>NC_063154.1:13943530-14264560 GCF_020921035.1 Rhodamnia argentea
TCTAATCTGTTTCCCGATATAAGACTGCCGGGCAGAACTGTTGCTGGGGTAGAACTGAAAAGTTTTGAAAGCTCAGGGTTGAACTGAAATACTTCAAATTTCGGGGAGCAATGGGCAAAAACGGTTGGCGTCGTTAAAAGGAGGCGGTGACAGTTGAGCAAAATGCAAGTCCATCTTCGAACTCCGCGAACGAAAATAAACTTTCGGTTACTCTCAGTCACTAGTCACTTCGCCTTCTCCAGGTCTTCTCTCTCCGTCCCACATTTTTGCTGCAAAAGTTCTTTGTTCTATTCGATTTCAGAAAGTGGTTTTCACAGTAGAATCATGGCGGCCCCAGATCAAAACGCTCGGTCGACGGAAGACAACGATGTTCACAAAGAGATTGACAGGGTGAGGCACAAGTTTTCTTATATTTCGAATCAATCTCTGACATCGCATTGCATTAAGATCGCCGAGTTTCTTCGAATCAAAAGGGTCTCTAATTGCATTGCTCTGATCTTTTTCCAAAGGCCAAAGATATGATAGAGCGGTGCCTTCAGCTGTACAGGAACCGTAATGAAACAGCCCATACGTTGGAAGTTCAGTTCGGAATCGACCCTCGTCTCACCCGTCTCAGTAAGAGATCATCTTTTTTGGTCTGATGAGTAATGCTGAGAACTAGTCCGATTTTAGTATCCCATATGATTCGGTCCTGTTTACCGGCCGCCGTTTCTTGTATGGGTTATATTCTGATACGGAGCTTCTAAACTTGTCCTTCGAATTCCAGCTTGGGACAAATTGGCAGAAGATAATCCTGAGTTTTTCCAAAATTACTACACAAGGCTAGTGTTGATAAAACAGATCAACAGGTTCAACGAATTGCTTGAGCAACAGCATCGAGCCATGAATATTCCTCTGGTGCCTGGTAAGGCTGTCATAGTATAGAATTCCTTCGGTTCAAATGCATAGCTTCTGTTCTTCATAGCATATGGTATCATAAAAGCAAAAGCTAGTTGTACTCGCAAGATGACTGTAGAAACCGGGTTCTTGTCGAGTGCTCTTCTAAGCGCGCCCATTTGTTTATGATTGTTTGGTTCTTGAAGACGTTTAGTGCAGACCTTGAAGTCCAGCCTATGAATTTTGAACATTTCGTATTGCGAGGTTTAATTGTTCTTGCCCTCCTTTCATGTTGCAGCAGAGCAACAAATGTCAACGGAATTGGCAGAGACAGCTCCACAGGCTGACTCTCCAGTGAGCATAACGAACAATGAGAATGAGTAAGAAATTCAAATCTTGCCATGTCTCTTGATCTCGTCTCTTCCGAGACAAATTTTTTGGTGCATTGTCTACGAATTCTTTGAATCTTTTCTCCAACTGCATCAAACAGTCTGTTGATTAGCTTAACTATTCATCTCAATATGAAAGCTTCTTTTACCTACTATATACGATTCATAACTCAAATTACCTGCTTGTGCAAATTATTTAACTTTGAAAGTTAAATACATGCGTCATTCGGGGCTGCAAGTGACTTTATCGGATTATGGCCTGAGGCATGGCATAATTTCATTTGCCTCAGTCAAATCTGTTATGTTTAGATGAATCGTAAATGCTTCAACTGATAAAACACGTCGGCAGAAACAACATGACAGTCACGGTGTGCATTCTAGTTAACACTTTGATCTTCAAGTTGTGATGCTAACTAGTGCTCGCGCTTGTGGCTGAAAAATGAGCAGAGCTCAATCTGATTTGAATCCTGTCAGCTCTGTTGGATCAGAAGTGGTGGTGGGGTTTGATCTGAATCTCGTGCCCGGCGATAGTCCTGCTCAGTCTCCATTGGAAGGAGAAGGAATGAAAACAAATGCTGCCTTGGACTCTGCACTTATGCAGATTTCACCAGTCCCAAACCTTATCACCGATGGCAGCCACACTGCAAACTTCAGGGGACCTGCTCAACCATCGTCTTCAATGGCTGGAAGCTCGAGCCACTTGGATTCAAACCCTGAAGGTATTCGTCAGATGTGACAAAAGCTAGTAATACAAAATTAATCTATGTATCAATCTGTACATCTCCTAGTACGTACAGACAGTTTGCCATTTACAGATTTGAGACATTCCCAAGTTAGCTTTCGGAAGAGATTTCATTCCATTTTGCATTCTATGTATTCGTAGTCCTGATGGACGGTATTTTGGCAGCTTCCGATCAGAAGGACCTTGCTAATTTGGCATCAGGTCAAGACTCTCCTGCTGCAGATCTCTGAGTGAAGCAGTATCACGCCGAGGGGACGATAGTGAGGACTATCACGCTTGGTTTGGAAGAATGTAAGACACCATCGTGTGTCCCATCATTGGTTCAACAACCATATTCTCATCACATTTAGGGATTGAGCTTTTGTAATTGCACATTACATGTTAAGTAGATAGGAGGATGATTGAATTTCTTAAGATGATACTTGTTGTCCTTTAGATCGAAGTGAAAGATCTGCAAATTTGATTCTTCTATGTCCTTAGATGCGGTTGTCAAACAAATATATGATGTTTAGGCTTTTCTGCTGTCAATCGGATATCTAGTATCCTGAAAACGGCATGATGCTCCAGGACAATCCCAAAGGCGAAAAGCGTAAAAGTGTTTTGGATTCCGTGACTCATATTGCTGAAATTCTGCGAGATCCATTTGAGGTCTTCAACTTGGTATTTTGACAGAAATCCATGAACCTTTCAGGACATGATATTTACATCGTTGGGCTTGCAAATAGCCCAACTAAATGAGATAATTTAAGGAGGATCGTCGCCGGTTGTCATTTCGTGTACTTGATACATACTGAAGGAGCTTCCAAGGCCAAAAACAACTGTGATTTTTTCGCTATGCTGGAGAAAATATTATTCCTTTTTTGCCTCCTCCACACCATGAAGAAGAACAAATTCAGTAGTCGGAACATAATCCAGTTTCTTTATTCCACTAGCCAATCGGTCCAGTTCATGATAGATCTTGTGAGCTACATTTCCCATAGCATATGCTAGCAAAATATAAGCAGCAGAACCGTCCGGTTCCAGCCAAAAAAATCATGAACTTGGCAGGCTCCAAGAAATGTATGCCAGATCAGAGTGTTGGCCCGGAAACACAAAGAAATTATAATGTGTATCAGGTGAGGAGGTCATCATTAATTTATGGGCGATGGAAACATATTATTCTCTTGCAATCTATGGTAAATAAATAATTACATGCAATTTAGATAGATAGATTTCTTCTTCCTTATTAAGTAGTCAAGAATGTAATGAAATGCTTTAGTCAAGTAACTGAGTAAAAACCAACATATATTCTTAACCGGCATGTGGATATCAACAATAAGTATAGTTAACATGTGAATATGATCAGAAGGTGATAACAAGTGAATATCATCAATACTCGAGAATACGTGGTAAGAGTCAGTTACGAAAATAATACTTTCACGTCCAATTTTGTCATTTTAACATACAATATGCTACCACACCTCATGAAAGAAACCAAAGACATCTTAACATATAAGAACTCATCCACACAAGTTGGATTATCACCACGTTTCAACACCCCACTATGGCTTACTCACTCTTACCTTCAAACTCAACTAAAGCTAAAATTAACAAACACCAACCAACCAAGTCAAGAGTACCATCTAACCAAAAATGAAAAAAAAAGTCAAGAGTACTAAGTAGATTAACCCAACTTAGCCTTTAGGCTTTTCACTTATCTCGAACAAAACTTGAAAAACCAAAAGCTTTAACCAACTTCAAAGATAAACAAGCAAGAACAAATTTAACAACCTCACCCCCGTAACAAAACTTCTTTAAGAAAAGAGAATAGAATCCACCAAATCACCTTGTAACTCTTGGATGATAGAACCTTGGCTTTGCTATTCAAGGATTGCAAAGTGAGAATAGGAGATGGAAGTTTCTTTGAAGTTTGAAGATGTGAAAAAAAGTTATGGCAGGTGTAAGGTTGCATGCAAATTAGAGGTAATATGTGGCATATTTACAAAGCTCCATCCAATACATGGCCAAGTGAAATGAATTCAAGACATAAGAGTGGATGACTCATATTAGAGGTGGTCATGATTTAGTCTTAGTTGTAAAGAATATGTAAGCGCTTCGAGTTATAAAAGACATGGGGCTTACATGTAAAATAGTTGAAGGGTATAATTTTGAGAGACAAAAACTCACCTCCTTCCTCCAAGTAGTGAATAAACAATCATTAGCATTAATTAACTTCGTTTAAAATCGATAATATAATGTGTGAAACCTATCAATTAAAGGAAGCCCAAAGGCTCATCCCAAAGTAATTTTCTTGTCAAGTCACCAAGGTATTTCAAAAAAATTAATATGTGAATAAGAAAATCGGTGTCCACTCTAAATACTGACAAGTCCAAA
The DNA here is from genome assembly GCF_020921035.1 of Rhodamnia argentea. Lineage (NCBI taxonomy): Eukaryota > Viridiplantae > Streptophyta > Magnoliopsida > Myrtales > Myrtaceae > Rhodamnia > Rhodamnia argentea. The sequence continues at coordinate 13,947,911 of NC_063154.1, forward strand.
AAATACTTGAAACCCACTAAAATTGTGAACAATATCAAAGGCTAAGAAAATCTTAGTTTAGTAAATTTAAACTTGAAAATGGCCAAATAAGTAATTCGGAACATCTTAGCCATTTTCTACAATTATTGTGACGTTAAATTAATTAACGTCATCCTACACCATCACTATAGACATCAACATCTATCAATACAATTCTAGTGCATCGGACTTCAAGGCGACATCTGTCGTGGAAAATTGTCCTACACTTTTTTGCATTTCACAAAATTAACAAGTAAAATGCAATCCAAAATTCCAAAATAAATAATGCTTTAACTTTATATCCCAAGTGTCTTTATCGAACATAAAAAATGCAGCATGCCACATATTCGCTCTCCACTTTCATCTAGTAGTTGCTATGAATAAATTGTGTTCTTACAAAAATAATGCTTGAACAATCCTTGGGTAGCAACTTCACCTTGGCCTCCGATGCCATGCTTGACCACCTTGGCCACAAAAGAGTCTGATAGCTTCCTCATTCTTCAGATTGCACGTATCCTATGATTATAGCTGTCGAAGACCTCATGTTATGATCTTGCATCCGATCAAACAGATTTCTCGAATCATGTAGGAGCCTATTGAGAAAACCTTCTTTAAAAAATTTTGATGTTGACAAAACTATCATTATTCTTACTAAATTTGGCAATTACTTTCAGTATTTTATCTTAGTTGATGCACATGAATGAAGAAGCTTATATTGATCTTAATTGGTGTTAAGACTCAAGACAAGATTATCGAATATTTGCTTCTGAAGGAGTTGAATTATTTTATCTAGGTTTTGTGTAGTATCACTTATTTAGATTCAATTAAACCTTTGAATAAGAATTATTTGTGTTGACACTTGATTTTTAATCAGTTTATTTTTAGAAAATTATTAGAAAATCCATAAAAAGTGAAAAAAAAAAATACAAAATCAACTTTCAGAACCTTGGCCAAGCCTAAGGAACCATTTTGAACAATTTTTTTTTATATATTTTTTGCATCTTTTGATATTTTTTGAAAATAGAAAAATACTTGAAAAATTGGGAAAAATAGCATTTGAGGCCGCAAAAATTCACAAAAATAGTTTATGTTGTTCTTTTAATTCCCTTTTCATTTGGCATCTTAAAGTTTGCAAAATTTAATTTGGAACTATATGTCTCTTCATTGACCATAGTCCTGAATTGGCCTAGAAATTACATTTTAAATCATTTTAGCCAAACTTTTCTACTTTTTAGAGTAATGACATTTGTCTTTTAATACCTTGCATTTCATTTTGGCCCAAAAGTTTAAATAATTGCACAATTTGGACTAAAAGGACTTAAATGCACAAATATTTTTCAGTTTAGTCCATGGGTTTCACCTAAATTGGAATTAAAGAAAATTTAGTGATCAACATACTAAAGCAGGACCACTAACCCTAGTTTTCAACCTCCAGAATCAATTGATGTGGGTGGCTTGAATCGATTTGGCCATTTATGGTTTGAATTAATCAATTTTCATTCTTGGGTCAAATCGAGAATTTGGGGCTTTTGCATAATTCATAGCATATTTTCCACAAAAATCATATTTTCTAATGAAATCCACACCCCTAAGTTCAATTTTGTGGTTTAATTTGATAAATTCTAAAGTTGAGAGGGTCAATTTAAGGATTTTTGGTCTATCGAGTCCGCCACCTCAACCCAAATCTGAATCGGCAGCCCGAGCGAGCACCTCCTCCTTCCCCTGCCATTCCCCCGCCATTTCAAACATTTGCAACTCAAATTTTGATCACAAAATTGAGGATCACTTCATTAACAATTGGAGGGGAAATGGGAGGTGTTTTATTCACCACTCTCTTCTGCTTTGATTAGGACCACCCTTGCCGCCTGGGGCCACTGGAGCAGGGCTGGGCAACTCGGTCGATGTTGTGGAGGTACAAAAGTCACCCAAGCACTAACCGATCAAGTTGGGCGTCAATTTATGCACGCCAGAGGCTCTAATGGAGTTGGACAGAATCCTCAACCTTCCCGGCACCGTTTGGACACAAACCCATGTGCGAACCGAGTTGACGATACCCCCTATCCACGCGCAAACTTGTTTGAATTGGATAAGTATCAATTCACGTGTTTTTTGGATAGGAGGAGGTTCATTCTGCTCGTAGATGACAACAAAATAGAGAGAGAAAGTGAGAGAGAAACTCTCTGTACCACCATTGACAAAGCTCCAGGCCAAAGCTTCTCATATTCAGCCCCGACAATCCAAAGCAAATCGAGACCCTAGACCACTTCTGGAAGCTTGCTCAAACTCCGAGGAAGCGATCATTACCAATTTGGCAGCTGAACTCTCCCTAAAACAATAAGTCTCGCTCTCGAGCTTCTCACTGTGCTCACATGGCGGAGCTCATCTCTGACCATGATTTGTGAAATTAGTTGAGGCATTTACTCCTCAAGCTCGTCTAAGCATGATCGCATCTCATTTTTGCATTGATGTCGTATGAAAACCCCGAGCCGAGACTTCCTCCATAACTAGAATTATCACAACTTGGCCAGCAAAATCTGGCAAACTAGAGCTCGATCAAAGCTTCGAGTAATTCTTCTAAACTCATTGTGATGCTATCCTGTGAATGAATCGCATAGATATACTCTAGTTTGCTAGAATAGAATTGCCATAGTCGTATTGGTTCGAGTTTGATTACTCGTGCTCTAGTCAATGAATAGGTCTAGATTTTGGATATGTTGTTTTCGAGAGTGAGACGAGTTGATTGTGCCCAGTTTCAGTCAATTTAGTCCAGGTTTAGCTATCGATCGGTGCCGGGAATCTCTCGGCCATCCGTTCGTCGTCTTTGCGAAGAATATGATGTCCAATCAACCAAGATTGACTCGGTCAATGGCTGAGGTGGCGCCGACATGGCGCCACGTAGCTTGACACGTGGCGATCATGTCAACCAGGTACAATATCTAAAAATAATTTTCGTTAATAAAAATAAAACCTAGATTAGACAATTGGTATTAGCCCACATGTCGCGATCTAAAAATTTTTCAAAAATAAAAATCATTTTTCATTTTATAAAACCATTCTCATAATTAAAAATATATATTGGATTGAACGGTCGAAAATTAGTCTTGCCGTGTGATCGTGGTTGTAGGATCTAGTATGCGGATCAAACGGTCGAGAGTTAGTCTTCTTGTTTGATCTCGACCATTGATTCTAGTAATCGGATCTTACGAAGAAGATGATAGTCTCCATTTAATCTGGGCCATAGGTTTTAGTAATCGGATCCATGGATGGTGGTTCAGCCATGTGGGCAAACTTGAACTGTAGGATTAGTAAATAGAAAAAAAAAATCCTCATAAATTCTAAAAAAAAATCAGAAAAATTAGAAAAGAAATAAAAAAAAAATCCAAAAACGGCACCGTTTAGGCCAACATGGGATCAATAGGATCTAGGTCGGATATCCCGTATTCGTGGGTCGGATCAACCCGGTCCAAAAAATATTAAAAATTTCATAAAAAATAAAAAAAATCAATAAAAATTCATAAAAAAAATTAGAAAAATAGAACAAATTCAGAAAAATTCATAAAAATCACGAAAAATGGAAAATAGCCACGTTCAACTGGCTTGACCCAATTTTTTCGATTTTCTATTCCCGGGCCTTCCCAAATGACCGTTTTACCCATCCGGACACTTCGTCCGAAATTTTTCTAGAACACCTCCGAAATTAAATAGACCATTTTAAGCCTTCGGGGCTCTACTAGGCATAATATGTGGCCAATTGATTGATGATTTGACGCATTTTATCTGCATGTTATTGATTTCTTGATATGCGCACTTTCTATTATTGAATCTGATTGATAGCATAGATGATTCTTATTTGTATGACACCCTTTACATCATTAGAACCTACCTTACCTTTCGATGCATTAGCATGTAAATCTTAGGTTAGAAATTCACTAAACTTAGGTACCAAAAAGGCGTCGATGACAATCTCAACGTAACTAAGTCCCCGAATCCATTTCTTTGATTTTTATAGGGTCGAACAAACTCTTCCGACCGCTCGATAGGGTTTCCAATCATATCTTCAAAAAAATGATTGGTCGCAACTCCGTTGACATGCACAATACGCACATGTCACTCACAACCATGGGTTCGATCTCGCACTGCGAAAGGGATTGACCCTTGTTTTCATAAAAATGACCTCGCTATCGTGACTTGAGTAATGGGCCTTGGGAGGGGCCTACATCCGAAATACATCCATCATGAGTTGAACTACGACGACCCATTAACCCCTTTGAAAACCCTAAAAATTTCGACAGAGTCGCAACAATATGCGAGCATCAAGAAGGACTTTAATGAGTTTAAATTTAGTGTTCAAACTCTAGAGATCGCCTCTGGTTCTAAAGGCTATGCAAGACCAGCGATTTATCAAATCCAGATTTTATAAAAAGATCCATGTATGAAGAATTTCAATATGGCTAAGAATTTCTCTTATGGAAGTTTGTAATCTTCAATTTATGAGATAATTCTACGACAGATAGTATAATATCTTCGATTGGAAATTACCCTCTAAGAGACAACACAGCTTCCATATTTGAAGGATCGCACTTATGGAAACCAAAGATTGAGTTGTATGGGCGACTGAATTGAGGAGTTCATATTCAACACCAACGGTCATCAAGTCTCCCAAAATACTATATCATTCAATCAAGATTGATGTCAGAGCAATCCTTGGAAGACCTATCCAACGACTAGTTTGGAGGTAAAGGAGTATAAAAGGAGATCCATAGTATCGCTATGGGTGGCAGATCGGAATCATCAACTTCAAAGCGCTAAAGTGCACAGAATCTATATACTTTCCTCGTGATCTATATACTAAAATCCTTGAGAGGTTATGTAAGAGTGCGAAAGTGCTATCACTTGTAACCTTCATTGATTCATCTAGTGAAATCCAGCATATCGACCGTCAGCGTGAGAGAGTGTACGTAGGCTAGATCTAAGCCAAACCATCATAATCAACTTGTGCAAATTTCTCTATCTCTAAACTCCTCTTACTATGATTGATAAAATTTTGCATACTCGTGTTCGAATCACATATTGCATATCTTCGGATTGTGAGTTTGTGATTAATTTGACTTGATTCTTTTAATTTCGTGATTTCAAGACAAATTCGTTTAAAATCACCTATCCACCCTCTCTAAGTGATATTACAAGATACAATGATCGGTATCAAAGCCTGGTGCTCCTTATTACGAGGTGTTTTATTTCTCATTTAACGATTTGTCATTTCTAGCAACAATTCTTCAGGACAAATAATGCATAGCTCACAAGAAGCTTCCTTATTTCGATGGAAAGGATTACAATGTTTGGTGCAATAAGATGAAGTGGTTTTTCAAGGCATCAGATAATTTGATGTGGGATGTTGTGATTAAAGGAGTAAGTTCAACCATAACTCCAATTTCAACTTCTGGAAATAAGAATAATACTCATACATCTACCCCGTCGGATACTAAACGCTCAAAAAGAGAAGGACTTGAGTATAAAATCTTATAGTAGAAGTTTTTCCGAATCTGCCACGAACTTCCATATCCATCAATAATTAATGAATAACAAAACACCACCATAAGCATTGATCTAATCTTGTTCATCAAATTTATAGACTTCAAACATATAAGTGTGAGATTTTGAGACATCATTATCGGCTATTCTAAAATTTTAAGCTATTTGCTGAAGACGTTGCTTAATGTTAAATAATTCTATCAATAAATACATTTGTCAATAAAAAACGTTTTATCTTTTCTTGTTCCTCTTATTCCTAATGTAGGAGTTGTCACCTATCTAATCTGTTTCCCGATATAAAACTGCCGGGCAGAACTGTTGCTGGGGTAGAACTGAGAAGTTTTGAAAGCTAAGGGTTGAACTGAAATACTTCAAAGTTCGGGGAGCAATGGGAAAAAACGGTTGACGTCGTTAAAAAGAGGCGGTGACAGTTGAGCAAAATGCAAGTGCCATCTTCAAACTCCGCAAACGAAAATCAACTTTCGGTTACTCTCAGTCATTAGTCACTTCGTCTTCTTCGGGTCTTCTCTCTGTGTCCCATATTTTTGCTGCAAGTTCTTTTTGTTCTATTCCATTGCAGAAAGTGGTTTTCACAGTAGAATCATGGCGGCTCCGGAACCAAACGCTGGGAATATTGACGATGAGATTGACAAGGTGAGGCACCAGTTTTCTTATATTTCAAATCAATCTCTCACACTGCATTCATTAAGATTGCCGAGTTTCTTCGAATCAAAAGGGTCTCTAATCGCATTGCATGATCTTTTTCCGTAGGTCAAAATTTTGATAGGGAGGTGCATTCAGCTGTACATGAACCGTCACGAAACAGCCCATTCTTTAGAAGTTCATTTCGGGATCGACCCCCATTTCACACGTCTTAGTAAGAGATCATCTTTTTTGGTCTGATGAGTAATGCTGAGAACTAGTCCGGTTTGAGTATTCCGAATGATTCGGTCCCATTTACCCGCCGCCATCTCTTGTATGCATTATATTTTGATACGGAGCTTCTGAACTTGTCCTTCGAATTCCAGCTTGGGACAAATTGCAAGAAGGTAATCCGGAGTTTTTCCAAAATTACTACACAAGGCTAGTGTTGATAAAACAGATCAAAAGGTTCAACAAATTGCTCGAGCAACAGCATCGAGCCATGAATATTCCTCTGGTACCTGGTAAGGTTCTCATAGTATAGAACTTCTTCGGTTGAAATGAATAGCTTCTGTCCTTCATAGCATATGGTATCATGTATACACTCAAGCAAAAGCTAGTTGTACCCGCAAGATGATTGTAGAAACTGGGGTCTTGTTTATGATTGTTTTGTTCTTGACGACGTTTAGTGCAGACCTTGAAGTCCAGCCTATGAATTTTGAACACTTCGTTATGCGAGGTTTTAATTGTTCTTGCCCTCCTTTCATGGTGCAGTGGGGCAACAAATGTCAATGGGATTGGCACAGAGAGCTCCACAGGCTGACTCACCAGGGAGCATAACGAACAATGAGAATGAGTAAGAAACTCAAATCTTGCCATGTTTCTGGATCTCTTTTCTTCCGAGACAATTTTTTTGTGGTGCATCATCTACGATTTCTTTGAAGTTTTTCTCCAACTGCATCCAACAATCTGGTGATTAGCTGAACTATTCATCTCAATCTCAAAGCTTTTTTTACCTACTTGATAGGATTCATAACTCAAATTACCTGCTTGTGCAAATTGTTTACCTTTGCAAGTTAAATACATGCGTCTTTCGGGCTGCAAGTGACTTTGTTGGCATATGGCCCGAGGCATGGGTTAATTTCATTTGCCTCGGTCAAATCTTTTATGTTTAGATGAAACGTAACTGCTTTTGCCGATAAAACACGTCGGTAGAAACAGCATGACAGTCAAGGTGTGCATTCTAGTTGAGACGCTAACTAGTGCTCCTGCTTGTGGCTGAAAATGGAGCAGAGCTCAATCTGGTCCGAATCCTGTCGGCTCTATCGGATCAGAAGATGTGGTGGGGTCTGATCCAAATCTGGTGCCCAGCATTAATCTTGCTCAGTCTCCATTGGAAGGACAAGGAATGAAGACAAATGCTACGTTGGACGCTGCACTTACGCAGATTTCGCAAGTCCAGAACCTTATCACTGGTGGCAACCATGCTGCAAACTTCAGGGGACATGCTCAACCATCGTCTTCAGTGGCTGGAAGCTCCAGCCACTTGGATTCAAAACCTGAAGGTATTCATATGATGTGACAAAAGCTAGTAATACGAAATTAATCTATGTATCAATCAGTACATCTCCTAGTACGTACAGACAGTCTGCCATTGACAGATTTAAGACATTCCCAAGTTAGCTTTCGGAAGAGATTTCATTCCATCTTGCATTCTATGTATTCCTAGTCCTGATGAACGATTTTTTGGCAGCTTCCGATCAGAAGGACCTTGCTAATTTGGCATCAGGTCAAGGCTCTCCGTCCGAGGATCTCTGAGGGAAGTGGTATCATGCCGAGGGGACTATAGCGAGGACTATGATGCTTGTTTGGAAGAATGTAAGACACCATTCTTGTGTCTCATCATTGGTTGAATAAAAATATTCCTCATCACATTTAGGGATTGAGCTCTTGTAGTTGTACATCACATGTGACGCTCTGCTATGATGTGCAAATTTGGGACATGTTAAGTAGAGAGGAGGATGATTGAATTTCTTAAGCTGATACACTTCTTGTCCTTTAGATCAAAGTGAAAGATTTGCGAATTTGATTGTCTATGTCCGTTGATGCGGCAGTTAAACAAATTTATGATGTTTGGACTCGTAAGTAATATAGCTTCATGGGAATAGTGTGTTTGGACTCGCGGAGATGAAGATATCCGCAAGATAAATGAACTTAACCTAAGGCTAAAAGCGTGATTGTTTTGCGAGATCCATCTGAGGCGTTCAACTTGGTATTTTCACAGTAGGAGTACCAAATACATAAACTTTTCAGGGCAAAGGTGTGAAGAGAGTTTCATGCACGCAACTAAATGAGATAATTTTTTAGAACATCGTTGCCGGTTATCATTTCGTAAGCATGTTCTGTAGGGAGACGGAGACAGTTTCAATAGTTTGGGAGCTATCGGTGCCGAATTTTAATTTGCTTCAAAAAAGGAAAACACTTGAATATTGGACACTCCCAAAATTCACTGGCGGTGCTTCTTGGAAAACACATTGTTCAACATGGACATGCAAACCCTCGCTCTCGTGGATTATTTATTTTGATTTGACTTGATTATAATTAGGGATTTGACTTGATTTACTTATATCAATTTGCGATTATATTCTTTAGGTAAAACCCACGTTGTACTATAAATAGGGTACTCATGCAATGTAATTTTAAAAAGAAAGTAATGCAAAAGAGCCTATTCCCTAAATTTCTCTCTTCACCTGCATTTTCTTTCATCGTATCGGAGCGAGATTCTTTTGGCCTAGTTTTCATAGACAATTCCTAAAATTGCCTCTGTTGTTCTTTTTTCTAAATTGTTGTTGCGGTCCCTTTTACGCAAAACAAAGTCAACAAGTCAGTAGGAATTCATGGAGCAAAATCAAAACACAGGTACGCGCGAACGGAGAAATCAAGCGCATGAAGAAGTAATTTGCCCACCTGAGTTTGGGATCCAGTCAGCAAGCCAGGGTTATCTATCTTCAATCCAACTTGATGGATCAACCCAGCCTTATGTCCAAGTCACTAATCCAGCCCAATGGCCAACATTCTAGTGGATTCCTTGGCCTAGTCGGTGGGCGGGTGGATCTAGCCAACCGTGGGCTTCGATCCATGCTTCCAGAGAAGAAGCAAATCCAAGTTATTTTGACAGATCCGGGCCAACACCCTTCCGGCCTCAAATTGCTCCACCGGGTCAGGGAGTAAATCCTTACCCGGTTTATGGACTCAGCAAACCTTGCTTTGCTCCGTGGGCCATACCGGGAAATGGGAGCCGTCTTGAATCTGGTGATGCCTTCTACACGTCACCAACCGATGGCCCCGAGCTTCGATTTATCGCCTTGCCACTTGCCGGAGTAGAAAACTATTTGGCCTAGGCACACGACTTTCGGCGAACGCTCATTACCAAGGACAAGGATGGGTTCGTACATGGAATAGTCCCCGTCCTAACCAATAAGCGGCTGTAGCATCACCACCACAAGTGTACTCAGCTCGGCCTTGCCTAGATTTGGAATTGTCTTAGTCCTAAAGTGGCGGCGGGTCTCCCTCCGACTAACAACCCAAAATCATTGTGGGAAACGATCAAAGAAATATATGGGAAGCTTAACCGCATCAAAAATTTTTCCCTAACACAGGCATTGTCTGAATTTAAGCAAGGGGACCTCTCGGTCGTTGCCTGTTTCAACCGGTTATTTGCCTTGTGGCACGAACTTGACGTGACCACAGTAAAGCTCGAAGGACTGGATTATACACTTCAATAGTACAGAAAAATCAAGGAAGAAGAGAAGGTAACTCGTTTCTTACGTACCTTGAATGACAACTTTATAAGGTTCTGATCACGGATCCTCGCCATGGATCTCCTTCAATCCCTTGGCTGGACCTACGAGCTCGATGTTCAAGAAGAGAGCCAGCGACTAGCGGGGTTAGGACACACCAAAACGACTGATAACATGGCATTTACCACTCTAGCGGGACCATCGCAACAAGCACCCGCCGCTCTCGAGCCGCCATGTCTAGAACTACCGCCGCTCAACTCTCCATTTCGATCCGCTCGAGTTAATGGGTCGAATCGGGCTTCAATATTTCTTTGGACGAGCTGGGTGACTCGACTTCAGCTCCTGTTTACAAGGTTGGAGGGTCAAATCCAATGGACAAGTTCAACATGGATAGCTCCAATATAGGTGCACCGAAGGCGGGAGGCTCAATTCAAGCGGGATTAATTCGTTTGTCCCATCCAAGGGTAATCATAAGGGAAAATCAAAATTATATTGTGAGTATAGCAAACTCCCTCATCATACCATGGACACATTGTCGCGACCTAAAAAAATTAATATTTCAGGTTAATGGATTATCGGGCTAATTTAATGACTAACCCGATACGGACCCTCCCAAGCCCTACCAACTCGCAACTTTGGTTAATTCGGATGATTTTGAATTCGGAGTCGCCACTAACCATTTTGAGTAGGTTGATTAGAAACCTAAATAAAAATAGCGGGAGGACTATTCTTATTTCTACGAACCAGAGATCGTGGATTCGGGGACTTGATTACATTAACTAATTAAAGCTAATGCCCTTTCGGTACCTTAAATTCCATGAAAATCCTAGGTTTGGCAACTTGATTGAGTTCACTTTAAAGTTCAAAATGATGGAATTAATTTTTTTTGGTGTGTTCGCTTATTTAAATGAATGCAATGAATGTATGCCTGCAATGACAATGAATTCTACCTAAATGGCAATACGATACGCTCATGCAAAAATGCAAGACAAACAATGATATGCAAAGTTTAAATGACTAATTAGTGCATGCAAAATGACGTAAGATAATCTATCCTAATGGCGTGCAAAAATCATGAAACTAGCTATCCTATGATGCCGACTACATTTGACGCGAAAACTATATTTAGCCTAAGTGACATGCAACTTTAGATTAAATGATTTAAACATATGAATTAATTTTAACCGACCTAGAATGCATGGATGATTTATGCTAATTTCCGAAAATATGGATGAAGGACTAAATGGTATACGAAAATATGATGCGATCAAAAGATAAAGCAATATCTCAAACGAGCAGATTTTTATTTTTGGAAACACAACTTAAAGATATGCAAGTGATATTTCGAAAATATGGAATGCAATATATGATACTTGAAAATATATGAAGTGAATTTGGCTAGATAAATGAAATAATGCAGAATAGATATGCATGGAACGTGAGATATGTGAAAAAATAACATGAAGATATGCATGGGATTTTTTTGCAATTTTTTCGTAAATAAGATGAGATATCCATGAAATCACACAAGATGACAATGAACTGATTTTTGTTCCTTTTCTTTGAATTTTCGACTAGATTAAGAATATTCTGATTTGATTCTCTTTACCTAAATTTTCAAGATAAACTTAATGAGATAAATTTTTTTAGGAAACCTTATCTTCCTAAAGATTTAATCAGACATGGTTTATAAGAAACCATATCTCACTAATTTTTAGGATTTTTTTTTTAAAGTTTATCGGGAAATTTAAATCAAACAAGATCCCAATCAATTGCAGAATATCAATCCAATCAGATAATTCAAGATAGCAATCCGGATAAGTCGAAACGAATCAAACCCCATCCTCTTGCATTTTTTCGAAAAAAGATATTCCTAAATCTAAATTCGGCGTTTTGAAGATAGCAAATCGGATCTAAACGGCGATAGATCAGATTAACTAAATTCCCATCTTTACTAAGTTGGAGGGTCGTATCCGAACGGCGACGGACAAGTTTATCCAACTGAACATAGATGTTGCCTATTAGGGAATAAAATTCCCTAATTTAGATTTAGGATTTTTTATTCTGAAAACATGTCCAGTGAGTCCAATTAAACCCGCTTTTCAAAATTTATGATAAAAATTAGGGTTTTGGTATGCAAAACTTGCTCCTTGAATTTTGCCGTAAAAATTTTCAGTGTTCACGTCGAAGAACGGAAAACAAACAGCGACTAATTCATGTAAAACAGTGACAACAATAGTCCAAAGTCTCACCTTTAGGTTCGCGAAAAATTCTGCATGTGTTAGTAGCACGAATAACACGAAAACAGCTTGGTTTGGATTAAAAAAAAACATGCGAACAGTGCAGAAACACAGAGACACAGCAGTAAAATAGCATGTTTATCGACGTCGATTCAACCCAAAAAAAGTGTAGCGAAGTTACCTTGTTTTGCTTTCAAAAAACCTTCGCGAACGAGCAACTTTGATGAAAGCCTTGCTCCTCGGTATAGTAGCCTTTTATGAAATCTGGACCGCGAGATGCGCGCCTTCGTTTTCACACTTGCGCCGAAGGTGAAGCCTTCGGTGGCTAACGAGACAAGGATGGGGCTACCGAAAACACGTTGGAGAGTTAAGAACTCTCTAAAAAGAAAATCTTCTTCGTATGAGCTGGCCTTGTATGGATGGTCCTTCAATGGGCACCCAACATCAAAGACACGAAGGTCCAGGAGGCGTGAACATGAGGGAGGACACGGGTTGGTCTTCAAAAGGTTGATTTGTCCCTCCAAGGTCTCACCTCACTAATCCTCCGTAGAACGTTGTCGGCGATGGTGATGCATGGATATGAACAAGAAACTCCACGGGGACTATCTCGTCGATAGAGAAACAGCAAGGTTGAAGGAAACGGAACCACGATCTCTCTCTCGTGTGTTCTCTCCGTGCGTTCTCCAATTCCCCTCTCTCAATGTGCCGTATGTGTATAATGAATGTCTCTCCCCCGTTCACCTAGGTTTAGGGTTCTATTTATAGAGAGCTCAAGTATTCTAAACCTAGTGGAGATAGGATTGAACGTTGACCGTTAGATTGGGAGTTCTAGTAGGACTTTGATTGAGTTTTTTAACCATTGGATTAAAAAATCTGCACTTTGAGGAGTCTCACTTGGTTTGCATTCCTTCAAATTTTCGGCCAAATGAATAAGGGGGGCGAAATGGGCTACTTTTCAATGTTTTATGGGCTCATTTTGTAATTCCGGACTCACTTGGACCTTAACTAATAAAATAGGTAATTAATTAAGGCCTTTTTGCAATTTTAAGAGCTCAAACGGGCTGTTTTGAGTCCAAAATTATAAAAAAAAATTCTGCACCCTCTCTACTGGCTTTCGAGTCGATTTTAACTTGGTCGTCCGTTGGAATCATGCTCAATTGACTCATCTCTGGCCCTAGCCGACATGACGTACACTTGACCGATGAAAATTAAATATGCAATGCATGAAAATTTATTTTTTGTGAGAATTATGAATAACTCTCATTTTATGCTTATACGAATGATTTGGTCGTTCGTTGGAATCATGCTCAATTAACTCATCTCCGGCCCTAGCCGACATGACGTACACTTGACCGATGAAAATTAAATATGCAATGCATGAAAATTTATTTTTTGTGAGAATTATGAATAACTCTCATTTTATGCTTATACGAATGATTTTTCTAAAAATCAAAATTTAGGTGTCAACACACATGCTAAAAGTTGCATGGGAAACCCGGAGACAAAGGCAAAAGAGTCAATCGCCCTTCAGGTGACTCGGGGCCATCATCCGACACGGGATCAATACTAACAAATTCTAAAAACATTGAAGCAATTAAACTCGTTCGACAAAAATGTTGGACTCTTAGGTACTTCATATTGCCTTAATACTATTTCTCATGACGCATGGATTATTGATTCGGTTGTCGGTGATCACATTATTTGTAGTGAGAGTTTCTTATTTCAATGTCTATATTAATCTTAATTCCCCAATATCCGTGCGGCTTCCGTATGGAACACCGTACCTATCACGAAAGTAGGAAAGTTACACTTAGCCCTACCATCACACTCCATAATGTCCTTTATCCTTAGTTTCAATTCAATCTCATATCGGTTTCCAAGGCTTGTGAACAAAATTATTGTCGTATTCTTTTCAATACGGATACTTGCTTATTTCAGGCCCTTTCGACCGGCAAATTGATGGGCTTGGGTAAACTCTTTGAATGGCTCTATTTTTGGACCAAATTTCCGGAAGATCTTGATTTATCTTGTTTTTCATTCCATAACGCATCATTATGCAATGCGTGTACCGATGATAATGTTATTTTATCACATCGACGATTGGGTCAATCTTCCATTTTTTCCTATCGCTCTTGTGATATTTGTCCTTTTGCCAAACAAACATGAGCTCCTTTTCCTTGTAGTTCATCTCGAGCTTCGGATATTCTTTCTCTCATTCATGTAGATATAAGGGGTCCTTATCATACCCCTCATCGTGATGGCTCTAGATATTTCCTCACCATCGTGGGCGATCATTCTCGTGCCACGTGGGTATTCCTTATGCAAACCAAAGGTCAAGCTCTCTTTCATTTAAAAGCCTTTATTACATTGTCTCAAAATTAGTTTGGCAAATCTATTCATTGCATTCGAACAGACAATGAAAAAGTATTCTTTAATAAAGAATGTCAATCCTTTCATATTTCTCATGACATATTACATGAAAGTACATGCACTTATACACCTCAACAACTTGGGATTGTTGAACGAAAACAGCGTCACCTTCGTAAAGTCGCACGAGTTCTTGTATTCCAAGCTGCCATCCCTAAAACTTTTTGGGGAGATTGTGTGATCATTGTTGCATACTAGATCAATCGCATGCCCATGAGAATTCTCGGCGGACGAACCCCTTTTGAGCTCTTATTCGGTAAGAAGCCTCAAATTGATCACTTAAGAGTATTTAGATCCTTATGTTATGCTCCCATATTGGGACCTCATGATAAAATGGGTCCTCGAGCCCGGCACTATACATTTATGGGGTATCTCACCCTTGAGAATGCAGATCAAGTCTTTGAACCCTTGACTAGGGAATTCTTTATCAGCAGGTATGTCATTTTTTGTGAAGATGTTTTCCCCTTCAAGGATGCCTCTTCGGCCTCGAATTCTCTTCCTGAAAATGACTCTCGACGGTTCTTACATGAGGATGACTTACCTTCTCCATCATATGTGTTGATTCCAACCTCTTCTCATCCGATTCCTCTCGATACTCTAAGGAACATACATCCTGAATCCCATGCGGCAGCTGAGACGGTTCCTATTGTTGCCGACTTACCATAATCTCCGGAACAAGACTCATTTTCTCCTGTGACTCCTCCAGTAGCTCCTCGATGTTCTAGGCATGTCTCTCGACCACTTGCTTGGATTAGATATTCTATAAATGGTTCAATTTAATCATCAGGCACACTGTATCCCGTCTCTTCTTACATCTCTTTTGGTCTATTGTTTCCCCAACACATGCATGAGTCATGTTTATGAATAGACAGAACCTGCATGCTATGATGAAGCTGCTTAGGATCTTAGATGGCAGAAGGCCATGGAAGCAAAAATCCAGGTTTTGACTGATAATCATACTTGGGACATTGTTCCCTTGCTAGCACATCGGCGACCCATTGGATGCAAATGGGTCTACAAAATTAAATACAGGGCTGATGGAACAATTCAACATTATGAGGCTCGGTTAATGGCCAAAGAATTCAAAGAACGTAATGGTTAGACTACCACGAGACCTTCTCTCCGGTTGCCAAGGAGGTAACTATTCGAGCATTCTTATCCGTGGCTACTTTCCGCAATTGTGATATTCACCAAATGGACGTAAAAAACGCTTTACTTCACGAAGATGTCTATGTTCTCAACCATAGGATTTATATACAAGTTTATGTCTTATTTTGTATTTTAATTTCCATTCAAAAAGGGAAAGAAATATTTTTGACATATCACCTTTTCTACAAGTGTATGCTATATTTTTTTCTCAATCAACAATATTTTTCTCAATTAATGATGACTTATTAAAATGTTCTATATTTCTCAAACAAAGTGTTTTATTTGCCAATTGTGATTCTTTGAAATGGACTAAATTAAACTAGTCCAGTGCATCAAATTATGCTTGAACTATCAAGCTTGAGTGTCCTGGCAATATTTGAGGATGCGTTCTAGAGAGGTACTTGTCTGTGTTTGTTTCGTTTATTTTTTGTATGGGAGATTATTTTTTTGCATTTTTGCAAGTCGGTTCATAATAGATAAGAATAATAAAAAGAAAGTTATAATTGTGGGAATTATATATATTTCAAAAAATCGATAAATAGTACATTAGTTTACTTATAGGCTTTAATGGAGAGCTATTTAAGGCCATAAGATAAACATAATATCAAATATAATAAATCGAGGATATGAACTATCGGGAGATATATGCATAATCGTGAAAGATATGGAAAATCAAGCAAAAGCCAGGATGGTGGGTGTGATGGCTCCAAGCTTCAGTTGACGAGTTTGGTAGTGGTGTTGCTCTAGTGCACAAGGGTTGTCTCAATTATCTAGATAACATATAAAAATTATCATAGGGAAATTCGTAATCATCTCTAACATTCAGCTCGATTTTGAAATCAAATAGTGCCACGAAAACTTGTTTATCCATGCAACCAAACGACTATCTAAAGAAAAGAGGTGGACCACTAATCAAGGTTATAAGATAAATATAATACTACATATAATCAATCGAATAAATATCCTAATATCACTAACAATACTCTTGCATGTCTTTTGTATTTCATGTAATGTTGTCTTCTTCCTCTTCTTCCAGCTTTCAAGAGTCAACAAACTGACAAGGGAGCCTCACTTTTGTTGAGGCTAACAATACAACCTAAAGGGGGATGAACAGGTTGTTTGAGAACTTTGAAAAACATATGCAGAGTAAAGCAAGTTCAATTTCAAGCACCGGGCCAAACATTTGTAGAGACATTACGGAGATCGGATTAGCGGATGTTTGAAATATCGTAAGAACATTGTATGCCGAAGTGTGTAGAGAATACGAGAAAAATATTATGTTATATTAAAAAGATGTGGTGAACAGATATTTGTCAAAACAATATTTGAACATGTGCAAGATTGAGTAAAAGATCAAGTAAAATGCAAGCACATAAAATATATAGTGGTTCGACTTTATCCCCAAGTCTACGTCCATTCTCAAGACTAACAACCATAACTTGGGCTGGAATCCATAAAAAAATCCTCAAGACAGGTTACAAACATCAAGTATCGCCTTTTCAATAAATCACACTATTAGGACTCACATTCTGCTGTCACTATTATACACTTGATCTTGCACACGATCACAATATAGAAAGATTGCCAGAGAAATTTTTTTGGGAGAACAAATAAACGGCGAGAGAAAAGTAGCTCATAGCAAGTATGCATTTTATATTGTGCTCTCTCTAACATTTTGGCCTAGATGGTCTTCCACTATATAGGCAACTTCATTCTTCCTGTTGGAGGGGTTTGAGAAGTGCAACTAGTCATTAGAGATTCGTTAGAACTACTGCAGCCACTGTTTCTGATACTATTATGAGATAAGCGATAGTTATATTTTGCCAAAATATTTCTTCTCCTTCATTTTATTTATGTCAATTATGCATGGAAGGCCATGTTAGTAATTTATAGGGATAGACCACAATAAATCTCTTTCTTTATTGGATAGCATGTACATGATTGATAATAGATATTCCTCTAGTGATCACTTCTAAGTAGCCTCAACATAATGTCCAAATAATGGCATCAAAGTTTCTTATAATTGACATAAATTATAAAATGCAAATCTTTCTCATCCTATGATAAGATGACTTTCTGAATATGATTTAATTTCTATTTGTCTAGGATTGAGTAGTGCCACCAAAAATTTTAAACTATTATCTAAATTTCAAAATCTTTGGAAAAATTTTGTTTGAGTTTACGTGTCAACATTTATATTTTATGAAAGTTTTGCACATTCCGAGTAAAAAATTCAAAGTACATCTGTTATAAATTCAAATTAACTGAAAATTAAAAGTATATTCAGGTATGCCCTTAATTTGAGAGTTTGAATGGTGGATGTTTGGCTCGAAATCATTTTTCACCGGTCATCATTTGAAAGATATGTTTTGGATGCTAAAAATTGTCATTTGAACGGTATGTTAAATAATTGACTCGTTGTTTGAATCATCATTCAATCTCATCAATCATCAAAAAGCTCATTTAATCGTTAATCAAGTCATGAACATTATAGGTAATTATTGTGAAAATGCATCATTTATGATCATTATACCGTGTTATAAAATTTTTTACATGTAACAGTAAAATTGAGAAAATGATGCCAGAAATGTCAAAATTTATGTACATCGCTCACTTTATTGTCAAAACTTTTTTTTGGATCACTTAACTGCCAATTTTTTTTTAAACGATTACTTAAGTGTTAACTCCAATTTGCTTGAACGAAAATTTGACGTGACCTTTTTAATTAATATCTAAAGCCAATGTGGCAGAAAGCTAAAAGTTCAAAAGAAAAATATTAAAAAATAAAAATATAAAATTAATTATATTAAATAGATAAAACAATTTAAAGATAAGCTAAAATTAAGCTAAAAATTTACAAAAATATATATATATATATATATATAGAAAGGGCTTACAATCGATGAGGGCTTGCACAAATCCCGCCACCGCCGCCCTGTCATTGCCGATAATGGCCCCCGAGGATGGGGAATGGTTGGCAGGGGTCACCGGCGCCGTCCGAGGGCCCTCGATAAGCCCCCCTCCTCTCTCTCTCTCTCTCTCTCTCTCTCTCTCTCTCTCTCTCTCTCTCTCTCTCTCTGTAAATGTTTAGCTTATTTTTAATTTTTTTATTTCTTTTAATTTTTTAGCTTATTTTTTTGTTTGGAAGTCCACATTGACTGAAAGTTCACGTTTCCCATGTTAGATTAAAAATTTAGTTATAAATGTCACACCATCGGTTTAGCCATGAATTTCTCCAATTTGGCACTTAAGTAATTGTCTTATCTCCGATTTGACACTTGAGTGAGTCGGCAAAATCTTTTGGCAAAGATGTCCTTTTTCCCAATAAAATTATGATAACTGACCATAAATATAACAAACACAAATCATTCTTCTACGTTGTTGATGCTCTTAAGGTTATTAAAATTGCTAGGCTATTTATAATATATGAAACTTGGAGCTATTTCTAGGTGCATAAAATGCATATTCCTTGACCCTCTCAATTAATATTTATTTATTTTTATCAAACTTGGGGTTGGAACGAAACAAAGGAATGCTTATTTCATCAAAAATAGACCGGGAATGAAATGATTTTCTAGGGACCAAACATGCCCATAACTTGTTCATCAAATTTATAGACTTCAAGTATATAAGTGAGATTTTGTCAGACCATTATCGGCTATTCTAAAAATTTAAGCTGTTAGCTGAAAATGTTACTTAATATTAAATAATTGTGTCAATAAATACATTTGGCAATATAAAACATTTTATCTTTTCTTATTCCTCTTATTCCTAATGTAGGAGTTGTCACCTATCTAATCTGTTTCCCGATATAACTGCCGGGCTGAAACGAAAAGTTTCGAAGTGCCAGGCCAGAACTGAAAAGTTTTGAAAGCTCAGGGTTGAACTGAAATACTTCAAAGTTCGGGGAGCAATGGGCAAAAACGGTTGGCGTCGTTAAAAAGAGGCGGTGACAGTTGAGCAAAATGCAAGTCCATCTTCGAACTCCGCAAACGAGAATCAACTTTCGGTTACTCTCAGTCATTAGTCACTTCGTCTTCTCCAGGCCTTCTCTCTCCGTCCCACATTTTTGGAGCAATTTCTTTGTTCTATTGGATTGCAGAAAGTGGTTTTCACAGTAGAATCATGGCGGCCCCGGATCAAAACGCTCGGTCGACGGAAGACGACGATGTTCACAAAGAGATTGACAGGGTGAGGCACAAGTTCTCTTATATTTCGAATCAATCTCTCACACTGCATTGCATTAAGATTGCCGAGTTTCTTCGAATTAAAAGGGTCTCTAATTACATTGCTTTGATCTTTTTCCGAAGGCCAAAGATATGATAGAGCGGTGCCTTCAGCTGTACATGAACCGTAACGAAACAGCCCATACGTTGGAAGTTCAGTTTGGAATCGACCCTCGTCTCACCCGTCTCAGTAAGAGATCAACTTTTTTGGTCTGATGAGTAATGCTGAGAACTAGTCCAATTTTAGTATCCCGAATGATTCAGTCCCGTTTACCCGCCACCGTTTCTTGTATGGGTTATATTCTGATACGGAGCTTCTAAACTTGTCCTTCGAATTCCAGCTTGGGACAAATTGGCAGAAGATAATCCTGAGTTTTTCCAAAATTACTACACAAGGCTAGTGTTGATAAAACAGATCAACAGGTTCAATGAATTGCTCGAGCAACAGCATCGAGCCATGAATATTCCTCTGGTGCCTGGTAAGGCTGTCATCGTATAGAATTCCTTCGGTTCAAATGCATAGCTTCTGTTCTTCATAGCATATGGTATCATAAAAGCAAAAGCTAGTTGTACTCGCAAGATGACTGTAGAAACTGGGTTCTTGTCGAGTTCTCTTCTAAGCGCGCCCATTTGTTTATGATTGTTTGGTTCTTGAAGACGTTTAGTGCAGACCTTGAAGTCCAGCCTATGAATTTTGAACACTTCGTTATGCGAGGTTTAATTGTTCTTGCCCTCCTTTCATGGTGCAGCAGAGCAACAAATGTCAACGGAATTGGCAGAGACAGCTAAACAGGCTGACTCTCCAGTGAGCATAACGAACAATGAGAATGAGTAAGAAATTTAAATCTTGCCATGTTTCTTGATCTCGTCTCTTCCGAGACAAATTTTTTTGTGCATCGTCTACTATTTCTTTGAATCTTTTCTCCAACTGCATCGAACAATCTGTTGATTAGCTTAACTATTCATCTCAATATGAAAGCTTCTTTTACCTACTTGATAGGATTCATAACTCAAATTACCTGCTTGTGCAAATTATTTAACTTTGCAAGTTAAATACATGCGTCGTTCGGGCTGCAAGTGACTTTATCGGATTATGGCCGGAGGCATGGCATAATTTCATTTGCCTCAGTCAAATCTTTTATGTTTAGATGAATCGTAAATGCTTTCCCCGATAAAACCCATCGGCAGAAACAACATGACAGTCAAGCTGTGCATTCTAGTTAACACTTTGATCTTCAAGTTGTGATGCTAACTAGTGCTCGCGCTTGTGGCTGAAAAATGAGCAGAGCTCAATCTGATTCGAATCCTGTCAGCTCTGTTGGATCAGAAGTGGTGGTGGGGTTTGATCTGAATCTCATGCCCAGCGATAGTCCTGCTCAGTCTCCATTGGAAGGACAAGGAATGAAAACAAATGCTGCCTTGGACTCTGCACTTATGCAGATTTCGCAAGTCCCAAACCTTATCACCGGTGGCAGCCACACTGCAAACTTCAGGGGACCTGCTCAACCATCGTCTTCAATGGCTGGAAGCTCGAGCCACTTGGATTCAAACCCTGAAGGTATTCATTAGATGTGACAAAAGCTAGTAATACAAAATTAATCTATGTATCAATTAGTACATCTCCTAGTACGTTCAGACACAGTTTGCCATTTACAGATTTGAGACATTCCCAAGTTAGCTTTCGGAAGAGATTTCATTCCATTTTGCATTCTATGTATTCGTAGTCCTGATGGACGACTTTTTGGCAGCTTCCGATCATAAGGACCTTGCTAATTTGGCATCAGGTCAAGGCTCTCCGGCTGCGGATGTCTGAGTGAAGTGGTATCATGCCGAGAGGACGATAGTGAGGACTATCATGCTTGGTTTGGAAGAATGTAAGACACCATCGAGTGTCCCATCATTGGTTGAACAACCATATTCTCATCACATTTAGGGATTGAGCTTTTGTAATTGCACATTACATGTTAAGTAGATAGGAGGATGATTGAATTTCTTAAGATGATACTTGTTGTCCTTTAGATCGAAGTGAAAGATTTGCAAATTTGATTCTTCTATGTCCGTCAATGCGGTTGTCAAACAAATTTATGATGTTTAGGCTTTTCTGCTGTCAATCGGATATCTAGTATCCTGAAAACGGCATGATGCTTCGGGACAATCCCAAAGGCGAAAAGCGTAGAAGTGTGTTAGATTGCGTGACTCATATTGCTGAAATTCTGCGAGATCCATTTGAGGTTTTCAACTTGATATTTTGACAGAATCCATGAACCTTTCAGGACATGATATTTACATCATTGGGTTTGCAAATAGCCCAACTAAATGAGATAATCTAAGAAGGATCGTCGCCGGTTGTCATTTCCTAAGCATGTTCTGTCCATGAAAGTTTGGAGATACACTTGATACAGACTGAAGGTGCTTCCAAGGCCAAAAACAACTGCGATTTTTTTCGCTATGCTGGAGAAAATATTATTCCTTTTGTGCCTCCTCCACACCATGAAGAAGAACAAATTCAGTAGTCGGAACATAATCCAGTTTCTTTATTCCACTAGCCAATCGGTCCAGTTCATGATAGATCTTGTGAGCTACATTTCCCATAGTATATGCTAGCAAAATATAAGCAGCAGAACCGTCCGGTTCCAGCCAAAAAAAATCATGAACTTGGCAAGCTCCAAGAAATGTACGCCAGATCAGAGTGTTGTCCCCGAAACACAATGAAATTATAATGTGTATCAGGTGAGGAGGTCACCATTAACTTATAATATGTATCAGGTGAGCAGGTTATCATTAATTTATGGGCGACGGAAACATATTATTCTCATCGCAATGAAATAATACTTTCACGTCCAATTTTGTCATTTTAACATACAATATGCTACCACACCTCATGAAAGAAACCAAAGACATCTTAACATGTAAGAACTCATCCACACAAGTTGGATTATCACCACGTTTCATCACCCCACCATGGCTTGCAAAACAAACCAAGTCAAGAGTACCATCTAACCAAAAAAAAAAAAAAGTCAAGAGTACTAAGTAGATTAACCCAACTTACCTTTAGGATTTTCACTTATCTCGAACAAAACTTGAAAAACCGAAAGCTTTAACCAACTTCAAAGATAAACAAGCAAGAACAAATTTAACAACCTCACCCCCGTAACAAAACTTCTTTAAGAAAAGAGAATAGAATCCACCAAATCACCTTGTAACTCTTGGATGATAGAACCTTGGCTTTGCGATTCAATGATTGCAAAGTGAGAATAGGAGATGGAAGTTTCTTTGAAGTTTGAAGATGTGAAAAAAAGTTATGGCAGGCGTAAGGTTGCATGCAAATTAGAGGTAATATGTGGCATATTTACAAAGCTCCATCTAATACATGGCCAAGTGAAATGAATTCAAGACATAAGAGTGGATGACTCGTGTTAGAGGTGGTCATGATTTAGTCTTAGGTGTAAAGAATATATAAGTGCTTAAAGTTATAAAAGACATGTGGCTTACATGGAAAATAGTTGAAGGGGATAATTTTGAGAGACAAAAACTCATCTCCCTCCTCCAAGTAGTGAATAAACAATCATTAGCATTAATTAACTTCGTTTAAAATCGATAATATAATGTGTGAAACCTATCAATTAAAGGAAGCCCAAAGGCTCATCCCAAAGTAATTTTCTTGTCAAGTCACCAAGATATTTCAAAAAAATTAATATGTGAATAAGAAAATCGGTGTCCACTCTAAATACTGACAAGTCCAAAAAATACTTGAAACCCACTAAAATTGTGAACAATATCAAAGGCTAAGAAAATCTCAATTTAGTAAATTTAAACTTGAAAATGGCCAAATAAGTAATTCGGAACATCTTAGCCATTTTCCACAATTATTGTGACGTTAAATTAATTAACGTCATCCTACACCATCACTATAGACATCAACATCTATCAATACAATTCTAGTGCATCGGACTTCAGGCGATTACTGTCGTGGAAAATTGTCCTACACTTTTTTGCATTTCACAAAATTAACAAGTAAAATGCAATCCAAAATTCCAAAATAAATAATGCTTTAACTTTATATCCCAAGTGTCTTTATCGAACATAAAAAATGCAGCATGCCACATATTCGCTCTCCACTTTCATCTAGTAGTTGCTATGAATAAATTGTGTTCTTACAAAAATAATGCTTGAACAATCCTTGGGTAGCAACTTCACCTTGGCCTCCGATGCCATGCTTGACCACCTTGGCCACAAAAGAGTCTGATAGCTTCCTCATTCTTCAGATTGCACGTATCCTATGATTATAGCTGTCGAAGACCTCATGTTATGATCTTGCATCCGATCAAACAGATTTCTCGAATCATGTAGGAGCCTATTGAGAAAACCTTCTTTAAGAAATTTTGATGTTGACGAAACTATCATTATTCTTACTAAATTTGGCAATTACTTTCAGTATTTTATCTTAGTTGATACACATGAATGAAGAAGCTTATATTGATCTTAATTGGTGTTAAGACTCAAGACAAGATTATCGAATATTTGCTTCTGAAGGAGTTGAATTATTTTATCTAGGTTTTGTGGAGTATCACTTATTTAGATTCAATTAAACCTTTGAATAAGAATTATTTGTGTTGACACTTGATTTTTAATCAGTTTATTTTTAGAAAATTATTAGAAAATCCATAAAAAGTGAAAAACAAATACAAAATCAACTTTCGGAACCTTGGCCAAGCCTAAGGAACCATTTTGAACAATTTTTTTTTATATTTTTTGCATCTTTGATATTTTTCGAAAATAGAAAAATACTTGAAAAATCGGGAAAAATAGCATTTGAGGCCGCAAAAATTCACAAAAATAGTTTATGTTGTTCTTTTAATTCCCTTTTCATTTGGCATCTTAAAGTTTGCAAAATTTAATTTGGAACTATATGTCTCTTCATTGACCATAGTCCTGAATTGGCCTAGAAATTACATTTTAAATCATTTTAGCCAAACTTTTCTACTTTTTAGAGTCATGACATTTGTCTTTTAATACCTTGCATTTCATTTTGGCCCAAAAGTTTAAATAATTGCACGATTTGGACTAAAAGGACTTAAATGCACAAATATTTTTCAGTTTAGTCCATGGGTTTCACCTAAATTGGAATTAAAGAAAATTTAGTGATCAACATACTAAAGCAGGACCACTAACCCTAGTTTTCAACCTCCAGAATCGATTGATGTGGGTGGCTTGAATCGATTTGGCCATTTATGGTTTGAATTAATCAATTTTCATTCTTGGGTCAAATCGAGAATTTGGGGCTTTTGCATAATTCATAGCATATTTTCCACAAAAATCATATTTTCTAATGAAATCCACACCCCTAAGTTCAATTTTGTGGTTTAATTTGATAAATTCTATAGTTGAGAGGGTCAATTTAAGGATTTTTGGTCTATCGAGTCTGCCACCTCAACCCAAATCTGAACCAGTAGCCCGGGCGAGCACCTCCTCCTTCCCCTGCCATTCCCCTGCCATTTCAAACATTTGCAATTCAAATTTTGATCACAAAATTGAGGATCACTTCATTAACAATCGGAGGGGTAATGGGAGGGGTTTTATTCACCACTCTCTTCCGCTTTGATTGGGATCACCCTTGCCGCTTGGGGCCACTAGAGTAGGGCTAGGCAGCTCGGTCGGTGTTGTGGAGGTACAAAAGTCACCCAAGCACTAACTGATCAAGTTGGGCGTCAATTTATGCACGCCGCAGGCTCTAATGGAGTTGGACAGAATCCTCAACCTTCCCGGCACCGTTTGGACACAAACTCATGTGCGAACCGAGTCGACGATACCCCCTATCCGCGCGCAAACTTGTTTGAATTGGATAAGTATCAATTCACCCGTTTTTTGGATAGGAGGACGTTCATTCCGCTCGTAGATGACAACAAAATAGAGAGAGAAAGTGAGAGAGAAACTCTCTGTACCACCATTGACAAAGCTCCAGGCCAAAGCTTCTCATATTCAGCCCCGACAATCCAAAGCAAATCAAGACCCTAGACCACTTCCGGAAGCTTGCTCAAACTCCGAGGAAGCGATCACCACCAGTTTGGCAGCTGAACTCTCCCTAAAACAATAAGTCTCGCTCTCGAGCTTCTCAATGTGCTCACATGGCGGAGCTCATCTCTGACCATGATTTGTGAAATTAGTTGAGGCGTTTACTCCTCAAGCTCATCTAAGCATGATCGCATCTCATTTTTGCATTGATGTCGTATGAAAACCCCGAGCCGAGACTTCCTCCATAACTAGAATTATCACAACTTGGCCAGCAAAATCTGGCAAACTAGAGCTCGATCAAAGCTTCGGGTAATTCTTCTAAACTCATTGTGATGCTATCCTGTGAATGAATCGCATAGATATGCTCTAGTTTGCTAGAATAGAATTGCCATAGTCGTATTGGTTCGAGCTTGACTACTCGTGCTCTAGTCAATGAATAGGTCTAGATTTTGGATATGTTGTTTTCGAGAGTGAGACGAGTTGATTGTGCCCAGTTTCAATCAATTTAGTCCAGGTTTAGCTATCGATCGGTGCCGGGAATCTCTCGGCCATCCGTTCGTCGTCTTTGCGAAGAATATGATGTCCAGTCAACCAAGGTTGACTCAATCAATGGCTGAGGTGGCGCCGACATGGCGCTACGTAGCTTGACATGTGGCAGTCATGTCAACCAAGTACAATATCTGAAAATAATTTTCGTTAATAAAAATAAAACCTAGATTAGACGATTGGTATTAGCCCACATGTCGCGATCTGAAAATTTTTCAAAAATAAAAATCATTTTTCATTTTATAAAACCATTCTCATAATTAAAAATATATATTGGATTGAACGGTCGAAAATTAGTCTTGCCGTGTGATCGTGGTCGTAGAATCCAGTATGCGGATCAAACGGTCGAGAGTTAGTCTTCTTGTTTGATCTCGACCATTGGTTCTAGTAATCGGATCTTACGAAGAAGATGATAGTCTCCATTCAATCTGGGCCATAGGTTTTAGTAATCGGATCCATGGATGGTGGTTTAGCCACCTGGGCAAACTTGAACCGTAGGATTAGTAAATAGAAAAAAAAATCCTCATAAATTCTAAAAAAAAATCAGAAAAATTAGAAAAGAAATAAAAAAATCCAAAAACGGCACCGTTTAGGCCAACATGGGATCAATAGGATCTAGGTCAGATATCCCGTATTCGTGGGTTGGATCAACCCGGTCCAAAAAATATTAAAAAAATCATAAAAAAATAAAAAAAAATCAATAAAAATTCATAAAAAAATTAGAAAAATAAAACAAATTCAGAAAAATTCCTAAAAATCACGAAAAATGGAAAATAGGCACGTTCAACTGGCTTGACCCAATTTTTTCAATTTTGTATTCCCGGGCCTTCCCAAATGACCGTTTTACCCATCTGGACACTTCGTCCGAAATTTTTCTAGAACACCTTTGAAATTAAATAGACCATTCTAAGCCTTCAGGGCTCTACTAGGCATAATATGTGGCCAATTAATTGATGATTTGACTCGTTTTATCTGCATGTTATTGATTTCTTGATATACGCACTTTCTATTATTGAATCTGATTGATAGCATAGATGATTCTTATTTGTATGACACCCTTTATATCATTAGAACCTACCTTACCTTTCGATGCATCAGCATGGAAATCTTAGGTTAGAAATTCACTAAACTTAGGTATCAAAAAGGCGTCGATGACAATCTCAACGTAACTAAGTCCCCGAATCCATTTCTTAGATTTTTACAGGGTCGAACAAACTCTCCCGACCGCTCGATAAGGTTTCCAATCATATCTTCAAAAAAATGATTTGTAGCAACTCCGTTGGCATGCACAATACGCACATGTCACTCACAACCATGGGTCCGATCTCGCATTGCGAAAGGGATCAACCCTTGTTTTCATAAAAATGACCTCGCTATCGTGACTTGAGTAATGGGCCTTGGGAGGGGCCTACATCCGAAATACATCCATCATGAGTTGAACTACGACGACCCATTAACCCCTTTGAAAACCCTAAAAATTTCGACAGAGTCGCAACAATATGCTAGCATCAAGAAGGACTTTAATGAGTTTAAATTTAGTGTTCAAACTCTAGAGACGCCTCTCGGTCCTAAAGGCTATGCAAGACCAGCGATTTATCAAATCCAGATTTTATAAAAAGATCCATGTATGACGAATTTCAATATGGCTAAGAATTTCTCTTATGGAAGTTTGTAATCTTCAATTTATGAGATAATTCTACAACGGATAGTATAATATCTTCGATTGGAAATTACCCTCTAAGAGACAACACAGCTTCCATATTTGAAGGACTGCACTTATGGAAACCAAATATTGAGTTGTATGGGCGATCGAATTGAGGAATTCATATTCAACACCAACGATCATCAAGTCTCCCAAAATACTATATCATTCAATCAAGATTGATGTAAGAGCAATCCTTGGAAGACCTATCCAACGACTAGTTTGGAGGTAAAGAAGTATAAAAGGAGATCCATAGTATCGCTACGGGTGGCGGATCAGAATCATCAACTTCAAAGCGCTAGAGTGTACAGAATCTATATACTTTCCTCGTGATCTATATACTAAAATCCTTCAGAGGTTATGTAAGAGTGCGAAAGTGCTATCACTTGTAACCTTCATTGATTCATCTAGTGAAATCCAGCATATCGATTGTCAGCGTGAGAGAGTGTATGTAGGCTAGATCTAAGCCGAACCATCATAATCAACTTGTGCAAATTTCTCTATCTCTAAACTCCTCTGACTATGATTGATAAAATTTTGCATACTCGTGTTCCAATCACATATTGCATATCTTCGGATTGTGAGTTTGTGATTAATTTGACTTGATTCTTTTAATTTCGTGATTTCAAGACAAATTTGTTTAAAATCACCTATCCACCCTCTCTAAGTGATATTACAAGATACAATGATCGGTATCAAAGCCTGGTGCTCCTTATTACGAGGTGTTTTATTTCTCATTTAACGATTTGTCATTTCTAGCAACAATTCTTCAGGACAAATAATGCATAGCTCACAAGAAGCTTCCTTATTTCGATGGAAAGGATTACAATGTTTGGTGCAATAAGATGAAGTGGTTTTTCAAGGCATCGGATAATCTGATGTGGGATGTCGTGACTAAAGGAGTAAGTTCAACCATTACTCCAATTTCAACTTCTGGAAATAAGAATAATACTCCTACATCTACCCTCTACCCCGTCAGATACTGAACGCTCAAAAAGAGAAGGACTTGAGTATAAAATCTTATAGTAGAAGTTTTTCCGAATCTGCCACGAACTTCCATATCCATCAATAATTAATTAATAACAAAACACCACCATAAGCATTGATCTAATCTTGTTCATCAAATTTATAGACTTCTAACATATAAGTGTGAGATTTTGAGACATCATTATCGGCTATTCTAAAAGTTTAAGCTATTTGCTGAAGACGTTGCTTAATGTTAAATAATTCTATCAATAAATACATTTGTCAATAAAAAACGTTTTATCTTTTCTTGTTCCTCTTATTCCTAATGTAGGAGTTGTCACCTATCTAATCTGTTTCCCGATATAAAACTGCCGGGCAGAACTGTTGCTGGGGTAGAACTGAGAAGTTTTGAAAGCTAAGGGTTGAACTGAAATACTTCAAAGTTCGGGGAGCAATGGGAAAAAACGGTTGACGTCGTTAAAAAGAGGCGGTGACAGTTGAGCAAAATGCAAGTCCCATCTTCAAACTCCGCAAACGAAAATCAACTTTCGGTTACTCTCAGTCATTAGTCACTTCGTCTTCTTCGGGTCTTCTCTCTGTGTCCCATATTTTTGCTGCAAGTTCTTTTTGTTCTATTCCATTGCAGAAAGTGGTTTTCACAGTAGAATCATGGCGGCTCCGGAACCAAACGCTGGGAATATTGACGATGAGATTGACAAGGTGAGGCACCAGTTTTCTTATATTTCAAATCAATCTCTCACACTGCATTCATTAAGATTGCCGAGTTTCTTCGAATCAAAAGGGTCTCTAATCGCATCGCATTGCATGATCTTTTTCCGTAGGTCAAAAATTTGATAGGGAGGTGCATTCAGCTGTACATGAACCGTCACGAAACAGCCCATTCTTTAGAAGTTCACTTCGGGATCGACCCCCATTTCACACGTCTTAGTAAGAGATCATCTTTTTTGGTCTGATGAGTAATGCTGAGAACTAGCCCGGTTTGAGTATTCCGAATGATTCGGTCCCATTTACCCGCCGCCATCTCTTATATGCGTTATATTTTGATACGGAGCTTCTGAACTTGTCCTTCGAATTCCAGCTTGGGACAAATTGCAAGAAGGTAATCCGGAGTTTTTCCAAAATTACTACACAAGGCTAGTGTTGATAAAACAGATCAAGAGGTTCAACAAATTGCTCGAGCAACAGCATCGAGCCATGAATATTCCTCTGGTACCTGGTAAGGCTCTCATAGTATAGAACTTCTTCGGTTGAAATGAATAGCTTCTGTCCTTCATAGCATATGGTATCATGTATGCACTCAAGCAAAAGCTAGTTGTACCCGCAAGATGACTGTAGAAACTGGGGTCTTGTTTATGATTGTTTTGTTCTTGACGACGTTTAGTGCAGACATTGAAGTCCAGCCTATGAATTTTGAACACTTCGTTATGCGAGGTTTTAATTGTTCTTGCCCTCCTTTCATGGTGCAGTGGAGCAACAAATGTCAATGGGATTGGCAGAGAGAGCTCCACAGGCTGACTCTCCAGGGAGCATAACGAACAATGAGAATGAGTAAGAAACTCAAATCTTGCCACGTTTCTGGATCTCTTTTCTTCCGAGACAATTTTTTTGTGGTGCATCATCTACGATTTCTTTGAATTTTTTCTCCAACTGCATCTGACAATCTGGTGATTAGCTTAACTATTCATCTCAATCTGAAAGCTTTTTTTACCTACTTGATAGGATTCATAACTCAAATTACCTGCTTGTGCAAATTATTTAACTTTGCAAGTTAAATACATGCGTCTTTCGGGCTGCAAGTGACTTTGTTAGCTTATGGCCTGAGGCATGGGTTAATTTCATTTGCCTCCGTCAAATCTTTTATGTTTAGATGAAACGTAACTGCTTTTGCCGATAAAACACGTCGGTAGAAACAGCATGACAGTCAAGGTGTGCATTCTAGTTGTGAGGCTAACTAGTGCTCCCGCTTGTGGCTGAAAAATGAGCAGAGCTCAATCTGGTCCGAATCCTGTTGGCCCTATCGGATCAGAAGAGGTGGTGGGGACTGATCCAAATCTCGTGCCTGGCGGTAGTCTTGCTCAGTCTCCATTGGAAGGACAAGGAATGAAAACAAATGCTACGTTGGATGCTGCACTTACGCAGATTTCGCATGTCCCGAGCCTTATCACTGGTGGCAACCACGCTGCAAACTTCAGGGGACATGCTCAACCATCATCTTCAGTGGCTGGAAGCTCGAGCCACTTGGGTTCAAAACCTGAAGGTATTCATATGATGTGACAAAAGCTAGTAATACGAAATTAATCTATGTATCAATCAGTACCTCTCCTAGCACGTACAGACGCAGTTTGCCATTTACAGATTTGAGACATTCCCAAGTTAGCTTTCGGAAGAGATTTCATTCCATCTTGCGTTCTTTGTATTCCTAGTCCCGATGAACGATCTTTTGGCAGCTTCTGATCAGAAGGACCTTGCTAATTTGGCATCAGGTCAAGGCTCTCCGTCTGCGGATCTCTGAGGGAAGTGGTATCATGCCGAAGGGCACTATAGCGAGGACTATGATGCTTGTTTGGAAGAATGTAAGACACCATCTTGTGTCTCATCATTGGTTAAGCAAAAATATTCTCATCACATTTAGGGATTGAGCTCTTGTAGTTGTACATCACATTTGACGCTCTGCTATGATGTGCAAACTTGGGACCTGTTAAGTAGAGAGGAGGATGATTGAATCTCTTAAGCTGATACACTTCTTGTCCTTTAGATCAAAGTGAAAGATTTGCCAATTTGATTGTCTATGTCCGTAGATGCGGTAGTTGAACAAATTTATGATGCTTGGACTCGTAAGTAATATAGCTTCATGGGAATAGTGTGTTTGGACTCGCCGAGATGAAGATATCCGCAAGATAAATGAACTTAACCTAAGGCTAAAAGCGTGATTGTTTTGCGGGATCCATCTGAGGTGTTCAACTTGGTATTTTCACAGTAGGAGTACCAAATACATAAACTTTTCAGGGCAAAGGTCTGAACAGAGTTTCGTGCACACAACTAAATGAGATAATTTTTTAGAACGTCGTTGCCGGTTATCATTTCGTGAGCATGTTCTCCAGGGAGACGGAGACAGTTTCAATAGTTTGGGAGCTATCGGTGCCGAATTTTAATTTGCTTCAAAAAAGGAAAACACTTGAATATTGGACACTACCAAAATTCACTGGCGGTGCTTCTTGAAAAACACATTGTTCAACATGGATATGCAAACCCTCGCTCTCGCAGATTATTTATTTTGATTTGACTTGATTATAATTAGGGATTTGACTTGATTTACTTATATCAATTTGCGATTATATTCTTTAGATAAAACCCACGTTGTACTATAAATAGGGTACTCATACAATATAATTTTAAAAAGAAAGTAATGCAAAAGAGCCTATTCCCTAAATTTCTCTCTTCACCTGCATTTTCTTTCATCGTATCAGACCGAGGTTCTTCTAGCCTAGTTTCCATAGACAATTCCTAAAATTGCCTATGTTGTTCTTTTTTCTAAATTGTTGTTGCGGTCCCTTTTACGCAAAACAAAGTCAACAAGTCAGTAGGAATTCATGGAGCAAAATCAAAACACAGGTACGCGCGAACAGAGAAATCAAGCGCATGAAGAAGTAATTTGCCCACCTGAGTTTGGGATCCAGTCAGCAAGCCAGGGTTATCTATCTTCAATCCAACTTGATGGATCAACCCAGCCTTATGTCCAAGTCACTAATCTAGCCCAATGGCCGACATTCTAGTGGATTCCTTGGCCTAGTCGGTGGGCGGGTGGATCTAGCCAACCGTGGGCTTCGATCCATGCTTCCAGAGAAGAAGCAAATCCAAGTTATTTTGATAGATCCGGGCCAACACCCTTCCGGCCTCAAATTGCTCCACCGGGTCGGGGAGTAAATCCTTACCCGGTTTATGGACTCGGCAAACCTTGCTTTGCTCCGTGGGCCATACCGGGAAATGGGAGCCGTCTTGAATCTGGTGATGCCTTCTACACGTCACCAACCGATGGCCCCGAGCTTCGATTTATCGCCTTGCCACTTGCCGGAGTAGAAAACTATTTGGCCTAGGCGCACGACTTTCGGCGAACGCTCATTACGAAGGACAAGGATGGGTTCGTACATGGAATAGTCCCCGTCCTAACCAATAAGCGGCTGTAGCATCACCACCACAAGTGTAGTCAGCTCGGCCTTGCCTAGATTTGGAATTGTCTTAGTCCTAAAGTGGCGGCGGGTCTCCCTCCGACTAACAACCCAAAATCATTGTGGGAAACGATCAATGAAATATATGGGAAGCTTGACCGCATCAAAATTTTCGCCCTAACACAGGCATTGTCCGAATTTAAGCAAGGGGACCTCTCGGCCGTTGCCTGCTTCGACCGGTTATTTGCCTTGTGGCACGAACTTGACGTGACCACGGTAAAGCTCGAAGGACTGGATTATACACTTCAATAGTACAGAAAAATCAAGGAAGAAGAGAAGGTAACTCGTTTCTTACGTACCTTGAATGACAACTTTATAAGGTTCTGATCACGGATCCTCGCCATGGATCTCCTTCAATCCCTTGGCTGGATCTACCAGCTCGATGTTCAAGAAGAGAGCCAGCGACTAGCAGGGTTAGGACACACCAAAACGACCGATAGCATGGCATTTGCCACTCCAGCGGGACCATCGCAACAAGCACCCGCCGCTCTCGAGCCGCCATGTCTAGAACTACTGCCGCTCAACTCTCCATTTCGATTTGCTCGAGTTAATGGGTCGAATCGGGCTTCAATATTTCTTTGGACGAGCTGGGTGACTCGACTTCAGCTCCTGTTTACAAGGTTGGAGGGTCAAATCCAATGGACAAGTTCAACATGGGCAGCTCCAATATAGGTGCACCGAAGGTAGGAGGCTCAATTCAAGCAAGATTAATTCGTTTGTCCCATCCAAGGGTAATCATAAGGGAAAATCAAAATTATATTGTGAGTACAACAAACTCCCTCATCATACCATGGACACATGCTAAAAGTTGCATGGGAAACCCGGAGACAAAGGCAAAAGAGTCCATCGCCCTTCAGGTGACTGGGGGCCATCATCCGACACGGGATCAATACTAACAAATTCTAAAAGCATTGAAGCAATTAAACTCGTCCGACAAAAATGTTGGACTCTTAGGTACTTCATATTGCCTTAATACTATTTCTCATGATGCATGGATTATTGATTCAGTTGTCGGTGATCACATTATTTGTAGTGAGAGTTTCTTATTTCAATGTCTATATTAATCTTAATTCCCCAATATCCGTGCGGCTTCCATATGGAACACCATACCTATCATGAAAGTAGGAAAGTTACACTCAGCCCTACCATCACACTCCATAATGTCCTTTATCCTTAGTTTCAATTCAATCTCATATAAGTTTCCAAGGCTTGGGAACAAAATTATTGTCGTATTCTTTTCAATACGGATACTTGCTTATTTCAGGCCCTTTCGATTGGCAAATTGATGGGCTTGGGTAAACTCTTTGAATGGCTCTATTTTTGGACCAAATTTCCGGAAGATCTTGATTTATCTTGTTTTTCATTCCATAACGCATCATTATGCAATGCGTGTACCGATGATAATGTTATTTTATCACAACGGTCAATCTGCCATTTTTTCCTATCGCTCCGGTGATATTTGTCCTCTTGCCAAACAAACACGAGCTCCTTTTCCTTGTAGTTTATCTCGAGCTTCGGATATTCTTTCTCTCATTCATGTAGATATATGGGGTCCTTATCATACCCCTCATCGCGATGGCTCTAGATATTTCCTCACCATTGTGGGCGATCATTCTCGTGCCACGTGGGTATTCCTTATGCAAACCAAAGGTGAAGCTCTCTTTCATTTAAAAGCCTTTATTACATTGTCTCAAAATTAGTTTGGCAAATCTATTCATTGCATTCGAACAGACAATGGAAAAGTATTCTTTAATAAAGAATGTCAATCCTTTCATATTTCTCATGACACATTACATGAAAGTACATGCACTTATACACCTCAACAACTTGGGATTGTTGAACGAAAACAACGTCACCTTCGTAAAGTCACACGAGTTCTTGTATTCCAAGCTGCCATCCCTATAACTTTTTGGGGAGATTGTGTGATCATTGTTGCATACTAGATCAATCGCATGCCCATGAGAATTCTCGGCGGCCGAACCCCTTTTGAGCTCTTATTCGGTAAGAAGCCTCAAATTGATCACTTAAGAGTATTTAGATCCTTATGTTATGCTCCCATATTAGGACCTCATGATAAAATGGGTCCTCGAGCCTAGCACTATACATTTATGGGGTATCTCACCCTTCATAATGCAGATCAAGTCTTTGAACCCTCGACTAGGGAATTCTTTATCAGCGGGTATGTCATTTTTCGTGAAGATGTTTTCCCCTTCAAGGATGCCTCTTTGGCCTCGAATTCTCTTCCTGAAAATGACTCTCGACGGTTCTTACATGAGGATGACTTACCTTCTCCATCATATGTGTTGATTCCAACCTCTTCTCATCTGATTCCTCTCGATACTCTAAGGAACATACATCCCGAATCCCATGCGGCAGCTGAGACGGTTCCTATTGTTGCCGACTTACCATAATCTCCGGAACAAGACTTATCTTCTCATGTGACTCCTCCAGTAGCTCCTCGATGTTCTAGGCATGTCTCTCGACCACTTGCTTGGATTAGATATTCTATAAGTGGTTCAATTTAATCATCAAGCACACTATATCCCGTCTCTTCTTACATCTCTTTTGGTCTACTGTTTCCCCAACACATGCATGAGTCATGTTTATGAATAGACAGAACCCGCATGCTATGATGAAGCTACTCGGGATCTTAGATGGCATAAGGCCATGGAAGAAAAAATCCAGGCTTTGACTGATAATCATACTTGGGACATTGTTCCCTTGCTAGCACATCGGCGACCCATTAGATGCAAATGGGTCTACAAAATTAAATACGGGGCTGATGGAATAGTTCAACATTATGAGGCTCGGTTAATGGCCAAAGAATTCAAAGAACATAATGGTTAGACTACCACGAGACCTTCTCTCCGGTTCCCAAGGAGGTAACTATTCGAGCATTCTTATCCGTGGTTGCTTTCCAAAATTGGGATCTTCACCAAATGGACGTAAAAAACGCTTTACTTCACGAAGATGTCTATGTTCTCAACCATAGGATTTATATACAAGATTATGTCTTATTTGTATTTTAATTTCCATCCAAAAAGGGAAAGAAATATTTTTGACATATCACGTTTTCTACAAGTGTATGCTATATTTTTTTTTCAATCAACAATATTTTTCTCAATTAATGATGACTTATTAAAATGTTCTATCTTTCTCAAACAAAGTGTTTTATTTGCCAATTGTGATTCTTTGAAATGGACTAAATTAAACTAGTCCAGTGCATCAAATTATGCTTGAACTATCAAGCTTGAGTGTCCTGGCAATATTTGAGGATGCGTTCTAGAGAGGTACTTGTCTGTGTTTGTTTCGTTTATTTTTTGTATGGGAGATTATTTTTTTGCAAGTCGGTTCATAATAGATAAGAATAATAAAAAGAAAGTTATAATTGTGGGAATTATATATATTTCAAAAAATCGATAAATAGTACATTAGTTTACTTATAGGCTTTAATGGAGAGCTATTTAAGGCCATAAGATAAACATAATATCAAATATAATAAATCGAGGATATGAACTATCGGGAGACATATGCATAATCGTGAAAGATATGGAAAATCAAGCAAAAGCCAGGATGGTGGGTGTGATGGCTCCAAGCTTCGGTTGACGAGTTTGGTAGTGGTGCTGCTCTAGTGCACAAGGGTTATCTCAATTATCTATAACATATAAAAATTATCATAGAGAAATTCCTAATCATCTCTAACATTCAGCTCAATTTTGAAATCAAATAGTGCCACGAAAACTTGTTTATCCATGCAACCAAACGACTATCTAAAGAAAAGAGGTGGACCACTAATCAAGGTAATAAGATAAATATAATACTACATATAATCAATCGAATAAATATCCTAATACCACTAACAATACTCTTGCATGTCTTTTGTATTTCATATAATGTTCTCTTCTTCCTCTTCTTCCAGCTTTCAAGAGTCAACGAACCGATAAGGGAGCCTCACTTTTGTTGAGGCTAACAATACAATCTAAAGGGGGATGAACAGGTTGTTTGAGAACTTTGAAAAACATATGCAGAGTAAAGCAAGTTCAATTTCAAGCACCGGGCCAAACATCTGCAGAGACATTACGGAGATCATATTAGCAGATGTTTGAAATATCGTAAGAACATTGTATGCCGAAGTGTGTAGAGAATACGAGAAAAATAGTATGTTATATTAAAAAGATGTGGTGAACAGATATTTGTCAAAACAATATCTGAACATGTGCAAGATTGAGTAAAAGATCAAGTAAAATGCAAGCACATAAAATATATAGTGGTTCGACTTTATCCCCAAGTCTACGTCCATTCTCAAGACTAACAGCCATAACTTGGGCTGGAATCCATAACAAAATCCTCAAGACAAGTTACAAACATCAAGTATCGCCTTTTCAATAAATCACACTATCGGGACTCACGTTTTGCTGTCACTATTATACACTTGATCTTGCACACGATCACAATACATAAAGATTGCAAGAGAAAATTTTTTGGGAGAACAAATAAACGGCAAGAGAAAAGTAGCTCATAGCAAGTATGCATTTTATATTGTGCTCTCTCTAACATTTTGGCCTGGATGGTCTTCCACTAGATAGGCAACTTCATTCTTCCCGTTGGAGGGGCTTGAGAAGTCCAACTAGTCATTTGAGATTCGTTAGAACTGCTGCAGCTACTATTTCTGATACTATTATGAGATAATTGATAGTTATATTTTGCCAAAATATTTCTTCTCCTTCATTTTATTTATGTCAATTATGCATGGAAGGCCATGTTAGTAATTTATAGGTATAGACCACAATAAATCTCTTTCTTTATTGGATAGCATGTACATGATTGATAATAGATATTCCTCTAGTGATCACTTCTAAGTAGTCTCAACATAATGTCCAAATAATGGCATCAAAGTTTCTTATAATTGACATAAATTATAAAATGCAAATCTTTCTCACCCTATGATAAGATGACTTTCTGAATATGATTTAATTTCTATTTGTCTAGGATTGAGTAGTGCCACCAAAAATTTTAAACTATTATCTAAATTTCAAAATCTTTGGAAAAATTTTGTTTGAGTTTACGTGTCAACATTTATATTTTATGAAAGTTTTGCACATTTCGAGCAAAAAATTCAAAGTACATCTGTTATAAATTCAAATTAACTGAAAATTAAAAGTATATTCAGGCATGCCCTTAATTTGAGAGTTTGAATGGTGGATGTTTGGCTCGAAATCATTTTTCACCGGTCATCATTTGAAAGATATGTTTTGGATGCTAAAAATTGTCATTTGAACGGTATGTTAAATAATTGACTCGTTGTTCGAATCATCATTCAATCTCATCAATCATCAAAAAGCTCATTTAGTTGTTAATCAAGTCATGAACATTATAGGTAATTATTGTGCAAATGCATCATTTATGATCATTATACCGTGTTATAAAATTTTTTACATGTAACAGTAAAATTGAGAAAATGATGCCAGAAATGTCAAAATTTATGTACATCGCTCACTTTATTGTCAAAAATTTTTTTTGCATCACTTAAGTGCCAATTTTTTTTAAACGATTACTTAAGCGTTAACTCCAATTTGCTTGGCCGAAAATTTGACGTGACCTTTTTAATTAATATCTAAAGCCAATGTGGCAGAAAGCTAAAAGTTCAAAAGAAAAATATTAAAATATAAAAATATAAAATTAATTATATTAAATAGATAAAACAATTTGAAGATAAGCTAAAATTAAGCTAAAAATTTACAAAAAATAAAAAATAGAAAGGGCTTGCAATCGACGAGGGCTTGCACAAATCCCGCCACCGCCGCCCTATCATTTCCGATAATGGCCCCCGAGGATGGGGAATGGTTGGCGGGGCTCACCGGCGCCGTCCGAGGGCCCTCGATAACCCCCCCTCCTCTCTCTCTCTCTCTCTCTCTCTCTCTCTCTCTATCTGTAAATTTTTAGCTTATTTTTAAATTTTTTATTTCTTTTAATTTTTTAGCTTATTTTTTTGTTTGGAAGTCCACATTGACTGAAAGTTCACGTTTCCCATGTTAGATTAAAAATTTAGTTATAAATGTCACACCATCGGTTTAGCCATGAATTTCTCCAATTTGGCACTTAACTAATTGTCTTATCTCCGATTTGACACTTGAGTGAGTTGGCAAAATCTTTTGGCAAAGATGTCCTTTTGCCCAATAAAATTATGATAAGTAACCATAAATATAACAAACACAAATCATTCTTCTACGTTGTTGATGCTCTTAAGGTTATTAAAATTGCTAGGCTATTTGTAATATATGAAACTTGGAGCTATTTCTAGGTGCATAAAATGCATATTCCTTGACCCTCTCAATTAATATTTATTTTTTTTTATCAAACTTGGGGTTGGAACGAAACAAAGGAATGCTTATTTCATCAAAAATAGACCGGGAATGAAATGATTTTCTAGGGACCAAACATGCCCATAACTTGTTCATCAAATTTATAGTCTTCAAGTATATAAGTGAGATTTTGTCGGACCATTATCGGCTATTCTAAAAATTTAAGCTGTTAGCTGAAAATGTTACTTAATATTAAATAATTGTGTCAATAAATACATTTGGCAATATAAAACATTCTATCTTTTCTTATTCCTCTTATTCCTAATGTAGGAGTTGCCACCTATCTAATCTGTTTCCCGATATAACTGCCGGGCTGAAACGAAAAGTTTCGAAGTGCCGGGGCAGAACTGAAAAGTTTTGAAAGCTCAGGGTTGAACTGAAATACTTCAAAGTTCGGGGAGCAATGGGCAAAAACGGTTGGCGTCGTTAAAAAGAGGCGGTGACAGTTGAGCAAAATGCAAGTCCATCTTCGAACTCCGCAAACGAGAATCAACTTTCGGTTACTCTCAGTCATTAGTCACTTCGTCTTCTCCAGGCCTTCTCTCTCCGTCCCACATTATTGGAGCAATTTCTTTGTTCTATTGGATTGCAGAAAGTGGTTTTCACAGTAGAATCATGGCGGCCCCGGATCAAAACGCTCGGTCGACGGAAGACGACGATGTTCACAAAGAGATTGACAGGGTGAGGCACAAGTTCTCTTATATTTCGAATCAATCTCTCACACTGCATTGCATTAAGATCGCCGAGTTTCTTCGAATTAAAAGGGTCTCTAATTAAATTGCTTTGATCTTTTTCCGAAGGCCAAAGATATGATAGAGCGGTGCCTTCAGCTGTACATGAACCGTAACGAAACAGCCCATACGTTGGAAGTTCAGTTCGGAATCGACCCTCGTCTCACCCGTCTCAGTAAGAGATCAACTTTTTTGGTCTGATGAGTAATGCTGAGAACTAGTCCAATTTTAGTATCCCGAATGATTCAGTCCCGTTTACCCGCCACCGTTTCTTGTATGGGTTATATTCTGATACGGAGCTTCTAAACTTGTCCTTCGAATTCCAGCTTGGGACAAATTGGCAGAAGATAATCCTGAGTTTTTCCAAAATTACTACACAAGGCTAGTGTTGATAAAACAGATCAACAGGTTCAACGAATTGCTCGGGCAACAGCATAGAGCCATGAATATTCCTCTGGTGCCTGGTAAGGCTGTCATCGTATAGAA
Source organism: Rhodamnia argentea (assembly GCF_020921035.1). Taxonomy (NCBI): domain Eukaryota; kingdom Viridiplantae; phylum Streptophyta; class Magnoliopsida; order Myrtales; family Myrtaceae; genus Rhodamnia; species Rhodamnia argentea. The sequence continues at coordinate 13,988,997 of NC_063154.1, forward strand.
TTCCTTCGGTTCAAATGCATAGCTTCTGTTCTTCATAGCATATGGTATCATAAAAGCAAAAGCTAGTTGTACTCGCAAGATGACTGTAGAAACCGGGTTCTTGTCGAGTTCTCTTCTAAGCGCGCCCATTTGTTTATGATTGTTTGGTTCTTGAAGACGTTTAGTGCAGACCTTGAAGTCCAGCCTATGAATTTTGAACACTTCGTTATGCGAGGTTTAATTGTTCTTGCCCTCCTTTCATGGTGCAGCAGAGCAACAAATGTCAACGGAATTGGCAGAGACAGCTAAACAGGCTGACTCTCCAGTGAGCATAACGAACAATGAGAATGAGTAAGAAATTCAAATCTTGCCATGTTTCTTGATCTCGTCTCTTCCGAGACAAATTTTTTTGTGCATCGTCTACGATTTCTTTGAATCTTTTCTCCAACTGCATCGAACAATCTGTTGATTAGCTTAACTATTCATCTCAATATGAAAGCTTCTTTTACCTACTTTATAGGATTCATAACTCAAATTACCTGCTTGTGCAAATTATTTAACTTTGCAAGTTAAATACATGCGTCGTTCGGGCTGCAAGTGACTTTATCGGATTATGGCCTGAGGCATGGCATAATTTCATTTGCCTCAGTCAAATCTTTTATGTTTAGATGAATCGTAAATGCTTTCACCGATAAAACCCGTCGGCAGAAACAACATGACAGTCAAGCTGTGCATTCTAGTTAACACTTTGATCTTCAAGTTGTGATGCTAACTAGTGCTCGCGCTTGTGGCTGAAAAATGAGCAGAGCTCAATCTGATTCGAATCCTGCCAGCTCTGTTGGATCAAAAGTGGTGGTGGGGTTTGATCTGAATCTCATGCCCAGCGATAGTCCTGCTCAGTCTCCATTGGAAGGAGAAGGAATGAAAACAAATGCTGCCTTGGACTCTGCACTTATGCAGATTTCGCAAGTCCCAAACCTTATCACCGGTGGCAGCCACACTGCAAACTTCAGGGGACCTGCCCAACCATCGTCTTCAATGGCTGGAAGCTCGAGCCACTTGGATTCTAACCCTGAAGGTATTCATTAGATGTGACAAAAGCTAGTAATACAAAATTAATCTATTTATCAATCAGTACATCTCCTAGTACGTTCAGACACAGTTTGCCATTTACAGATTTGAGACATTCCCAAGTTAGGTTTCGGAAGAGATTTCATTCCATTTTGCATTCTATGTATTCGTAGTCCTGATGGACGACTTTTTGGCAGCTTCTGATCATAAGGACCTTGCTAATTTGGCATCAGGTCAAGGCTCTCCGGCTGCGGATGTCTGAGTGAAGTGGTATCATGCCGAGAGGACGATAGTGAGGACTATCATGCTTGGTTTGGAAGAATGTAAGACACCATCTTGTGTCCCATCATTGGTTGAACAACCATATTCTCATCACATTTAGGGATTGAGCTTTTGTAATTGCACATTACATGTTAAGTAGATAGGAGGATGATTGAATTTCTTAAGATGATACTTGTTGTCCTTTAGATCGAAGTGAAAGATTTGCAAATTTGATTCTTCTATGTCTGTCGATGCGGTTGTCAAACAAATTTATGATGTTTAGGCTTTTCTGCTGTCAATCGGATATCTAGTATCCTGAAAACGGCATGATGCTTCGGGACAATCACAAAGGCGAAAAGCGTAAAAGTGTTTTAGATTCCGTGACTCATATTGCTGAAATTCTGCGAGATCCATTTGAGGTTTTCAACTTGATATTTTGACAGAATCCATGAACCTTTCAGGACATGATATTTACATCATTGGGTTTGCAAATAGCCCAACTAAATGAGATAATCTAAGAAGGATCGTCGCCGGTTGTCATTTCCTAAGCATGTTCTGTCCATGAAAGTTTGGAGATACACTTGATACAGACTGAAGGTGCTTCCAAGGCCAAAAACAACTGCGATTTTTTTCGCTATGCTGGAGAAAATATTATTCCTTTTGTGCCTCCTCCACACCATGAAGAAGAACAAATTCAGTAGTCGGAACATAATCCAGTTTCTTTATTCCACTAGCCAATCGGTCCAGTTCATGATAGATCTTGTGAGCTACATTTCCCATAGTATATGCTAGCAAAATATAAGCAGCGGAACCGTCCGGTTCCAGCCAAAAAAAATCATGAACTTGGCAAGCTCCAAGAAATGTACGCCAGATCAGAGTGTTGTCCCGGAAACACAATGAAATTATAATGTGTATCAGGTGAGGAGGTCACCATTAACTTATAATATGTATCAGGTGAGCAGGTTATCATTAATTTATGGGCGACGGAAACATATTATTCTCATCGCAATGAAATAATACTTTCACGTCCAATTTTGTCATTTTAACATACAATATGCTACCACACCTCATGAAAGAAACCAAAGACATCTTAACATGTAAGAACTCATCCACACAAGTTGGATTATCACCACGTTTCATCACCCCACTATGGCTTGCAAAACAAACCAAGTCAAGAGTACCATCTAACCAAAAAAAAAATAGTCAAGAGTACTGAGTAGATTAGCCCAACTTACCTTTAGGATTTTCACTTATCTCGAACAAAACTTGAAAAACCGAAAGCTTTAACCAACTTCAAAGATAAACAAGCATGAACAAATTTAACAACCTCACCCCCGTAACAAAACTTCTTTAAGAAAAGAGAATAGAATCCACCAAATCACCTTGTAACTCTTGGATGATAGAACCTTGGCTTTGCGATTCAAGGATTGCAAAGTGAGAATAGGAGATGGAAGTTTCTTTGAAGTTTGAAGATGTGAAAAAAAGTTATGGCAGGTGTAAGGTTGCATGCAAATTAGAGGTAATATGTGGCATATTTACAAAGCTCCATCTAATACATGGCCAAGTGAAATGAATTCAAGACATAAGAGTGGATGACTCGTGTTAGAGGTGGTCATGATTTAGTCTTAGGTGTAAAGAATATATAAGTGCTTCAAGTTATAAAAGACATGTGGCTTACATGTAAAATAGTTGAAGGGGATAATTTTGAGAGACAAAAACTCATCTCCCTCCTCCAAGTAGTGAATAAACAATCATTAGCATTAATTAACTTCGTTTAAAATCGATAATATAATGTGTGAAACCTATCAATTAAAGGCAGCCCAAAGGCTCATCCCAAAGTAATTTTTTTGTCAAGTCACCAAGGTATTTCAAAAAAATTAATATGTGAATAAGAAAATCGGTGTCCACTCTAAATACTGACAAGTCCAAAAAATACTTGAAACCCACTAAAATTGTGAACAATATCAAAGGCTAAGAAAATCTCAGTTTAGTACATTTAAACTTGAAAATGGCCAAATAAGTAATTCGGAACATCTTAGCCATTTTCCACAATTATTGTGACGTTAAATTAATTAACGTCATCCTACACCATCACTATAGACATCAACATCTATCAATACAATTCTAGTGCATCGAACTTCAGGCGATGACTGTCGTGGAAAATTGTCCTACACCATTTTGCATTTCACAAAATTAACAAGTTAAATTCAATCCAAAATTCCAAAATAAATAATGTTTTAACTTTATATCCCAAGTGTCATTATCGAACATAAAAACTGCGGGATGTCACATATTCGCTGTCCACTTTCATCTAGTAGTTACTATGAATAAATTGTGTTCTTACAAAAATAACGCTTGAACAATCCTTGGGTAGCAACTTCACCTTGGCCTCCGATGCCACACTTGACCACCTTGGCCACAAAAGAGTCTGATAGCTTCCTCATCCTTTAGATTGCATGTATCCTATGATTATAGCTGTCGAAGACCTCATGTTATGATCTTGCATCCGATCAAACACATTTCTCGAATCATGTAGGAGCCTATTGAGAAAGCCTTCTTGAAGAAATTTTGATGTTGACAAAACTATCATTATTCTTACTAAATTTGGCAATTACATTCAATATTTTATCTTAGGTGATACGCATGAATGAAGAAGCTTGTATTGATCTTAATTGGTGTTAAGACTCAAGACAAGATTATCGAATATTTGCTTCTAAATGAGTTGAATTATTTTATCTAGGTTTTGTGGAGTATCACTTATTTAGATTCAATTAAACCTTTGAATAAGAATTATTTGTGTTGACACTTGATTTTTAATCAGTTTATTTTAAGAAAATTATTAGAAAATCCATAAAAAGTGACAAAAAAAAAAATTCAACTTTCTGAACCTTGGCCAAGCCTAAGGAACCATTTTGAACAATTTTTTTTTTATATTTTTTGCATCTTTTGATATTTTTCAAAAATAGAAAAATACTTGAAAAATCAGGAAAAATAGCATTTGAGGCCGCAAAAATTCACAAAAATAGTTTATGTTGTTCTTTCAATTCCCTTTTCATTTGGGTCAAATTAAGGATTTTTGGTCTACCGAGTCCGCCACGTCAAGCCAAATCTGAACCAGCAGCCCGGGCGATCACCTCCTCCTTCCCCTGCCATTCCCACGCATTTCAAACATTTGCAATTCGAATTTTGATCACAAAATTGAGGATCACTTCATTAACAATCGGAGGGGTAATGGGAGGGGTTTTGTTCACCACTCTCTTCTGCTTTGATCGGGACCACCCTCGTCGCCTTGGGCCACCGGAGCAGGGCTGGGCAACTCGATCAATGTTGTGGAGGTACAAAAGTCACCCAAGCACTAACAGATCAAGTTGGACGTCAATTTATGCACGCTAGAGGCTCTAATGGAGTTGGGCAGAATCCTCAACCTTCCCGGCACCGTTTGGACACAAACCCATGTGCGAACTGAGTCGACGATACCCCCTATCTGTGTGCAAACTTGTTTGAATTGGATAAGTATCAATTCACGTGTTTTGTGGATAGGAGGAGGTTCATTCTGCTCGTAGGCGACAACAAAATAGAGAGAGAAAGTGAGAGAGAAAAGAGAGAAGCTCACCGTATCGCCATTGACAAAGCTCCAAGCCAAAGCTTCTCAAATTCAGCCACGACAATCCAGAGCAAATCGAGACCCTAGACCACTTCCGGAAGCTTGCTCGAACTACGAGGAAGCGATCGCCACTAGTTTGGCAGCTGAACTACCCCTAAAAAAGTAAGTCTTGCTCTCGAGCTTCTCACTGTGCTCACATGGTGGAGCTCATCTCCGACCATGATTTGTGAAATTAGTTGAGGCATTTTACTCCTCAAGCTCATCTAAGCATGATCGCATCTCATTTTTGCATTGATGTCGTATGAAAACCCCGAGCCGAGACTTCCTCCATAACTAGAATTATTGCAACTTGGCCAGCAAAATCTGGCAAACTAGAGCTCGATCAAAGCTTCGGGTAATTCTTCTAAACTCATTGTGATGCTATCCTATGAATGAATCGCATAGATATGCTCTAGTTTGCTAGAATAGAACTGCCATAGTCGTATTGGTTCGAGCTTGATTACTCGTGTTCTAGTCAATGAATAGGTCTAGATTTTGGATATGTTGTTTTCGAGAGTGAGACAATTTGATTGGGCCCGGTTTCAGTCAATTTAGTCCAGGTTTGGTTGTCGATTAGTGCTGGGAATCTCTCGGTCATTCGTTCGTCGTCTTTGCGAAGAATATGATGTCCGATCAACCAAGGTTGACTCGGTCAATGGATGAGGTGGCGCCGACGTGGCGCTACGTAGCTTGACACATGGCGGTCACTTCAACCAGGTACAATATCTGAAAATAATTTTCGTTAATAAAAATAAAACCTACATTAGACAATTGGTATTAGCCCACATGTCACGATCTAAATTTTTTTCAAAAATAAAAATCATTTTTCATTTTATAAAACCATTCTCATAATTAAAAATATATATTGGATTGAACGGTCGAAAATTAGTCTCGTCGTGCAATCATGGTCGTAGGATCTAGTATGCGGATCAAACGGTCGAGAGTTAGTCTTCTTGTTTGATCTCGGCCATTGATTCTAGTAATCAGATCTTACGAAGAAGATGATAGTCTCCATTCAATCTGGGCCATAGGTTTTAGTAATCGGATCCATGGACAGTGGCTTAGCCACGTGGGCAAACTTGAGCCATAGGATTAGTAAATAGAAAAAAAAAAATCCTCATAAATTCTAAAAAAAAATCAGAAAAATTAGAAAATAAATAAATAAAATCCAAAAATGGCACCGTTTAGGCCAACATGGGATCAATAGGATCCGGGTCGGATATCCCGTATTCGTGGGTCGGGTCAACCCATTCCAAAAAATATTAAAAATTTCATAAAAAATTAAAAAAATCAATAAAAATTAAAAAAAAATTAAAAAAAATTAGAAAAATAAAACAAATTCAGAAAAATTCCCAAAAATCACGAAAAATGGAAAATGGCCATGTTCAACTGGCTTGACCCAATTTTTTCGATTTTCTATTCCTAGGCCTTCCCAAATGACCGTTTTATCCATTTGGACACTTCGTCCGAAATTTTTCCAGAACACCTCCGAAATTAAATAGACCATTCTAAGCCTTTAGGGCTCTACTAGGCATAATATGTGGCCAATTGATTGATGATTTGATGCGTTTTATCTACATGTTATTTATTCATTGATCTGCGCACTTTCTATTATTGAATCTGATTGATAGCATAGATTATTCTTATTTGTATGACACCCTTTACATCGTTAGAACCTATCTTACCTTTCGACGCATCAGCATGGAAATCTTAGGTTAGAAATTCACTAAACTTAGGTACCAAAAAGGCATCAATGACAATCTCAATGTAACTAAGTCCATGAATCCATTTCTCTGATTTTTACAGGGTCGAACAAACTCTCCCGACGGCTCGATAGGGTTTCCAATCATATCCTCAAAAAAATGATTGGTGACAACTCCGTTGGCATGCACAATACGCACATGTCACTCACAACCATGGGTCTGATCCCGCACTGCGAAAGGGATTGACCCTTGTTCTCATAAAAATGACCTCGCTATCATGACTTGAGTAACGGGCCTTGGGAGGGGCTTGCATCCGAAATACATCCATCATGAGTTGAACTATGACGACCCATTAACCCCTTTGAAAAGCCAAAAAATTTCGAGAGAGTCACAACAATATGCGAGCATCAAGAAGGACTTTAATGAGTTTAAATTTAGTGTTCAAACTCTAGAGATCGCCTTTGGTTCTAATGGCTATGCAAGACCAGCGATTTATCAAATCCAGATTTTATAAAAAGACCCATGTATGACGAATTTCAATATAGCTAAGAATTTCTCCTATGGAAGTTTGTAATCTTCGATTTATGAGATAATTCTACGACAGATAGTATAATATCTTCAATTGGAAATTACCCTCTAAGAGACAAGACGGCTTCCATATTTGAAGGACTGCACTTATGGAAACCAAAGATTGAGTTGTATGGGCGACTGAATTGAGGAGTTCATATTCAACACCAATGGTCATCAAGTCTCCCAAAATACTATATCATTCAATCAAGATTGATGTCAGTGCAATCCTTGAAAGACCTATTCAATGACTAGTTTGAAGGTAAAGGAGTATGAAAGGAGATCCATAGTGGCGCTACGGGTGGCGGATCAGAATCATCAACTTCAAAGCACTAGAGTGTTCGGAATCTATATACTTTCCTCATGAGCTATATACTAAAATCCTTGAGAGGTTATGTAAGAGTGCGAAAGTGCTATCACTTGTAACCTTCATTGATTCATCTAATGAAATCCAGCATATCGACCGTCGGCGTCGGAGAGTGTTCGTGGGCTAGATCTAAGCCGAACCATTATAATCAACACGTGCAAATTTCTCTATCTCTAAACTCCTCTTACTATGATTGATAAAATTTTGCATACTCGTGTTCGAATCACATATTGCATATCTTCAGATTGTGAGTTTGTGATTAATTTGACTTGATTCTTTTAATTTCATGATTTCAACACAAATTTGTTTAAAATCACATATCCACCCCCTCTAAGTGATATTGCAAGATACAATGATCGGTATCAGAGCCTAGTGCTCCTTATTACAAGGTGTTTTATTTCTCATTTAACGATTTGTCGGTTCTAGCAACAATTCTTCGGGATCAAATAATGCATAGCTCAACAAGAAGCTTCCTTATTTCGATGGAAAGGATTACAATGTTTGGTGCAATAAGATGAAGTGGTTTTTCAAGGTATCAGATAATCTGATGTGGGATGTTGTGACTAAAGGAGTAAGTTCAACCATTACACCAATTGCAACTTCTGGAAATAAGAATAATACTCCTACATCTACCCTGTCGGATACTAAATGCTCAAAAAGAGAAGGACTTGAGTATAAAATCTTATAGTAGAAGTTTTTCCGAATCTTCCACGAACTTCCATATCTGTTAATAATTAATTAATAACAAAACACCACCATAAGCATTGATCTAATCTTGTTCATCAAATTTATAGACCTCAAGCATGTAAGTGTGATATTTTGTGACATCATTATCGGCTATTCTAAAAGTTTAAGCTATTTGTTGAAGACGTTGCTTAATGTTAAATAATTCTATCAATAAATACATTTGTCAATATAAAACGTTTTATCTTTTCTTATTCCTCTTATTCCTAATGTTGGAGTTGTCACCTATCTAATCTGTTTCCCGATATAAAACCGCCGGGCAGAACTGTTGCTGGGGTAGAACTGAGAAGTTTTGAAAGCTAAGGGTTGAACTGAAGTACTTCAAAGTTCGGGGAGCAATGGGAAAAAAACGGTTGACGTCGTTAACAAGAGGCGGTGACAGTTGAGCAAAATGCAGGTCCCATCTTCAAACTCGGCAAACGAAAATCAACTTTCGGTTACTCTCAGTCATTAGTCACTTCGTCTTCTCCAGGTCTTCTCTCTGTGTCCCATATTTTTGCTGCAAGTTCTTTTTGTTCTATTCCATTGCAGAAAGTGGTTTTCACAGTAGAATCATGGCGGCCCCGGAACCAAACGCTGGGAATATTGACGATGAGATTGACAAGGTGAGGCACCAGTTTTCTTATATTTCAAATCAATCTCTCACACTGCATTCATTAAGATTGCCGAGTTTCTTCGAATCAAAAGGGTCGCTAATCGCATTGCATGATCTTTTTCCGTAGGTCAAAAATTTGATAGGGAGGTGCATTCAGCTGTACCTGAACCGTCACGAAACAGCCCATTCTTTAGAAGTTCATTTCGGGATCGACCCCCATTTCACACGTCTTAGTAAGAGATCATCTTTTTTGGTCTGATGAGTCATGCTGAGAACTAGTCCGGTTTGAGTATTCCGAATGATTCGGTCTCATTTACCCGTCGCCGTCTCTTGTATGCGTTATATTTTGATACGGAGCTTCTGAACTTGTGCTTCGAATTCCAGCATGGGACAAATTGCAAGAAGGTAATCCGGAGTTTTTCCAAAATTACTACACAAGGCTAGTGTTGATAAAACAGATCAAAAGGTTCAACAAATTGCTCGAGCAACAGCATCAAGCCATGAATATTCCACTGGTACCTGGTAAGGTTCTCATAGTATAGAACTTCTTCGGTTCAAATGAATAGCTTCTGTCCTTCATAGCATATGGTATCATGTATACACTCAAGCAAAAGCTAGTTGTACCCGCAAGATGACTGTAGAAACTGGGGTCTTGTTTATGATTGTTTTGTTCTTGACGACGTTTAGTGCAGACCTTGAAGTCCAGCCTATGAATTTTGAACACTTCGTCATGCGAGGTTTTAATTGTTCTTGCCCTCCTTTCATGGTGCAGTGGAGCAACAAATGTCAATGGGATTGGCAGAGAGAGCTCCACAGGCTGACTCTCCAGGGAGCATAACGAACAATGAGAATGAGTAAGAAACTCAAATCTTGCCATGTTTCTGGATCCTTTTCTTCCGAGACAATTTTTTTGTGGTGCATCATCTACGATTTCTTTGAATTTTTTCTCCAACTGCATCCGACAATCTGGTGATTAGCTTAACTATTCATCTCAATCTGAAAGCTTTTTTTACCTACTTGATAGGATTCATAACTCAAATTACCTGCTTGTGCAAATTATTTAACTTTGCAAGTTAAATACATGCGGCTTTCGGCCTGCAAGTGACTTTGTTAGCTTATGGCCTGAGGCATGGGTTAATTTCATTTGCCTCAGTCAAATCTTTTATGTTTAGATGAAACGTAACTGCTTTTGCCGATAAAACACGTCGGTAGAAACAGCATGACAGTCAAGGTGTGCATTCTAGTTGTGAGGCTAACTAGTGCTCCCGCTTGTGGCTGAAAAATGAGCAGAGCTCAATCTGGTCCGAATCCTGTTGGCCCTATCGGATCAGAAGAGGTGGTGGGGACTGATCCAAATCTCGTGCGTGGCGGTAGTCTTGCTCAGTCTCCATTGGAAGGACAAGGAATGAAAACAAATGCTACGTTGGATGCTGCACTTACGCAGATTTCGCATGTCCCGAGCCTTATCACTGGTGGCAACCACGCTGCAAACTTCAGGGGACATGCTCAACCATCATCTTCAGTGGCTGGAAGCTCGAGCCACTTGGATTCAAAACCTGAAGGTATTCATATGATGTGACAAAAGCTAGTAATACGAAATTAATCAGTACCTCTCCTAGCACGTACAGACGCAGTTTGCCATTTACAGATTTGAGACATTCCCAAGTTAGCTTTCGGAAGAGCCGTACCTCATCTTTTGTACAATTCTTTTCGAGATTACAGTTTTTAGCAAGTTTATTTTCTTTGTAATCTTTATTTTATAAAGATTACTATACAAATATTGGCTTGGTTGTTGTTATCACCTTCTACTTGTTATTGTTTTTTTTATTACAACAGACGGTATGACGTATTTCCCCCGATGCGTACGGTGCGTAGTTATTTCTAACAAGGTCCACCTCGCCGGCCTCATGGGAAGCTCGCCCTCCCGGCCACATTTTTTTTTTTTTTTTGTGGTCTTTATCCAAGGTTTCACGAACAAGTAAGACGACTCCTCTGGAGGCCGTAATTTCTATTTTTGTTTCATCCTAGAAAACCGCACAAGAAAAGGAATAGGTAATAAGGACGTCTTCAAGCGGCATATGAAGTTTTCTTCGGTAAACGCTCGGAGAAGTCTTCAAGTTGCATGGAGAGCTATGGATACGGTGGATCTATGCTATGAATTTTGTACGTAACTTATTAATTTTCTTGGTAAACACTGTATATTTTGGTATAATTTAGGGCTCAAAAATACTTTAGGCAATTGCAATTTTGTAGTTCTCCGATTTGATTGGCAAATTATTTGAGGCTGGCTTTCTTCGTGAAGTATATGTACTGACACTTGGTACAAACCACGTAAATATCTCAGGTTTTTAGTGGCCCTTACATAATTTTCTAGTACTTTTGAATTGATTTTTTTGGGTAAGGACTTTTGAATTGATTTAAGCTCCATTGTTTCGCCAAAAACATTTTCTAAAAAAGCATTTTCCTCATTTTCCAGCATTTGGATCCCTTTGAAAAATGCGTCAACGAAAAAAGTTTTCCTCATCAGGAAAATGATATCATTTTCAAAAAATTGAAAATTAGTTTTCAAAATATGATTAGGTATCGATACTTGGATCGGAAACTTTGAGCTTGGGCACGGGAACCCCTTGACAGTGAGGCCGGATACCCCGTGCCCATGCTCGAGATGCCAAGCCTGGTAATATCGAGGATGGGTGCAGGTCCTCAACGCCCATGCCCAAGTCCATTAAGGCCGGACCCCACAACCCATACTTGGGTCCGTCAAGGCCGGGATCCCTGCGCCTATGCCCTGGTCCATTGATCCGGGCTGAGAAGCGGGGCCTAGCCTCTATGGGCTCGAGTATGGGCACCAAGGTCTAGAGCCCAACCTCGATGTACCATGGTTTGGGTGCAGGGGATTGGGTGTCGGGTTCAAGGCCTGGCCTCAATTGACTCGAGAGTGGGTACCGGTATCAGAGTCCCGAGACCGGTCTCAATTGACCCAAGCTTGGGTGCCGAGTTCTCGATCCCTAGTGCTGGGGTTTCGGGCTTGGGTTCTACGTTGCTCGGGCGCCGAGGACCTTGACCCGACCTTTATAGACCTAGGTCGAGGCGCCGGGGAGCCAAAAATCGGCATCGAGTTCTAGGTCTCGGTTTAGATGGATCCAAAACCAGTGCCGGTGCTCGGGAGTCGGAGATTCGGGCTTGAGATCAAGGTGCCCGTGCCAAGTTCTTTGATTACCCATGTGCAAGATGCTAGCGCTCGAATATTGTATGTCTATTTAGAAAAATCTATTCCTTATAAAATGATGGAAAATATTTTCTGCTTTATTGTCAAGTCTCAGCCAAACATCATAAAATATAATCATTTTTTTCGTGAAACAAACGGTGCCCTAACTGCAACCTCCAATTAGCTCCCCCGTTGTTTTACAATAATTGTGATGTCTTGTCATCCCCACGTCGTCTTGTTGGTTTCTTTGCATTACATACATCCAATTGGGTCTTGAAAAAGTTATTCCTCTATGCATGAAGAAAAGATGGCTGATTTGATATTACTAAAAAATAAATGCTGAAAAATTAACTAGTGAACATTTAATACTAATTATTTAAAAAGTAAAGCTAGAAATACATTTTTTTAATAATAGATTAAAATTTAATAGGAAATTTCAATAGCTGTTTATCTTATATGGAATAGTGAATATTAGTGAAAGATATTGAAAATATGATTTAAAAGATTTTAACTTCCGTTGAATATTTTATCATCTCCATAGTTATTTCTTTAAGAGAGATTTACTTAAAACAAATAATTAAGTGCATGGTTAGAAGTTATCAAGCATTATTTTCATCGTTGTTTTGGTTATCATATACATCCGGAGAGTTTAATAGAACCATCAACTGCTAGGGCTTTTTCATATAATAAACCTTTTGCTTATGAAAAGAAAGGTCTTTCCCTTATAATTCAATGTTTACTTATAAAAGTAAACTTCTGGGGCCATTACCCTTAAGGACCCCCTTGCTATAAAACTAAACCTACCTAACCCCTCTACCACAAAACATTAAATAAGAAAGAAAGCAAGAAAAAGAACCCCCTCTCATCATGGCCTATGGGAGAAGAAGCACAAGCTCCTCAATCTCAGATGTCTTCACTCTCAATCCACTACCATATCCGGTCCTTGCGATCCTGGCAGTGATCTCCATCTTTCTAGGCATATCTTGGTACTTCAGCTATGAATCGGTGGTCGAAACCGCTGAAGAGCAGACGGGATGGATCCTCTTAGCGGTTCCTATCGTTCTGATACTGCTTGTGAGGCTCCTGTCATCCATGGATGATCCGCAGAGCTTGTTCACCGGATCACCATGGGGCCGGCGCAGGGCAACCTACGGCCCTCCGGCCGAGGGCAGCTCGCCATGGGGCGTGGCTGCTCTCATCGTGCTCCTCCTTGTTTTGCTCCAGTATCAGTCTAGCTTTCTCGAGAGCTGGTTTGTTTGAAGCTTTTGAAGATGATGATGTCAAAGTCCTAAACTTGAGGTGTTTATGTTAGTCTTTCCTTTTTCTTTTTCTTGGATGGAGTGATCAAGAAGTGGGGTTTCAGTAAAATGGATGATACTGATATAGAGAGTTCTATGATTCAGTGAAGCTGCAAGAAAAGTTATGTGTAGGTGTTGATTAGAGGTTTATGAGATGATGATCAATCATTTCTTTTTCTTTTTTTTTTCTATGTACCTGCAAAATATGAAGCTTGTAAGTTACCAATACCAGAGTTACATGATGAAGTTGGGGTTGATATATATGTTGATCTGAGCAGCTAAATAAAGTAAATAAAATAAAATCAATGAACATCCATGACTGTTGATTTTTGTAAACGAGGGTAAAAAAAAAAAGAGTTTGTTTGGGAGCTTAAAAAAGATGCAAGAAGATGGGGGCGGATGAATTCTGGCCATAAGTTAGAGAATGGTCAACATCAATTAACAGATTTTCTCCTTGCCTGTGGGTCAAAGCAATTAGTGCCCTTTTTTTTTTTTTTCCTTTTTTCTTTTGCTTAGCACCACAGCGCCTGCTAGTTAACAACTCTTTTCTCAAAAATAATTTCTAAATAGAAATAATTTTTTTCTAATTCTTCCGAAAATAGAAATGTAAATTTTACTTTTGCTTCTTATTTTTGTTTCAAATATGTTCCCTAACCATTAATCTGTTTTCGGAAACAGATAAATTAGCTGACGTTATGAAATAAATTTCTATTAGGAACAAAAGAACAGAAATTAAAGAAATAGGAACATTACCAAATTAGCCTTAGTCATTTCTTAAATGAAAAGTGAAATGGATTTCCACTAATTACAACCTTTCTTCTAAGTAATTTGATAACTACGCGACTCAAGACGGAGGAGGACCGAATCTCCATACGGTATTCTCGCGAATGTCTTGAGGATTTGCTTGTATTTATAAATCACTTCCTATTTGATGGTGTTACATCATGTAGGGGAAATTCAATGTTCAAATGCAGTGATTTACGGGGATCTTTCCTGTCATATGATGATAATTGCTCATTGATTGGGCCTTTAAATTTACAAAATCTGAAAGAATGTAAATATCATGGAGGTAAGTGGACAAGAATAGGGGAAAATAAATTGTGATAACTTTAGGTTGTTTACGATTTTACCATGAAAAGTTATGAATGTTAGGATATTCGATCTTACGAGACTTTGAGGTAAATTATTACATATAAAAAACAGTTAAAACATTGTTTAAACACAAGCCACCTCGTGATGATTTTCGGTTAATTATGACAGGTTTAAGAAAATTTTTGTTGATCCCCTTTTTCCCCCTTCGGGACATTAGAAGGACCCACATGGCTACCTCAACAATCCATTCTCGAATTCAATGGACAGGAGCATGCCCTTGATTTAGAAATATGGTCTAAAGGAATGACCTATTCTGAAATTTTTATACTATATGATGACATTTAGATCCTCCACTTAAAACCCAAAAGCGAGTAAAACAAAACAAGGGCGGAAAAGCAACAACATCAAATTCAATGATGGTTTTGCCGATGGTGCATAGTGATCGATCAACGCAATGAATTTTCTAAATTACTCGCCGTCCAATTTCAATTTCCGCCTTCGTTTCATACATTTCTTACGTATATATGACTGCACGGTGAGTACTATCGAGATATCTAAACAGAGTTACGCACGTAGCGTGAGGGTACTTACACCCCTATCATTGAACTCGATAAATTTCACGTGAGCTTCACTTCATAGTTCATTCCTCCTTCGCACAATGTAATTGATAGATACACGTGTCGCTTAACGAGTTACGGAGTAGCTGGGTTTGGTTATAGATCATCCGTATCGGTAATAAGGATATTAAACAAATTCAAGATGACATGAAGCTCCTCCCCAATTAAGCAAATCAATCTGAGCGTTTCCCTCTGGGTCTATCTCAATGCGCACACTCTTACTCCTTCCCTTCCTGCCTTCCTTTCCTTTTCCTGGAAATAAGGATCATGTTTTTTTTCTTTTTTTTTTGGTCGAATTGGTCTGTTCATTCAATAGCAAAGGTCACAAAGACTGATCGTGACATGATTTCGTTTATTATGATGTGCCGACCTCTGTGAATCGTGGAAGTCCCAATCACAAATTAAATTGCCATCGTGAAGTGGCCACGTTCTTGCTGATGCTTGGTCCACAAAGTTTCTTGGCTGTTCCTATTGTCAAATCATAGGGGTAAGTATTACATACGCGGCTCTATTCAAATCCAATCAATCGCGTTTGGACAGGTCATATAACTACAAAGGATCTCCCTAAATATCATAATTTTCTTTTCCCGTAATTCGCGTGCCGTGATTAATTCTGCCTGTGCAAAAACTTCTCCAAAATATATAATTTGGACTTAATTTTTCATTTATGCATATTCTTAATTGACTAAAATTTAAAAAAATTAACAAAAAAATCATAAACCTATTACACTTGTGTCATTTAAATCATAAACATTTTAATTGTAAGTCTTAAATATTTTCATATTTTACTAATTAAGTCTATCATAACAAGTTAGGCCGAAAATTGCTAACATGGATACCGATCGTCCTAAGTAGCACCGCCGATCGTCCTAAGTAGCACGACCGGATCTAACGTGGATATTTTAATAATATTTAATATTTTTTGGAACTTTTAAATATAATTGTTGACTTTTTGAACTTTTAGTTTTTTTTCTATTCCTTTTTTTTCTTTTTTTAACTTAGGACAGGTATGCCCTCGCCGGCACTAGGCAACGGCCGCAACAACCTCCCTCGATATGGGCGAAGCCGCAACGCCGTCACCCGGGGCCTGCGAGGGCGTTGCGACCTCGCCAATCCTAAGTAAAAAAAAAAAGAGTAAAGAAAAGAAAATCAAAAAAATCATAGCATAAAATATTATTGAAAAATATCCACGTCAGTGCTTATGTACCACATAAAACGACTAACTTTTATGTCAATGATTTCCTACAAAAATTGCCCCGATGACTCAATTGGCACAATTTAAAGACTTAGAACTGAATTGGCCCAAATGTAATATATTTAGGACTTTTTTTAATAATTCTCCCATTATTACTAAGATAAAGAATCATGAAGAATATCTTAAGTACCTCCAAAATCATCCTTAAATAATTCAGTTACTGCTACCTCTAAAATCATCCTTAAAGAATTCAATCATTATTAACCTCTTGTGCTTCCTTCCTTCCTTCCTCTCCTTCCATCTTGTGTTTACTTTTCTCTTAAGCTCCAACGGTGTATATTGCCAGTCATGAGCCTTTATATTAACCTTTGAGGTTAGGCAATTCAGTATACTATTTTCCTATAATATAAAAAGAAATGCTGGACTTATATAAACTGGTTCACGAAATTAATTCAAAATACAACATTTTGTTGCATTTTAAGTTTATGGATTCATTAAAAAAATGTAGTATTTAATATAAAAGTCATTTGTATTATGATCATTATGGTACTTTGTTTGCATCATTTGTGTTTTAAGCCCATCCCAGTGTAGCAAAGTTAGCCTTACAAATACTATTTATTGTACTGATTTCTTTTCATATGAGGACTCTTCTCAGGTGACCAAACTGAATTAATAACTCTAGTCGTTTATTTACCCATAAAGAATTCTATTTGTATGATTTCGTTTTATGAAGATTTCTTATAAAATCCCCTGACCAAATTAAGTTCTCACCAAAAAAAAAAACAAATTAAGTTCTCACGTGCTTTAACCAAAGAGTGTATGATTGAGAGCTTACAGTCAAATTGGGATAAGCCATTGGAGGGGAAAATTACATAAGAAGTTTTAAATCTTGTGTATAAAATACAGTTAGATCCTAAACTTTTCAATTGATTCAATTATGTTTTGAAATTTCTTTAAAAATGCGATCAAGTCCTTACATTGAACAGTATCTACAACTGCATACACATCACTCATACAGTATTTATGTGACATCCTCAAATTGCACTTTCTAGCATGGTTTTAGGAATTAATTAGATTTTTCAATAAATATTAAGGACTTAAATGAACCCATTACATGGTTTAGGAATTGCACTTTTGATAAATATGTAGGACTTGATTGAATCAATTGAAATGATTTATGACTCAATCACATTTCTTAAACAAGATTTAGGACTTTGGTGCCTTTTCCCGACTTCGGAGAGCTTTAATGCTTTGTTTGGAAAGGAAGGGAAGGAAAGGAAAAAACGAGGGGCAGGTGTGGGAAGTGATGGAAATCAAAAGAAAAAATTGTAGAAGAAAAGGTGCATTTGTTTCACGAAAATTGAGAATTGAAAAACATTTCTCTAAAATTAATTGTTCCTATCACTTAGAAAATTAATCGACGGAAAATATTTTTGTTATCGAAAACAATTTATGTCTAATTTTCGTGGGTGGTGAAAATATTTTTCATTCTTTTTTGTAAGCGATATAATTTTTCAAATCTTGAGTTTTTTGTAAAAGAAACGTATCTTGAATGAGAAAAAATTTGAAACTTTCGATCTATTTTTTTGTGGCCTAATATTCTAAAAAAATCTCCAACTCTAGCTCTTACCCTAATTTTACCTTTTATCTCACAAAAAAACACTAACCTTAGGTTCAATCTCATTTCTATCCTAAACCTTTTTCTATTCTATAGAAAACCCTCAACTTTAAGTCCTATCCCAGTTCTACCCTAAACTTTTTTTTTTTTTTTTTTGTTCTATGAAGAGCTCCCAACCTTAGGTTTTGTATCAATTTTACTGTCCAATCCCAACTTTTCCCTAAATTCTTTTGCTCTCATAAAAAATTATAAACTTTTGCTTGGGTAGCCTTAACCCAAAATTTTTTGTTGACAATTGAGAGATGAAAAACTTTAGGAAAATTTTAAAAAAAAAGTCCTAAACATTTTGCAGTTTTGCCAATTCAATCCTAAATCTTTTAATTTTGCTAATTCAGTCCTAAGCCTTTTCATTTTACGTCGATTCGGTCTTACTCAGCAGAAATCGCGGACGTGGATGCCGACTGTCCTATGTAGCACCGCCGGCGTTGACGTGGATAATTTTTAAATATTTTATTTGAAAAAAATCTATTTGTCTTTATTTTCTTCTGTGTGTTCCTTTGTTGGCTTCAAGGCTGGCGACCCACATTGGATTAGGGTTGGCGGGGATCGCTGGCCCCTAGGCGAGAGCCGGCGGGGGCCGACGACCCCGCAAGTCCTTGGGCAAGGGCTACGAACCCTTTGTGGCCAAAGGGGAAGGGTTGCGACCTCATCCTCACAAGACATGGCAAGGGTGTCGCGGCCCTCGCCTGCCCTCGCGATGGCCGGATCTGGGCCAGCAACCCCTGCCGCTCCTTGCC
This sequence comes from Rhodamnia argentea, assembly GCF_020921035.1. Classification (NCBI taxonomy): domain Eukaryota; kingdom Viridiplantae; phylum Streptophyta; class Magnoliopsida; order Myrtales; family Myrtaceae; genus Rhodamnia; species Rhodamnia argentea. Next base: position 14,007,752 of record NC_063154.1, read on the forward strand.
CAAGTGCCGACAACCCCCGCCAACCCTAATCCAGAGCGTTTCGTCGCTGGCCTTAAAGTTGGCAAACTAAAGAACAAAAATTAAAATCAACTTTTTTAAATAAAAATTTAAAATAATTATTAAAATTTGTTGCTAGCTATGCCACAAAGGACAGTCGGCATCTATGTCAGCAATTTTCAACGAATATGATTGAATCGGCACAAAGTAAAAATGTTTAGGATTGAATCAGCAAACTCAAAAGGTTTAGGACTGAATTGGCAAAAATGTGAAAGGTTTAGGACTTTTTTGACAATTTTCTCTGAAAACCCCTAAGCACGAGCTATTCGAGCTTCTCGAACACAAGCCCTCCAACCGCAGGAGATTCCCAAGCACAAGAGATTAAAGACCGAGTGCAAATTCACTAGGGGGTGATTTTCACGAAGGATTAATAAAGGCAGATTTAAGACTCAAGTAAAAGTTGTGATCTTTTATGAGACTAAAAGAAATTAGAATAAAATTGAAAATTGACCTAAAGTAGAGATTTTCTTATGAAGCAAAGAAAAATGTTTAGAGTAGAATTCATATCGGACCTAAAGTTGAGGGTCTTTTATAAAACCAAAAAAAAAATAGTTTAGGGTAGAATTGGGACTGGACATAAAGTTCGGCATTTTTTATGAGTAAAAACAAATTAGGGCAGTATTAAAATTGCAACTAAAGTCAGAATTTTTCATGAGACAAAAGGTATAACTGAAACAATAGCTAAAATTTGAGATTTTTTAGGGTGTTGGGCCATTTTGTTCGCCTCCTTACATCCCAAACTCAACCTTTGGTTTGTGGTGTCATACGCAAATAATCAAGTGAATATACATGTTTAGCTACGGATAGTATAAATGGAGCTTACTTTTTCTTACCATGCCAAAACAAATATTATGATCTAATTGAATGGAATTTAGACATGGCCACGGGCCGTGAACCGCTGGTTCCGATTCATGAACCGCCAGATTCGGTTCGTGGCCATGCTTGAACAGGAACTAGCCCTTGAAGGGGCGGTCCCCGTTCCGATTGGAAATTGCCGGTTCCGAGTCGGTTTTGGTTCCGAACTTTAAATTTTATTTTAAACAAAAAATTATGAAACAAAAAAATAATAAACTATCAATTATAAATTATAATCATATTTTACATTGTAATCAAATTTGGGGGGAAAAAAAGGGAGATGGAAGGGGCTTGAACTTAATGAATTATCATTAAACGCCTACATATCTCATTGGGGATAGAAGAATTAAAGCCATTGTAGCTCTTTTACATTTGATAATCTCAACTTACCTCATCGTCAATAGTCTCTACCCGTTGTAGTAGCCGTGGTGGTGGTATCTCCACTATCATCAATGAAGAATTCATCGTCTCGATCTAGCATTGTTGTCAAAATTTAGCCTTTGTCCAATCATCTACACAAGCCTGAGTTTTCATAGCATCACGATTTAATCTTGAATGGCGGTCGTCCAAAATTAATCCTCCATTGCTAACTGTTTGTTCAACTGCAATTGTTGAAGAATGGGTTGCTAACATCTGTCTTGTGATGAGAGTGAGGACTAGGAATTGGGTTGAACGAGTCTTCCACCACTTCAAAATTTTGAAATCTGTGCTTGTGTTGGAATCACGGAACTCAAAAGCAGTGGTTAAATAATTTTCTAATTCGAAAATATTACATATTGCTCCATTTTATCTTTTTTGCCTACGAATGAGCAGATTGTACCATCTACTAAGTCTATCACTCTCCTCCCTTTGTGAGGCACTAGGTTGAAAAGATCCACCATTATCTAAACCATATATACTATAAAATTCATTATATAATGCTAATATAGCGTCTTTAATCTCTCATTGTATAGTTTTAATACCTACTATTTCATTCAAATTTAAACAATCATAATAATAATCATTCAGATAATTATACAAACCATCTAATTTAGTACATGAATTGAAAATAATAGAAACCAAATAAACAAGAGGAATGCGGGCATAATAATGCAGTCATTTTGCTTTCATTGCTATAACAGTTGGAGCTAATTGAACATCTTTTCATATTCATAGAAAGCACAAGCATTGTTAATACACTCTATTAAAAATAAATACGTAGTACGATAATAAATGCCGGATAAAACATAAGTTGCATCATTAAAAACTTTCAAAAATCTAAAAAAAAAAATTGCAAACAACCTAATCTTGCCGAAAGAAAATAATTTCGGAAACATTATTCGAAATAAACGCACATAATAAATCTTTGTAAGCAAAAGATTGATGAAGCAACTCGTAGGTAGAATTCCAACAAATCGGATCATTTTAGGAAATCTTTTTTATTTTTATGCATGTTCTTTACAAAATCTGCCCCATTCTTTCATAACTTGGGGACGACTTCAAAAAAATTTAATTGCTCTCTTTACTAGGGTGAAAAAAGTCTCAAGAGTTTGTAAACCATCTTGTATACATAAATTTAAAATATGGCAAGCACATTTAATGTGAAAAAATTATCTGCCAAAAAAGAGTTTACAAATATTTTCTAACTTAGGAATGGAAGTGATATTTGACGCGTCATTATCAAAATCAACTGAAAAAACTTTATTAATTAAATTATATCCCTCTAAAACTTGTTTAATTATTCTATAAATATTATTGACCGTATGCCTTCCATCAAACACTCAAAATGCAAGTACTCTTTTTTTATTGTCTCAATCGTCACATATGCAATGACATTTGATACCCATATGAAAATGAATTTGCCAAAGATCACTCCAAATGTCGCTACTTATATGCACACGTCCATTGAAATCCGTAAAAAAAGTTTTGCAAAGCCTTTTTTTTTTTTTTTTTATAAATCCTAAAAAGTTCGTGTTTAAGAGTAATGCTCGGAGTAGGTTTTGCTTACAGAGTACATGTAGTGTTTATCATAAAATGTAAACCAATTTTCACCGGTAGTAAACGATAAATGTTCTATGGTAACATATTGAGCTAATGTTTCTTTATAAAATTCATCACTGTACCGAAATAAAAGAGGAGTGTTAGGATTGATGTACCCGGAAATTTGTTGTTTCTGGTATCGATCTCTGCTTGCGTTGCATGTTTTTGCGTCAAATGCCGACCATATGTTTCATAGCCATCTCCTTTATTCAAATTGTATGATTTCGTACAATATTTACAGTTTATCTTATATTTATCTCCGCCTACATGTACATTGTCGAAGTATTGTCATAAGTTGGATGTACTCTCCCGAGTCCGCCGTTCCGGCTCCTTTGCTGTCGACGTTTCTTCAACGCCGGTAGGAGGATGAATACTTTCTTGCTTTGGGACATGCTCGATGTTGGGAATATAGTTGATATTATCATCGGCGTCTACCCAACATGTAAACTCATAATGATCATGTTGATCATGAGGTTGAGAATAATCGGATTCCCCCATCCTCATCGGATTATTCTCTTGTCACCAACTCCGCTTCTACTTGCTATTTTTTTTTCAAAGAATTGAGCAGAAAACCAGTTCGGAAAATTGCGAGAATTGAGCGAATTGAGAGAAATTGTGAGAAAAAAATAAAAGGGAGAAGTTATATTTATAGAGAATTTATGATAAATTGGTTATTAAAAAAAAGGGAAGGGGAATTCGCAAGGGCCCAAAATTGGGCCGTTCCCACCCCCCCAAAACCTAGCCCAACAGCTATAAGGTAGGTGGCGGTTCTTGGCCGGTTCCAAATTTATTTCTAATCGTAACCGGCCCGCGAGGGGCCAGGCCGATTCCTGTTTGGAATTGGCGAGCCCGGTCAATGGGCTAGTTCTGAGCCCAAATCTACCCGTGGCCGTGTCCAGTGGAATTGATAAAAGCAAGGAATGCCTATGACATCATGATTTGATTAGAAAACAGTAGATAGAACGCTGACATGATTTTGCATGACAGTCTTGATTTGAGCAGTGTCTCTTCTTATCGTCAGTGTACAAGCGTAATTTTATGAAATTATAGAACGAAACGATCATCATAACAACGGATTGCATGATTACTATTTACAGCAAGCTATTTTCTCAACTCGTTGTGATGGTAACAATCCACTTTTAATCTGTGATTTTGTGTACTTTTTCCTCCAAGTAAGTTTTTGAATTTTTTAAGTCCTCTTACATTTGTCCAACTTCTCTAATCAAGTCATACTTGCTAGGTAATTGAAATTAACGCGTCCGTCAGAGTCAGTACGAGTCCGAGTGCAAAAGCTTTTAGCAGCCACGGGCTATCGGCTTATGGCTCGGACCGAAATTTTTTTGATAATGAAGACCATTATAAGACGTCTAGCAACGGGTTATGTCAAATTTCAAAATTCTAGCACTCAAAATGTTGTTCACGTCAAGATAACTCAATTTGAAAATTTTGTACAAGTCCATAGATCTAATTTTCAGAAACCTCAAGCAATAAGGACTTAACAGGAAAAAAAAAACCAACAAGCTCTATATTTGCATACATGCCCTGGCTGCCTATAAAATCAACTTCCCCGCTCGTCCGCTTTCCCTCGCAATCTGGACTCCAGATATTAACCCCCGCTCAGTCGGACCTACGCAGGGGCCCGAACCACATGGACTGAAACGACTGGTGGTACGACACCATCACCAGGAGCAGCACCACAAAGATGGCAACGCCCCAGGGCACGCCCATTCCCCCACCGCCATCGCCCCCTCCGCCGACCCCGCCGCCTGGGAGGTGGGGCTGCATGGGATGCCGCGGCTGCCGCCAGGAGAGGAGGTAGTTGAGCCGTGAAGCCCCGGAATAGAGGGACGCAAAGAGGAAGGCGAGGAGGGGCAGGAGGAAGAGGAGGAGCTGGAGGTTGAGCGTGGAGTGGCGGAGCTGGGCCTCGTACTTGGCGCGGCCGGAGAACCAGAGCAGGGAGACGGCGATGAAGAAGATGAAGAGCAGGTGGAGCGGCGGGGCGGACATCGAGGCCAAGGTCTGGTTGGTCCATCCCTGCTTCCACTCCGGGCCTCTCCTCCTCCTTGGTTGAAGCCAATCCATGCGAATGTGATCTCTCTCTCGCTCTGTCTCTCTCTCTGCGAAATGAATTGGATGTGAGGGAGATTGGGATTGTTTTTGCAAGTGTCAATGGCTGGGAAGTGTCTGGGATAAATGCTTGGAGTGTGGTTGGAGTTCACGACATGTGGAGTGAGTTGCACTCAAAGATGGTGCGACAGATACCATGCTTTTCTTCAACCATCCATCGTATCAGAAAAATAAAAAGGGAAGGTCAAAATAGAAGGGTGCACCAGCCGGGAATCGAACCCGGGTCTGTACCGTGGCAGGGTACTATTCTACCACTAGACCACTGGTGCTTTAATGTCCAGTGCCTTATTGGTTTTATCTTTGTTGGTAAGAAGAAGAAAAGCTTGCATTCCCTTCCTGCCTTGTTCTTTAACTAAGTCCACTTCCTTATTGAACACTGCTTGCCATGCTAATCTGTTCAGTTAAACATGTTTAATATGACTAGAATTGTGCTTTGGATGATATGTAAAATTAGGCGCGAGCAAGAAGAACCGATCAAATCCGAAACCGCTCGGACCGGACCGAATCTGCCTGTTCGATCCGGTTTCCTGGGTGCCCGATCTGGTTCTTAGTTTCATAAAATTGAAACAGGTCATTTTCGATCCGATTTCGAGTTATAAGAGAGAACCGGACGGGATCCATTGTTATTTATTTATATTTCTATAGTCTACGGGTTATTATTGTCATTGCCATGCCAAAAAACCCCAGAGTTTCTCGTTGAGGCACGTTGTAACATCCCCCGTTTCTATATATGTGATTGACCGCCCGGTAAGATGAGCCTAGGCCGCGGTAAGCCAGTTCAACTTCAACTACCTTTCCTTTCGTTTTAGCTCGAGATCTGAACAATCCTCCACTGGCACTTACCAATTGATGTGGCGGCTACTTGATCACGTTTGATGTACATGTTAACCACGAGAAGCGACGCAAACAATTGTAAATGGTAATCGGATTGGTAATGGTTGTAGAAGGGAGTAAAAACAGAATTTGAATTCGAAAGACAATCCATTTTACAAACCAGCGGCACCGACGCAAGCGAGTGCCGCACCAGTGCTAAACCAGCCAAGGGAGGATTGCATAGGCACAACATTTGCCTTTACCAAACAAGGTATAAACTTTCGGTAGTGTCCTTGACATGCAGGTCGGAAGCTTCTTCGCAAAACATGACGCTCGGATGGTGCTGGATCTCCATGCTTGCCTCTGAACAGCAAAAGTAGCGAGTCTTGTTTGTGTTGAACGCCATTCAGATTAGGAGGGCATGAAATTACATGCCACAAACAACAAAATGGGTGAAATTCCAAGGGAACTCTGCCGAGACAGCTGCATAAAGACTATACTTGAATTCCCACCATCACTTTGCCAGTCCGACATGAAGAGATAAACCCAGAATGCCTACATATACTATACAACGGAAGGCCGGGAAAAAGCACGTCCATCGGACCTGGCCACTAACCTTGCTTTCTTTTTACGTCGGCAGCTGAAGACTTAACCATTTGCCTTCGAGTTCGAACAACCAACTATGCTACTGGAAGAGCTGTCCTGTACACTACGAGGCGATGAACAATGACTAGAAGAACTCCTTTCTGCAGTGTTACCATCCTTCCTCGTAGATTTCATAGATGATCTACGTGGTGACGACGAGTCCTGCACAACAATAAATTAGAATTTTTTTTCCCCATAGTGGCAGGTTTTACAGAAAAGGTTCGACAAGGAAAAAAACTAACATTGTCTGTTGCAGACCCAGGTGTCTTCAGTTCCAAGTCCGTCGTGACATCGTTTGAACTACCAGACTTTTCATGCTTCCTCTCCTTGCTTTTGTCGTTTTTATTGCTCGAGACAAGGGACTGATTTCCCAGCTGCATAAGTGCAGGTGCATAATGGCCCGACAACTGCTCAACCTGCAAGTTAGGTGTTGCAAATGGAAGCAAAGTCGAGTGGGAGTTGGGGATGACACTGGGATTCGGAGTTGCATAGAAAGGGTAAGGTTGCATAGGTGGATGAACAGGAATGGGACCAGAAGGCACAGCTATGGGCACCGGATAGGGGTATGAAGGTGGGGCCATAACCATTGAGTGATCCATAACAGGCCATGGAAACATGGCCCTAGCTCTCTGTTGATACTGAGCATTAAGGCTCTCGATGTCGGATTTTAGAGAGGCCTTTTCTTCTCTGAGATCATTTTTCTCCTGCATCAACTATTTTAAGAAGGAAAAGAACACATTACAAGGTGCCCTTTGATTTTTAACCTTAAATAAAAAGAGACTAAGCATAAGATCACCTCACGAGATTCTTCACAGAGCGTACTATATTCAGCTTTGAGTTGGTTAACCTGAGCGGTCAGATCCTTCAGCAGTTGCATAGCATCTGATAAAATTGTTGCCTTGTCATTTTTTGGCCTGTCAGGATCTGCAAGTGGAAGTAGCTTTCTCTTAAGACACAATTATAGTGAAAGTTTTTCTTCCACCACTCCAAAGATGTGCACACAGGGTAAACCATCTTGAAAATCAAAAGCTAAATACATTTGCTTATGGGAAATCTCATTAAACTATCAGCATTCAGCTCATGATTCAGATTGTTAAATGGAGGAAAATTTATAACTTCAGTGCCAAGACAGCACCAGGAACAGGAATAATTTAACAAACTTATACTTCAACAGTTGACAAATTTTCTTAAAATACAGCCCGAGTAATTGCTATATGTTAAAAGCTATAGTATTATAATCTTAAACCAAAAGAGAAAACTGTGCTTCTAACTTCATAAGGTATGAAATCATACAACCTGGGACCTTACCAAAAAAAAAATCATACAACCTGGGAAGTTTTAAATTACAATAATTTCATGCCTTATCTACTAAAGATGGGGCCAAACCATTATGAAAGGTGCATTGAGCGTCCTACACACAATGATAAAACAGACTTTAGCTAAATAATTCGCCAAATTCTTTGCTTTAACAGACTTTAGCTAAATAATTCGCCAAATTCTTTGCTTTAACAGACTTTAGCTAAATAATTCGCCAAATTCTTTGCTTTAACTGTCTAACTTTTGGAAAACAATGAAGATACCGATGACAAAGTCTTCTCGTTTTCCTTTTTTCTTTATCAGAAAGTAAAAGCTTGTCAATGCAACTAGAGTTGAGTGTCTTTCCGTTTCTAGGTCAGTGCCTGAGTTAACTGTCTATGTTCATTGTATAAATGCAAAGAGCAATTTTAGAAAACAACATTGGCAGAGTAGAAAGCTGAAGTAGGACATAGCCAGCATACTAAACAAGGCTATATTTCCTACAATTTTCAGAAAAGAGTTGTGAGAACCAGGCACTTTCTCCAGGGAAGATACAAAAGGGACAAAGGCTGCATAAAGATAATTGACAAGTAAATGGTGAATGTGAGGTACTATGCACCGATGGGAAAGCCAACAAAAGACTGACCAGAGAGACTGAGGATAAAAGACAGAAGGCAGCACATCCTTTAAGTCTAGGTAGAGACTAACCAGCTAAGAAGAGCTAAATTGCTACAACACGCACACAAAGGGATTGAGTAAAAACATCTCAAAAGATGACACTATCAACTCGGGAATCTTAGATAGGAATTTAAAACCTCAATAGCCAAGATCAAAATATAAGAAGATTTATGCGCGACCTAAAAATAATTTTGTTGTCACTATGTTAGCCAATCAAGTAAAGCACTGAGAGCCAGTGCTTTCGAAATTCAGAGGAGACATCAAGAGATAAACTAATCCATCAGCAGAGTAAGATAAAGGTTTTTTTCACAAAGGAAGAGGGAAGTAGTCATCAATATCAATGGCCCTTCATCCTACAAGAGGTCTCGTCATGAAAAATTTGATGAGTCAAGGTTGAAGAAAGAGAAGAAGAAAATCTTACTTATTGCAAACTTTAACAAATGAAATGATGTACGATCAAAATAACACTATAAAGTAACTACAGACACAATACTTATACACCTAATGCAGTGAGAGCATAGGAAACAAGAAACACGTATCAACACTCCTTCACAATTTAATAGAGGGTACAAGCATCACCTAGTGTATTTCCCAACTCGATAAAATGCTCATTCAGTCTATCCCTCCTCAACTTCTCACGGTCCGCCTTCTGACTTTTCCGCACAACAACTTCATCTCTGCTGCATCAGGAAAAAAACGCAACGAATTAAAAACCAATGTCTCCATTTTAGTGGGGTGAGAAAGGAAGTCTCCTTTATGAAGCACCCTTTAGCTGACTTCTTCTGGTCTTTTGTTTTCTTTTTCCCTCTTTTTGCCCCCAGTCTTAGTAAAATTCAGATAGTTCCATAGCATTAACAGTTCTTCCAATTAAAAAAAATGCTTAATCAGCCTCGAGGTCAAATTCCTATTGACTTAGAACTCGTTACCAAAACAAAAACGATAAAGAAAGTTCCCAAAATTAGTGCGTGGACATTGCAACATTCTGACTTTGAAGTGAATGCTACACTCAGCAAAGCAATTCAACCATAACCACAGAGAGAGAGAGAGAGAGAGAGAGAGAGAGAGAGGGAACACCGAGCTGATTTCGAAAATAACCCAGGATCCTTTTCCTAATTATCGTCGTAATCGACAAAAGAGACCGAACAAGGAGCTGATATAGAAAAGAACCCAGGATTCTTTTCCCAAATTATCCTCGTAATCGACAAAGTTTCGGTCTTGAGTTCACAGACGTAAGCAAAGTCAAGAGCCGGATTGAAAGATTTGGATGGGGTTTGCGGGGCAGAACCTGGAAGTGGAGGGAACGCGAGGCTCCGGAGGCGCATTTGGGGTTCGCGTGGACTGGAGGAGAGAGAGCGAATCCGGTTCCAGCGGGCGATCCATCTGATGCAGACGGGCATGAGGATGGTGGTGAGATCGCGATAAAGCTCGAGTCTTTCCGAGCCTGCGTTATCCCAAGGGAACGATGAAGAAGAGCAGTGGCAGCAAAGAAGGAAAAAAAATTGGAGCTTTATCTTTCCGGATTGATCTCTCCTCGGCCAAAACCAAAATAAAACCTCGGTGTTCTCTTCCTTGGTTTTCTGTTTTTACCGGTTTAATATGGACAAAAACAAAAAAAGACAAGGAGGACGCACGACTCAATTTTCCTCTGTGTTTTCATTTTGTCATTACCTTTTATTTTTTATTTATTTTTTATTTTTTTTTGTATGGTTTCCACTCCGATTAGACCGAGGCAAAAATGAATCGAGCTACTTTTAGTACCATCTTGATAATTACTCGAGATCAACTCGCCTAGTTTCATATGGAAACGAAGCTTGAACTATTCGAGCATCTAACCGAGTCACAGTTCAAATTTGCCTATACTTGGCTCGACAAGCTCGCCAATCTAATAGAGCTTTTATTATCCTTTTCAAGAATATTCAAACAAAAAGAAGAAGGCGCATGAGTTTGGTGAATCATAAAGGAATCACATAAACGAACGGAAAATGTTTGAGTTTATCATACTTTAGCTCAAGCTCAAGTTCACATATAATACATACACACCCGGTCGAGTTTGAGTATTGCGATTTTCTATCCGAATCGAGCTCGAGCCAAAAATAAAACTCGATCGAGCTTGAGTCGAGTTCAAATTTCTAAGTATGCAAGTGAAGTTGAGTTCGAGCTTGACATTGATATAAAAAGAAAAAGAGCGGCGATAAGGAAATTTCTCGGGACAAAGGAAAATAAATTGATGTATAGAATTATTGTTGAACTTAAACCAAGGGAAAATTTCAATTAAGGACTCGAAGTGCCAACATGTTTCAAATAAAAGCTTGAAGTGCCAACATTGTTTCAAATAAAGGTCTAAAATGGATATTGTTTCAAATAAGAGTCCGAAGTGGCCATATCAATCTAAAAAAAGGGATTCTCATCGATTAATTAGGGGCATTTTTATTATTTACTTTTTTGAATTTTTTGAATTTCTTTCTTTGTTTGTTCCTCTTTTATTTTTCTAAATATTTTAAAAGAAAACTAAAAAAAAAAGCACATAGGCCGGAGGGGCCGCCTCCCGCTTGTGGATGCCGCCCCACCGCCGGTGGGGTTGTAACCACGGGCGGGAGGGCAGCCCTACCATCTGTGTTTCCTCTTCTTCTTCTTTTTTCCTTTTTTTGTATTTTAATTTTTAGTTTTTAATTGTTTAATTTAATTTAAGTAAAAATTGAATTAAAATAGTATTTTGATGAAAAAAATGCCCCCGATCGGCTTAAATATTTAGTTGACCGGCTGCCCGGCGAGGAGAGACCCTTATTTGAAACATGCATAATCACTTCATACCTTTATTTGAAACAAGGAGGGCACTTCAAGCCCTTATTTGAGAAAATGAAGGCACTTCGGCCCCTTAATTGAAAATTTCCCTCAAAACCAATCGGAAGTGGGCAAATGCCTTTTGCTGTTCTCTTTTGCACAAAATTACAAGCTCAAAGACAAATATAGTGATATTAGAATTGGAGAGAGAGAGAGAGAGAGAGAGATATGTAGTTTCGCTAAATTAATTTCTTTCCAAACAAAACAATTTCAAATCCCAACATTTTCGTCACCTTTATTTCCAACACAATCGAAACAACACCGATCCTCCTACTTCTATTTTTTGTGCTTCGTTTCTTTCAGCGTAACTTTTACACTCACCTATAATTTTTTTTCAAACAAGTTATAAAAGCTCGTGATAGAAAGTCATAAGTTTGACGACGACAAAAAAGAGTGTAGGATGACACAAGAGAGAACATGAAGGAATCTATTAGTATGGCTGGCGTTCACCTCACCGATTGCCAGGCAAAATTGGCCAAAAGAACTATATTGAAAAATCGTCAAAATGTCTAGAATTAAATTGGATAAATTAAAAAGTTTTATGACTGAATTAGTATTATTGTAATAAGTTTATGATTTTCTTTTTTTTTTTATAATTTTCCAAAACAAAAGAGGGGAACTACCCACGTCCGCGGGGTTGATATAGAAGTCACAATCAATCATGCAAAATGTAGAGAGAGAGAGAGAGAGAGAGGGCGGAGGCAAGAAACATTGTGGAAACCGCCTTCTTCCCACCCTTTTGACTACACCGATGCTTCGTACTTGCGGCCGAGGCAAATCAAAATGCTACTATTTTCCTTGTGGTCATTTCACTTTAATTTGTGACAATTTTTTCTTCTATATTTTTCCCTCACGATTAGACACTCACATATGGAATCCATCAAATTTTTATAATAATATGATAACTTTACTGATAAATAAATTGCAATTTTATCCTTTTTCATCTTATAAAAAGAGATGGTGGAACTAACAAAAAAAAAAAAAAAAGACAACTTTGTCTCAGGCAAATTACCCTTTTGACTTAAAATCTTCAACTGAGAAGGGTCCAAAATGACCTTGAAAATTAGGCTAATTAAAATAAATGATACTTGTTAAAAGAATATGGGCTTAAAACCCATATTTAGAATAGAGTAAAAATACTTGAAGGACTTTGTTAGTATAACAGTTTTTTTGGTTATGAAATAGAATGTTGTGGGTCACAAATTCTTAAAGAAGTGGACTCCACGATAATTTTTAATTATTTGTTATTTATTTTTTGTGGTTCATAACATGCTATAAATTTCACGGTAGAAAAAAAAATGGAACTTGCTAGCCTTACAGTATGACAAGACTATCGGTTATTTCTGACCACACGATATCCCAATTAATGAATGTTTTATGCAAAACACGCGGTAACGATGTGTGGATCTACGATTGAGATCGTTTCGATCCTGACAGTATTGCCATGAAAACACTAAAAAAAAAAAAATGAAAATCAAACGGTCATGTAAGCACATTCCATTCTTGAAACCGATTGATGTCTTCCAAAAGAAGTCCCCGCACTTAACTTAAATGTTCCATTCACGCAGATCCTCTGTCTTCTTGTCCTCTCTTTATCATTTCCCATTCCATATTTGTTACTTGAACAAGATCACAGTACTGATTTATCCATAAGTATGCATGTCTCATGATTTTCCTATGAGGGAAAAACAAAGCGCAAAAAAAAAAAAAATCATTCCAAAAGCATATTTGATAAATTAATATATTGTACAAGTACGGACTTCACTATTTGTGACGTGAGAAATTCCAAGCACATTCAACTTCACTCATGCAACACTTTGAAAATGAAAAATAGAACAGCGATCCACTGATCCCATTTTGTCGACTCCACCATGCCTTCCCACTCTTCCTCTTAATTCCACGTACTTCACTGATCGAAGTCGAAGGCATTATTACGGCACCCACAAATCTGAAGCAGACTCTTCGATACTTGGCAAAATCAAAAGACATCCTAGTTGCATCAGGAAATGAACTTTTTTTCCAAGAACCTAAGAAAGAGGTGGGAATTGAGGTAGAGCAGGTAACTTTCCGAGTTTAGGGTGTTCGAAGTACTTTGGAGGGATTGTGGGGATAGGAGGGAGCTTAGGAAGTGGTGGGCATGGAGGCTTAGTGAAAGGAGGGATCTTTGGGAATGGAGGTAGGGGTTTGATCGGAATAGGCGGCGGAAGCGGCTTCTTGAATATGGGGATTGGTGGCGGGAGCGGCTTCTTGAACACAGGAATCGGGGGTGGGAGGGGCTTCTTGAATATGGGGATTGGTGGCGGGAGCGGCTTCTTGAACACGGGGATCGGGGGTGGGAGCGGCTTCTTGAATGGCGGGGGAAGCGGCTTCTTGAACACGGGGACTGGGGGTGGTAGCGGCTTCTTGAATATGGGGACCGGGGGCGGGAGCGGCTTCTTGAATGGCGGGGGAAGCGGCTTCTTGAACACGGGGACTGGGGGTGGTAGCGGCTTCTTGAATATGGGGACCGGGGGGCGGAGCGGCTTCTTGAATGGCGGGGGAAGCGGCTTCTTGAACACGGGGACTGGGGGTGGTAGCGGCTTCTTGAATATGGGGACTGGGGGCGGGAGCAGCTTCTTGAATGGCGGTGGAAGCGGCTTCTTGAACTTTGGAATCGGAGGCGGGCATGGTTTCTTCACCTTGGGGATCGGTGGCGGAAGGGGCTTCTTGAATTTCGGCACTGGGGGAGGCAACGGCTTCTTAAACACCGGTACAGGTGGCGGGAGCGGTTTCTTGTACACCGGCACAGGTGGCGGAAGCGGCTTCTTGAACTTTGGAATCGGTGGTGGAAGGGGCTTCTTGAATTTCGGCACTGGGGGAGGCAACGGCTTCTTAAACACCGGTACAGGTGGCGGGAGCGGTTTCTTGTACACCGGCACAGGTGGTGGCAACGGCTTCTTGAACACGGGGATCGGTGGAGGGAGGGGCTTCTTGAAGAACGGCAACGGCGGAGGGAGGGGCTTCTTGAAGAACGGCAACGGCGGAGGGAGGGGCTTCTTGTAGATGGGAGGGAATGGAGGGAGTTCCTTCGGTGGGAATTGAGGGATTGGGTGGCCAAACCAAAGGAAGGCCGAGGCACAAGTGGAGGGTGAGATCTTGAGCTTCCCAGGGAGGCCAAAAGTGTGCTTGCCATTGGCTTTGGACTTGAGGACTATCTTTGAGGACTCCAGGCCATCTAGGGCAGGGCACGGCGTGGCTTGCGCGCTGTGAAGCTGTGCATAGCACTCTTCTTTGAGCTTGCCACCTTCCACCATCTCCTGCGGGAGCGAGACCTTGAACTTGCCTTCCCCATCCAGCTCCCCCGCCGCTCTGTGCTCAAACTTGCCTCGCACAGTCTTGCAGTCGATGCTCACTCGAATCCCTTCGATGTCAACATCAAGCGCGCACAAACAGACGGTCAGAACTTCGAATTTTTTGTCTAAAGTAAGTAAATTCTTGGTGAAGTGATACAATCTGCCCTAGACATAGAAGCAGACTGAGTGTAATGCATGCTAATTTAGGCAATCTTGCATGCATTGTTCGGACAAGCCAATGAGCCGTTCCTAGTATGGAACGAGAGGAGTAAACAAACGCAGTACCAGAAAATGCCTGGCTGGGCTTGACATTACGCTGCGCACAGTCGCTGCATTCCATGACACCAACAACCTCCACAGTCGTGTCCTCTCCATGGCAGATCGTGGCAGCCAACAGCAAGAACAGAGAAAGTACTCCCAGGATCCTCATCGGGATCCGTGCTCGGCTCCCCCCAAAAATAAAGGAAAAAAAAAAAAGAGAGAACCCAACTTTCACAGGCTTAAGAGAAAGCGTTGTGCTTTATGATATCACCCTCAGGCTTGTGTTATATAATGGTATTGAGGCTTGAGCAAGTTAGGGTTCAAGGCATTAATGGCTTCCTTCACCGACACTGCAGTAAAGGGCCTCACATGGAGTTTTTAGGGACCAATTTTGAGATGACCCCTTAATAATATGAGGCTCTGAAAAGGACCCTAAAACATGTGCTATGCGGCATTATCAAGACTCTGTATTGAAAGCCCTCAACTGTCCTCTCTATCTATCTATCCCTAACTAGTCGTCTGATTTTGCTGGGCTGTGTCGATCGTGTGAAAAACGTAACCAGTTTTCATCGACGTACACATGACGAATTGCCGATGGCGTAGGTAATCCCGAGCTTGATTGAGCCTGTTTTTTTTTTTTCCCTAAAAAAATAGTTTTAGTCGCTCTGACTGCTTGGTCATCGAAATAAGTCCATGCAAGATCGAGTTTAAGCCGAAACGATATGAAGGAAAAATCAATTGCATGGTATTGTTTATGCAGTGGTATGTTGGTGCTTATATGGGTTTGAACCATCCTAAAAACTTACCCAAGAAAGATTCAGCAGCACAAATTGCAAGTCTTCATTCACTTCCAATTATGTCTATCAAATTGCTGTCCTCAATACCATCTAGTCAAGTCGAATTACTACCAGAAATCTAAGCATCTCACGCAAAGCTCACTCATGCGATGCGAGTCGAGAATTACGAGCTCCGACGTGATTCGAAACTATACTTGACCTCCTCGACCTCCTCGACCCAAATTGACCTAAAGTCCAGCTGGAGAATGCGTGCACTGGGTGGGTAGATTTTGCATTTGCTCAGCTGCTCGAGAAGCAGGATTCAAGCCTGCTTACGAACTCTCATGAACACTTTCCATCCAAAATTTAGGAGGGGTTTTTTTTTTTGTCGAAAGAAAATTTTCATTCATTAATCAAAATAATATTCGAGAGGTACATAGAAGGTTTTCAAGCCTAGCAAATTCCAAATAAATGCATAACAAAGTACATATCAGAAAGCAAATAACAAAGCACAATTTGCAGCTGGAAGCACATTCTCATCCCTCGGTAATCCATAAACGATCGATGGCCGATCACCAAATTCAGTGATGATCACACGCCGAGATCTCTCATTCCATTTGCAACGGCTTGCGGTACGCGTATAGGCTCAACTTCTTCTTCACCATCAACTTGTAGAGATACCAACATTAATGTGTTGAAAGAATACATATCAAATACCTATAAGGAATTCCCAAATTTATATCTAGATTTTGTTTGGGAGAGTAAATTCCCATATCTTGACCTAAATCTAGATCGGAAGAGGAAAGCGGCCCAATCTCGAAGACATTGTGGAGTCGCATCACAAACATCCTCCTCGGTATTTGTCGACTAGTCGAATGGCCAAATCAGTCTCCACATTCATCCAAGATCAGCTGCAGAAATTTATTCTTACTCACAAACTCCCAATACAGATCGTGAGAAATAAAAGATAATAAAGCAAAGAAAATGAAAATCAGAGCCCACGGAGGGATTTTGGGAGATGAGAAGGTTTCCGGATAGAGAGAGAAGAATAGATTTGGTTTATTTGGTAGGAATTGATATGCCTTAAGTCTAGGAGTTTAACAAGTGTGTTGGAGGCAAATCTTCCCAATCTTTCTTTATCTAAGTATTCAATCGATATTTGAGAGCATATGCCAACAATATCTTTTTATTTGGTTCTACCCCATTCAAAGATGCGGATTTTGGGAATATGCCTTAAGCTTAGGAGTTTAACAAGTGTGTTGGAGGCTACTCTTCCCAATATTTCTTTATCTAAGTATTCAACCAAAATCAGATGGCACCTGTTAACAAGATCTTTTCATTTGGTGAACCGCCTGTATGAGCTTTGATACTACAACAAATTTGTGTTTGGGGAATAGGCCAGTCCTTACAAGCAGTATCAAGTTGATTCACTTTTCAAATTTTTTTTGTTTTACTTGTTTTGTATTTTATTGAATTCGCATATTTGTCTTGAAGTTATGTATTCCTCTTTTCGTATGAAATGAAGTTGTCCGTTCGCACCAAAAAGAAAAAAGAGGAGGATATGGGACAAAAACTAATCATTCGTTCTGCTGAGAACTGTCAGGATACGTACTTCCTCATTACATGTGCATTTATGATGTGTAGTTCACACAGAAACAGCTTGAAAGCACAACCAAAAGTCGTGCTTGGCGCATCTAAATGTCAACCCTATCATGTGAATGCACTTGTGTGTACAATTAAAAGCTTTCCCTTTGATACGTGTGGATCTCAAAAGATGTAATTCTTGAAAGTATTTTGTCCACGAATAACTCGAAGCAATGAAACAAAGAACTTTCCCTTTGAAACGTGTGGATTTCGAAAGATGTAATTCTTGAAAGTATTTTGGTCACAAATAACCCGACGCAACGAAACAAAGAACTTTCCCTTTGAAATGTGTGGACCTCGAAAGATGTAATTTTTGAAAGTATTTTGTAAACGAATGACCCGAATCAACAAAACAAAGAACGGTGATAGTTTGTCAATACAATGTTTCGAAAATTAAAATATAACTTATTAGGTGTGTTTAATAAATGTCTCGAGAGCGCTAGCTAACGAGACCCTTTTAAAAGGGGACAAGGAAATCGTTAGTTCACATGCAAGTGCCCCCTTGAGCTGAAATCTTGCACCTATTTCATGTACCCGCATGATTGAAATCACAGTTGGGAATAATGGAGAATGTAGTTAATGTAGAATAATAAGAAAAGCAAAGCTGAAAATGAAGGATGTGGCTTAGATTGTAGCCAGTGAAGCCACACTGGTCAAAAGTTCTAGCATTTAATTTTGCACAGGTATACTGTTAGATGGTCGATGTACATTATGTGCATCACTAGCAATATTATGCAACGACAAAAAAAATGATTTCACTGATGATAAACTATTGATGAGGCAGAGCACACCTTTCTCCATTCAGATTTAGTCAAATTGTACCACATGAATGCTAATAGTAGGAAATGTGTCCACTTAAGCAATTTAACCATTCCACGTGAAGAGAGTTCGCCATCAGCTCATCTCAAGAATTATCACAGCTTGGAAAAAAAAAATTAGTACAAGATGACACTAATAGAGGATAAAAGAGAATGTCCAGATTTTGTTCCGCTTTGTAATACATTTTGACATGTCCTGAGGAAAGATAAAAGAAAAAATTAATGGAACGCCTGACAATTATTTTGAAATTAAACTTTAGAAGGTGAGAGATTCATTGATTATCCGGCAATCGTCTTTATAGTCTCACTAATCACGAATTTGTCAATATATGATTATGCATGATCATAGGATATTTCGAACATATCATGGGTTTTTTCTATAATATTTTTCTAAAAATTTTGGGAAGAATTATAAAATAAAAAAAGAAGTCATAGACCTATTGCAATTGTGCCAATTCAGTACTAAATCTTTTTGTTTGCCAATACGGTCCTAAATCTTTTACTTTTCTGTCGGTTTAGTCCATCCGACCAATTTTGGTCGGCAGGTGCCGACGTAGCACTACCGACATTGATGTAGATTTATTTAAATAATATTTTAATTCGATAATACTATTTTTCTTTTTACTTTTCTTTACTTTGCTTTATCTTTATTTTTTTCCTGGACTGGGGGGGAAAAAAATTAAAACAAAGAAAAGAAAAAAGAAAAAATATATAAAAATTTTGAAGAATTAATTTAAAAGGTTCATGTCAAGATCATCGAGCCAAAATTGGCCGGATGAATTGAATTGGTACAAATACAAAAGGTTTAGGACTAAATTGACATAATTACAATAGGTTTATAATTTTTTTTTGATAATTCTCTCCAAGAATTTGAGCCTGAGCTGGTTTTTGGATTTGCTTAATTAATAGCATAGATACATAATCAAAAGAGATCAAGGCTCAAGCACATCGTGTCTTTAAATATGTTTGGGGACGTTCTGTTCATGCAAGGTGCAGCTCAAATACATAAAACTTTCAAGATGTGACATTGGACATTAAATGATTGAATTGACGTGGAAGTCCTTTGGCCCTCTATAACTTTTTATACGTTGATTTTTTCTTGATAGCTGCCATTTATATACATAAAAGCTAAATGCACGATAAGTTCTAAAACTTATAATTATAGTGCAATTAAGTCCAAAAACTTACAAAAACTGCAATCAAGTTCTAAAACTTGTCGAATTTTCTGTTAACTTCATCCAACTTGATTGATGAAAAATACTGATATGAATTTTTTTCATTAATTTCTCTATCCTAAATGGCGATGAGATGGCTAAAACGATGTTGTTTTAATCCAAATCCGACTTTTAATTCAATTTAAATTTAAATTAATTAAAAAATCTAAATGAGAGAGAGAGAGAGAGAGAGAGAGAGAGAGAGACACACACACGCACACGCACACGCACACGCACACGCACACGCACACGCACACGTTGTTGTTTTAGCCTTATTTTTCATGTTCTTGTCACGCCATCACTATATAGGAGAGACAAAATATTAAAAAGAACAACGTCAACATTATCTATTAGCCAAGTTGAACAGAGTTAACGGAAGGATTGAATTGCACAAATTTGATAAGTTTTAGAGTTTTTTAAGACTAATTGCACTTTCGTGACAAGTTTAAGACTTTCAGTTCAATTTATTCTTATACTTTAAAAAAATAATGAAAGGAACCCAACCGGAGAAGGCACAATCAAGAAGTTAAAAGCAATCACGCATCACCAAGATCCTTTCAACCAAAAGTCACGTTTAAGGTTGACAATATACATTAGCAGACCAAATCCAACTCCTAAATACTTTCTTTTTCCACATGCTTTGACATTTCAGATCAGCGACAGAAAAGCGACGGCACCAGCTAAGCCCCATGCCAGCAGAAAGCAACAAATGCCAACTCCGTGTTTGCCAAGGAAAATTAAGGGTTGGAAATTGGAATAAGTGCTCTCTCTTTATCAGTCCAACCTATATTATAAATGGAGCAACCAAAGTGGTTGAGTTAGATGTTGATTTTCTTTTTCATTTCTTAATGTGAATTTTGAAGATATGTTATTCAAAGAGTTGATGTGATGATAGGTGGGCATGTTGGAGCCGATCTTGAGATTGGGTGCGATCAAATTCATTGTAATGTCTGCACAGAATGTCAGTCTGGAAAAAGGAATAATATTACTGTTTTCACCAAGAATGCATACATATCTATGGGAAGAGCCTTGGATGAGCGATGGATTCTCCGCAGAGTGAGATTTGATGTACGGAGATCCAAAAGGAAATAAAGAAAAAGTTGGAGATTTATTGATTAAACGTGCAATACCATTTTTTTTGTCGAATGTGCAATACGGTTGACATATAATACTTTTAGTAAAAAAAAAATGGCATAAGGACATCTCAAGTGTCAATATTCATGTACGATGCTCATTTTGATGCTAATTTTTTTTTTTTGGATCACTTAAGTGCCAAATCGAATAAAAAATTATCATTTTAGTGCCAACGGTGAGAAATTCTGGCAACTTCACCGAAATTGGCACTTAAATAATCATTTAAAAAAATGGCACTTAAGTGATCCAAAAAAGGATCACTTTGGTGCTAAATCGGAAAAAAAAAAACGATCACTCTAGTGCTAATAACAAGAAATTTCGGTGACCTCATCGAAGTTATCACTTAAATAATCGTTCTTTAAAAAATTGACACTTGAGTGATCTAAAAAAAATATGAGCACCAAAGTAAGCCCCGTACACATATATTAGCACTTGATGTGTCCTTTTGCCAAAAAAAAAAAGTGTATGTAGAGTGGATTCTTATGGTACCAATCATGTCTTTTGAATTAGGCGAACCTCAATTTGTTTTTTGATGTGAAAAATTCAACTAATTCACCAGTAGTTTGATCAAATCCTCTTATAACTGTAGATCAAAGTTATGTAAAAACCTATTTTTGAAGCCCTAAGATGATAAACCACTGGGAAATTGCCCTAGTGTCCACTCTTTCCATTTAGGAAGAATGATATGGGTGTAACATCCCAAAAATTTAGGGCCGGATTAAGCTTAGGGTTCGGACTAATTATAGATAGTAGCCAAAGGATCAAGATGAGCCACCAAAGAAAAAAATCACCTTTGATATGGGTCATGGCTTAGTATAACAATCGACTATGCTATTGATTGAGAGTCGGCTGTGTGGCGACTATAAACCAAGTATGGATCGATGGTGAATGATCTTGTTTAGCTGCGAAACGCCCATAGGATCACCTTGAAGTCAACCGGGGATTGATCCGTGGAATGATGTGCAAGGCGACAAAGGTCGATAACCGAACTAGCCATGGATTTGACGAAGGTTGATTTGTACTA
Source organism: Rhodamnia argentea (assembly GCF_020921035.1). Taxonomy (NCBI): domain Eukaryota; kingdom Viridiplantae; phylum Streptophyta; class Magnoliopsida; order Myrtales; family Myrtaceae; genus Rhodamnia; species Rhodamnia argentea. The sequence goes on from NC_063154.1 coordinate 14,029,286, forward strand.
GACCATTGTACCAATCACTCGAGTTAAGGACTGATCACCCGAGACTACGTGACGTGTTATTGGAAAACTACGGGTCGAGACGAACCAATCTTGCATCAATTTGAATTAGTCATGAGAAATGAACTCGATAGTGTTCCGTTATACCTTGGTTTAGGAATGGGTGATTCCAACCCTAAGCTGAGAACAAATGGAGTGGCTCTTGACCTTATAGGCAACGAGACACGATCTTGAGTATGCCAAACATGGTTACACCCCTTGATGTGCTCGGCCATAAGCCGAATTGCTCGGCAAGAAGAGGTGGTCCAACCATTGGCTTGTTTAGACGCCTAAAATAGAGGAATCATTTAGATATTCTGATAGCTTGATAGATAGCACTTTTAGAGTCTTAGAGCAATGAATAAGAGGTCGATCGCTAGAGATCTTACCCAATTAAATAGAATGCTCAAATTGCCATTAGTGCTTGTCACATATGGCATCTATGGAATAAAAATGGAAATTTAGAAACGCTCTTGATTAAGCGACACCAAAGAGTACTAAAATTTATGGGTTAAATTTCTATTTTAAATGAAAAATAAAAAAAAATAGTCCTTTTATATATATAGTAGGCTTGTAAAGTGTAGAGAAAAGAAAAGAAATATTTGATTATGGAAATATGTCATTAAGACCTAAGTATTATAAGATTATAGAATAGCCAAATGGATTATTTAAGAATAAGACATGTGTTTCTCAATTATTAAGAAAAATTAAGTGTAAAAGATTTGCTTGAAGAACAAGTTGGCACATAAAGACAAAATAGGATTATAAAAAGATTGGCTTGGAGAACAAGCTACTAAATAAAGACAAAATTGGCTTAGGGAACAAGTCGAAACAAGAAAGCAACACGTGAAAAGAGCATAAGACAAATCTGACTTCGGGAACAAGTCGAAAATAAAGTAAGAAATATAATATAATTCGAGCTTGAGGAACAAGTCAAGCATAACTAGACAAAATTGCATTAGAAAAAGTAACCTAGGATATTAGAATACTCTAGATTAGTAATGTGACAATATCAAATACTATATCTAGAATATTCCATATCAATAATTTATTTAGAAAAGACCAAAAGAAATTAATATTGCTATAATTAATAGATTTAAATAAGAAAAATAAAAATAAAAATGATATAAAATACACTAGAGTAGGAGTGAACTAGGAGGCTTCTAGAGCCTAAATGGTCTTAAGTGGCTCAATAAAAAGAAGATACATAATAAAACTTGAGAAGCAAGACAAGGTTTAGAAACATGTAACAATTTAATAAAACTTGGATAGCAAGTCAAGTGTTCTAATAGAGAAATCTAGAGTGTCAATGTGGCACAATAAACTTAGCTCTTAGCCTAATGTGAGAGGTCAATAATTAGTAGAATAAGACACACCATAGCCACCTAAGCTTGTCCTGGGTAACAAGTAGCAAATAAATAAATAAAATAAATAGAAAATTGGTATTATAAAAGGAGCTCTAAGCCATTTTTCCCCCCAAAATTCGGCCATCCCCTCTCTTTGTCCTCTCACCTCACGCTAATCCTCTTTCTCACTCTCTTATTTTCGGCTACCAAGCACAACTACAAGCCGCCCTCAAGACCGCACATACAACCAACTGTTTCTTTTATTTGCTACGTTCATCTATGGGAAGTAAGTGATATCTAACCCTTATCTTGGCCCGTAAAGCTTTAGCTATTCTAATATTTGTTTGAAAAATGAATGATATGTTGGTCAATGACTAAGTGCCACACGATGACGCGCGTCTTGTGGAGGCCACCTCTTGAACATTGGACCATTGTGATGCATGCTTTCCTTGGTCTTGCTATATTTGGTGGTGAGATTATATGATATGATATGTTATATACCTCATTCGCAAGGATGAGAGGGCATCGTGCATATATGAAAATGGTGGATCCATATGACATGATATGATAAGATATGTGTACACGCCTCATCCGCGAGGGTGAAAGGGCCTTAAAAAGTGCGCAATATGATATAAAAATGGAGATATTATGCATATATGAAAAGGAATCGGAAACGATTCGTATATGATATGATTGCTTGCATTATGAATTATACCTCTAGCTTGCTTCCTATATTTGGTTTAGATATTACTACTGAGATAGTTGTATCTCACTCCTTATCTTTTCATATTTGTATGTAATGGTAAATCCCCCTCCTCGTTTCGGTATTATTATGTCCATAGAAGTTTATTGTATTGATGTCGTGGCTGTGAAATAATAAGTAACTCTTAGACGCTACGTGACTACCGTATGGGTGGACGAGGGTTACCACATGTACATTAAAAAGCAAAGCGAAGATGAAGCTCTTTTGATTGAGAAAAATTATAGCATGAAGATGGATGGCATGTACCCTAGGTGATCGATCTATATGGAGCAGTTTTTGGAAGCCAAAGGCAACTTTTTGGGACATTTTACCATCCTGAAGTAGAGAACCTAAATGGAGCCATGTTATGATGCATATATATGTTGTAGATCGATATAGTTTAGTGTAAATGATATGGACCGATGAAGCATATTATTACTCATATGTGTTTCCCCTAAATTTTTAACTAATCGAAAGCTTAAAATGAAATCGCTTACGTATGCGAATCATTGATAAGAGTGAAAACAATTAATGGTCGATTTTGAGGACAGTGTAATTGGGATACCACATGTCCTCTCCCGCAATGTCGCGACTTTACGATCCTCATACGATCTCGGTTTATAATCGGCGTTAAGCCGTAGTGCTTTTGGAGGGATTTAAGAGACCGAGAGCCCTAAAGGAGCCTTCGCCTCCTATCACGAGTACAAGGGTCGGGTCGGGGATGTCACGGTGGGGGTTCGATCCCCACCTTAGGGGGAGAGAAGGATGGAGACGCGTGAGGAGGGAAAATGGTTTCGCAATCTGCACATGACACTTAGCACACATAGTGTGGCTTGTGAAAACAGGATTTCGCAACCTACACACGACACGCAGCACATACGGTATGACTCAATCTGTCCGAATCGGAAAGTTGGGTCAGAATATATTGCCTTTTGGAGTAGAGATCAATCGATTGTGACATTCACTTGTAGTATGTTCTTTTTCTTTGGAGACTTTTTTTCCTAAAATAATCGTGATAGGATACAAATCACTCAATTTGGTCCAATTCTCGGGTTGAATCGAATCCGGTGCATACCTCTATTAAGACATTTTTGTAAAAGTTTCGAACTTTACCGTTTGTAGAAACTTTCAAAATTTGCATTTAGTAGAAAACTTATCGCTAGATATGATTTTCAATGCACTTATGGTTTTTGACAACTAAATTCTAGTCGAAGAATGGGACATACAGTTTAGTGAAACTAAACAATAGAAAAAGAACAAATAAATAGACAAATAATTAAGTAAAAGAGAAAATCAACAACAATAAAAATAATAATATAAATAAGAAAAAAGGTTTAATTCCGTGTCGGTCAAACAGCTAATGAGCTATGCATCGCTAGCTGTTTCCTCTTGTTTTGAAAGCATGGCTAAATTTCTTTTACAAGTTTTCACTGGAGCTGATGCGAATTGAAGCCTTTGGGTCATGCACCAATTGATTGGTGGCAACTAAACACGAGGATTGCGCTTAACAATTAACCCAAGAAGTTTTCTGGAAATAGATCCGTTTCTACACTATCGAATTGTCAATCCCGACTCGGGAAGCAAGGATCTCGTAGTTCGGGAAGCAACATTGGCAAATCAATGCACTCTCAAACCATGAGTAAATCAAAATTCTAGGTGAAAAACTCTTATTAATCTTTTGTCCGATGTCTTTCTAAAAAATGTGTATGGCATGACACGTGCAGGGCGCATGCACGACAATGCACAAAGAGTCGTCACTACCGACAGCCCCAAATCCTCGGTTCTCCACCCAAGCTCCCCGAGAGGTGGGTGAGCATATGGAGTGCTCCAGAGTGAGGTGTGAATTTCATAAGAGGCTGCACGCTCGATTGATTGACGCGATTGTCTACGGCGGCGTGTTCGTCTTATCTATGTACCTCATGCTTGTCCTCACCGTAACAAATGTACCATAAAAAAAAATCACAATGATGATAAATTTACCATAAATTAATATATTTGTGACAAATTTATCATAAATTGGTATACCCGCAACAAAATTATTTCAGATTAATTTTTGAGTCACAAAAAATCATAAACTGGTACGTGCGTGACAAATTTATCATCAATTAGATTCCGTCAATTGCTGAGTTGTATGACACATGGTACGAACCGAGTTGACTTGACAAGTCAATGTGAAAATTCGGGAAATGAACAGATAGACTTCCGAGCATATCCGAGCAGACCTTCTACCAGTGGTGGAGTAAGTTCATAGAACTAATTGAAAGAATGTTACCATTCCTTCGTTAAAAAGCACAGGTAAACAAATAAATTTACTCTTCTACTTGTGAGGTCAACTAAGTTAATGCCACGTATTATCGAGCTCAACAATTTCATGATAAAATTTGACAGAAACTAACAGAGAGTAAATGTGTATGTGTGTACTAGTTTTGGATTTTTGTGACCCATAAAATAATTTATGGTAAATTTGTCATAAATGTATTGATTTAAGGTTTTTCGTGATTTTAACTTTATAAAAAACACAACTCGGCAGAAGTGCTTTTCGGCCGAACAGAATACAAGCACATTGGCCCGAATCGAAAGTCAATGGGCCAAGGCTCGAAATGAGAGATATCATTGTGAATGTAGGGTGCACTGATTTGGATTACTAGTTTATTTTTGCCACAGTAAACGGGCCTCAAGCTTGTAGACTTAGAGCGACTTAACAATAGCTGGCCTAGTTACAATTTTTTGGTGGGAGAATTTCTTCACTGGAGTGATTTGGGAGTTATTATAGATGTCGATTATGTATAGGTTACTGGGACGAAGTCGACTACATAAATATATTATCAAATTTTCGAATTGTGTAACCAATTGCATTTCAGTAATTGCAAATGCGGACATACCAGCCTCTTGAAGGTGTCATCACCACAATGGGGCCACTAGCTGCTGCTATTGGTGTGAATTTCATTCTCACCGACTGCTAGCAGCCTCTACTTATTATTATAAGCTTCATAAACAAGTGATGTTGAATGCTTTAATATCTCCTCTCGTGCGCAAATCCGGATGAAGCCATATGGTGAATGCACTTTTGGAATAATATAGAGAAAATATCTTGCTCGAAATGAAGCGTTAAGTGGGTCATGAAAAATTGAAAGTTGGCTTTGATACCAAATTAAAAGTCCAATATGGAGGTTCAACTTATTAAGAGGATAACATTTTATGAGAGAAGAACAACATGAGTGTCATGACTTTCGTATGGCGCTCACTTAACTGTTATAACTTTTTTTTTCGCTTATTTAAGTGCTGCAAATTTGAAATATCGATCATTTAAGTTTCATTAGCGATTTGCCTGGCCGAGAATCCGACATGGACACCGGAAAATCTAACATGGCACTGCCAAGACAATATTTTTTTAATTTTTAATTTTGAAAATTTTAATTATTTGGTTTTTCTTTTCCATTTTTTTCTGTGTTGGCAAGAAAAAAAATGTATTGCTCACACTTTATACTTAGAGATCATGATATTATGAAATTGGGAGAATCCCAAATAAGGGCATGAAATGCTCTTATTTTCTTAAATAAGAGCCTAAAAAAGGCATTGTTTCAAATGATGGCCCGAAATGCTCTCTTTGTTTTAAAGAAAGACCTTATCAAAAGGTTTTTTCATCATTAAATTTTTTGAATTTTTTTTTCTTTTCTTTTTTATTTTTTCTATCCCCCTCCCCCAGCCACCGTTGAGCGAGGGTCGCCCTCGTTTGGGCGGGGAGGACGACCCTCGGGCGATGCCGGCGATCTCCGCCGATGGTCCGGCGATGGCTTGAGAAGGGGAGAGGGAAAAAAAAAAAGGAAACAAAAGAAAGATAAAAAGAAGAAAAAATATTTTAAAAAATTAAATGACGAAAATGCCTTTTGGCCAGGCCCTTCTTTGAAATGCTCTATTTGACAAACCGAGGGCATTTTAGGCCCTTAATTGAAATTTTCCTCATGAAATTTGATTTTTAGCAACAACAACAAAAAAAAAAAAGAATTTGTGTGAACAAAGAAAAAAAAAACAAATAAAATAAATAGAACAGAATAAATAAAGTAGCAGGGTTATATCAGAAAATTGTACTTTTTTCTATTTTTTTGTTTCGTTTTGATCACAAAACACGAGCAAGGGCCACCTTGTCGGTGGCCGGCAAGGCAGTGACAGCCCTCGCTCTTGATTGGTGGCAGCTGCAAAGGCCCTTGCTAGAGGCCGATGAGATCGCGATCGCCCTCACCCAGGCCGTTGCGGCCCCGCAGGCTAAGGACGAGGATTTCATGGCCGGCGATGGTCATCGGTGACCCTCGCCAGCCAAGGAAAAAAAAAAAAAAGCAAAAGAACCTTTCCTGCACAGCTTAGGTGGAAGGCCAAGAAGGCCTCCTCCTTCCTTGGAGGGGGTCAAGCCATTTTCCTAAGCCTAAGATCCATTCATAGCTAAACCATATGATTATGAATTATCGCTCTATTTAATAGATCAATAGAATATTACAAAACCCATTAATAAGTAAGAAGAGAAAATCTCAAATTCGCAATTTGCATAAACTTACTACTATTTTTTTTTATTCAATCATTACAAAATTCAAAATAAATGAAAAATAATAAAAATATCCATGTGTGACTGAATATTTAAATAAAAAATTCACGTAGGATGATTTGTTGGAAATGATACTCAAATAATCGATTTTACTCTGATGTGACACTTAAGTGAGTGAAAAAATAAAAGTTATGACACCTAAGTGAGCGTCATATAAAAATCATGGCACTCCGGCTATTCTTCCGCATTATATGTAGCTTGTTATTGTTGATTTATAGTCTTTCTGATTTTGCTCGTTGATGACTCACGCATTTGCCCCACTAACACTTGTCAAGTTGGAGTTGATTGCCAGCATCCTTAGCAGTGCTCTTTGGTACCAGACTTCTATTTGGCAGTGTCGGCAAGTGACTAATAATAACTGTGTGGTGTAGATCATCTAGTAATGGATGATGAGGAAGACATGAGCTCGTGACGGATCTAGAGTAGATTGAAGGTGTGACACAGCTAGAAGTGACGAGTTGACTGGTTGCATGGAATTATTTTAGTCTATATCGAGAGATCAGATAGATTCATTGGTTGCTCATCTTTTTCCATCGGTATGTTTGCAAGTTGAAGTATGTTGTCATACTTACCTGTTGTAAACCAGGACGAAGTGAAAGGGCTCAAAGGTGGGATCCATGGACGACACGAAGCGCCACATGTTGTCCAGTGATAGGCCGGCCCTACGGTGACCTGGAGGGGCCAGGCCAGTGAGCACAATATTTTCTCTATACCTTCCTGCAATATTTGGGACTGGATGTTTTCCTTGAATTGGAAAAGTAACACGTGCTAGGGCCAACTGGCAGATTAGCTAATTCACGTTTCAATTCCTGTTCAGATGAAGTCGCTTGGCGCTTGTTGTTGATCCAATTGACCCCAGTTACTCGTTTTGTCTAATATGCTGGTTTTGCATTTGAGCAGCACAAAGTATTCCGAAAGACGTAAGCAGAGAGCAGCCTCCTCCACCTGTGGTTTCATCTACGACCACCGGTAATTAGACCTATTGAAATGGTTGCTAAGAGTTGACCCGATCCATCCGTTTGATGAGTCTACTGGTAATGTCAACCCTTCTTCAACTTCTAAACTCAAAACGGTACCTAAAGTTGCTCCTCGGCTGGGGAAATTCTTATCTAATGAAGCTTAGTGCTGCAAATATTTTCGGTGAAGGTGGTTTTGGGTGTGTAGGTGAATTTACAAATGATACGAGCAGAAAGCAGCCTGCTCCTGCTGGGTTTATATTTTCACCTACTAGTACCGCGGGAGTTTTCGTTAATTTGATCTTAAGTTAGTTGCGAGAAACTTCACACCTGACCGACGCAGTCTCCTCGCTGAAGGCGGCTTCGGCCCTGTCTTTAAGGGTTGGATCGAAGAAAATGGGATGGCACTGGGCTGACTGTTGCCGTTAAGACTCTCAATCACAATGGGCCGAAGGGCGGCGAACAATGGCTGGTATCGTGCACCAAATGATCTTCTGCCCATTGTACTTGTGCCGGTTCAATTCTAAATTTTTTAATTTAGCAAGTTTAGCCCTAAATTTTTTGACAATTTTCCAATTTAGTTGTTTTGCTCAATTTTGACCGAAAATCTCAGACGTGGACCCCGATTATCCTACATGATACAGCGTGTGCCGACGTGGATAATTTTTTTTATTTTTTTTCCTTTTTTATCTTATAAGCCCCTCGAGGGTGGCGACTCTTGTTAGCCGTAGGCAATAGTGGTGGCCCTTGCCCAATGGACATCTAGGCGAGGGCCACGACCCTCTCTCGTTGCCGATGAGGGCTACGCTACCCTCGAAAGACCCGGACAAGGGCCAAGACCCTTGCTCGTGATCGACAAGGGCTTCGCGGCTTTCCGTCTGGCTTGATAATGAAAAGAAAAAAAAATTATAAAAAAAAATCAGAAATTTTAAAAATTATCCACTTCATCAACGACCATCTTATGTGGCACTACCGGTATCCACATCGGTGATTTTCGGCCAAAATTAATCAAGGGGATTACATCGCAAATCATCAAAATATTTATGACTAAGTTGGTGATAACATATCGTCATGAAATCAATTATGAGGATATTTTCCTCAATTTAAGATGTTTGTTTTTAGAATTCTTTCCTTGATTTTAGGAATTATTCTTTCCTTGATTTGAGTGATTTCCTCGATTTGAGGAATTATTTTTTACTTGATTTGAGAAATCACTTTCATCTTCATCTGTGATTATGTATCTATTTAAACTCATTATGTAGATCAATAGAAGAACAAGGAAAATCAAAATTCAAAAGTTTCTTTTACTTCTTTATGGTATTAGAGCTCTCTGTGTAATAGCATTTACGTGATCCTGCTTCTTCTTTGTCATGGCTCCTTCAACTAATCCTGAAGCTATTGGCAATGTTAATGCAGAAGCTACTAGCTCTGTTAATACCCCAATTCAATCCCCACCTATTGTGATTTCAAACATTTCCAGCCCCATCCCAATCAAACTGAATGCCTCCAATTATCTTCTTTCGAAATCTTTGTTCACGTTTATTTTGCGTGGTCATATGCATCATGTTGATGGCTCTATTCCTCCACCTTCACCTGATGATCCTACATATCCAACTTGGTTTGAAAAGGACCAGCTATTGTTATCCTGGATCAACGCTACATTAAGTGACTCCGCTCTTCCGTATATCGTCGGACTCACCTCCACTAGGCAAACATGGGAGCTGCTCAATAATAGATATGCCTCCACAACGCCTGCCCATGTGATGTCCCTCAAACAAGTGCTTAGTCGACTCAAGAAGGGCACTCAATCTATGGTTGATTATCTCCAGCAATTTAAGGTTATTTATGACTAACTGGCTGCTTGTGGTTCTCCCCTAAGCGAGGTAGATGGAGATGCAAAGGAATAATGATGCAGCCAAGGCAGCGAAAGGAGGGGCAAATAGCGAGGGTTCACCTATAATGCATGATGTACAGTTTGTCTAGGAATCTAACATCTCCTCACATGTAATGCACAATGTCGATTAATGCTATATTTAGGAATCTCACATCTCACTCTAGTTGATCTTCTGATTTGATAGGTTGGTTACTCAACTAGATTTTTTTTTTTTTTTTTGTCATTACTCAACTAGATTGAGTGAAGTTGTAATGACGTGTCAAATGGGTAGGTTGGGTCGGATTTGGGTCGGGTCATAAATGGTCCTACTCAAATTGACCCATTAACCTGTTTATGACATATTTATGCGTAGTGTAAATTTCTTAACACATACTCGACCCGACCCATACCCAATCCATATCGGACCTGACCCGACCCAATCCATATTACTAAAATATTTCTATATTTAATCCAATCTAAGAAAAATTACTTCTTATAAGTTTTTGAAAAAAATTATATTACTAAATCATTGTGGATAAATTTTTTTATTTTTTATAATTTTGAAAAACTATAATTTTTTATTTTTTATTTTTAATGACTTTGACCCGATTTAACCTGCTTTGCTCCCGTGCTTTATCGCGACATGATTGTTATCTCCATGTAAAAATTCTGTTTAAAAAGAAATAAAATAGTTTTTTTAATTAAAAAAGTGAAAATAATTGAAGAGCTGCACGTCCCTGTCTCCTCTATTATCCTTTCCATTGCTAAAACTCTCTCTCTCTCTCTCTCTCTATTACGCTCCCTCCTCCATCCTTCATCTTCATCTGCAACTTTTCTTCATTCCCTTTTTCTGTTTCTTCTTCCGCGTTGATGCACGTGCTTTGTGGCAGAGCTCTCGCGCCCATGGCCACTAAAACTGGGCTCCGCCATGGCCGAGTTCCACTGTGGAGCTCACGCGGCTGGTCGTGTGTTTTCCTCTGGCTAGTTCACCTTCTATTAGGTGGGAAGCTGCTCGAGGATGGCCCACCGGAGTGCCATCTCCTCATTGCTGCCGTCGTATCGGCCAGAAGAGGCGGAGCGGGCTAAGACGGTCTCATCCAAGTTCCACGTTCAAGCAAAAAAAAAAAAAAAGAAAAGTAAAAGAGAGAAAAAAGAAAGAAAAGTAAAAGAAAGGTAGAGGCATTAAGTGGATTGTCTTAAATGGGTTGTAAATGGGTTTATAATGGGCCCATTGATAATTCACTTATTTCGGTTTCTTAAATAGGTTGTTTCATATACTGGTTTGCTAAGTTTATTACGACTCATTTATGACCGATTTAAATACTTGTGAGTTATTAGATGAGTTTTGAACTCATTTTGACAGGTCTAGTAACCATGTATACAAGACAGCCCTTATGTTTCTGGTGCAACTACCAGGGAAGAATTCATTTTGATGTTGATCTCAATTGTGTGCTGGTGATGTGGTGAATGTGTCTTTTAAGGCCAAGGTTTTTATCATTACTTATACTTTATGTGACAGATCCGAGATTCAACACCCCACTTTTTAGTGTGTTGATTCTAAGGGACTAGTTAATCACGTGTATATCACGTACGGTTTTTGTACTTTGTATTAATCATCTATTCTGGATGACTATAAAAATACCCAATACTCCATTGTGTATCAATAGTCGAAACCAAAATGATATTTTAATTGTTTTGCACTATTTATGTTTTAGTAGGTTTACCTTGTATCAAATAAAATTGCCAACTTAGTGCTGGAGCTCACTCGCGACCTATTCATATCACGTGCATTTTTGGACTTTGCACTTAGTGCTCCGAGCTCACTTGTCGTCTGTGCATATCACAGGCATTTTTGTACTTCGTGTTGATCGTTTGTTTTGGATAAATATGAAAATCATCCAATAATTCACTTTAAATTAATCGTTGAAACCAAAATGGTATTCTCATTATTTTGTACTATTTATATATTAGTAAGTTTTATTTACAACGTCGTTTGTATTAATCCTCTGTTTTGGATGACTGTGAAAATCAACAAGTCTTTTAAATAATCGTGCTCCGTTAGAGTCCTTGCTAGTATTTATGGATTTTCTTCTACCCTTTTCCTCCCAGGGGACCACATATATAAGTGCAAGTTAATGGAAGTTACATATCTGCATTTATCTGCAGTTAGTAAATTTAATAATGTTACAGCCAAAACGCCAGCATGTAATATTTATTGTAGATGCCCATGACCCATACATTATTTTGAAAGTGCAAATATTACGTCGCGCAAACGAAAACAAAAAGTATTCTAGGTGTGCAATCTTACTAGCGCCTTACATGATCTATAAAATCAATGGAGTATTTCAAAGATTCCCGGTGACATATGTAAATTGAACTTTCTCGCCATCTAAATGAGTTAAGAAAAACAAAGATGTAAAAAAATTTGGGCTAAGTTGGAACCAACTCGAATCGAACCAAATTATTTGGTCGGGATCAATTTTCGGACCCAAAAAAAATGTGGGACCTATGGTAGGGTTGTTGGACACCAGATATGTCTCTCAGCCCAAACGGTTCGTATCTGGACTTTGCGTTCGTATCGTAGATAATCATCGTTAATAGCTGAATATGTATTAAAGCCATCTAGGTGAGAGGTAAATGTGATCATGAACATGGCGGCCTATTGAGGTCCAATCCAAAACCAATCAATCCCGGTTATTTAGAAGGCCGATACGATGGGTTTCGGCAAGCAATTCCCTTCTTAAGCTTAGCCCGCCGAGCTCAGCCAGGCCTAATAAATTTTACCTAACGATATGTAATAGAGTTATCCGCATCGATCGTATGCTTGAACTTCGAAATTGACTGGCGTCGAATAATAGATTTGTGGCTAGCTTTTGTCGGCCCTTGTCCTCTGGATTCAACTAATCTATCTTACCCACAATAAATCGCTCCGACCACACAATTGTCCGAGACAAATCTAGACTCTTGGACAAGAATATCTTTATGAGACCAAAAATAAAAATTAACAAGGAATCAGATTCGTGAGGCTTATGTCCATCGTTATTCTCACGGCCGCCACCATCCACGACTAGAGCCACAACGTCTTCAATTATAGCGCATTACTCATTGCCACGTTATAAGACTTGCCATTTTTTACGTTATACAAGTTACGCCTATCTAACTGTACTGTTTATCCCGAAATCACCGATGAAGGATCTGCTTCTTGCATACAAAAGGAGCACAATCGTATTAAGCTGCGTTTGGTTGTTAGATATAAGTTAAAATAGGATATGTTTTATTCTATCATGTATTTGATAGCTGTCTAAGATAGGATAAAGGGGGATATAGCATGGATGAAACTATTCTAGGAGTGGGCGTAGGATAGATCGGGATAGGATTTCTCAAGAAAGCAGAACCAGAACCAGATTTTTCTCACAACTATCGCCTCTCCTCCATGTTGGACCGCCTTCGCCGCTCCAAGCCGCATCTCCGCCATGCCAGGCCGCCTCTCGGGCGGTGACGACCGTCGAGTGTGACCACCTCTTCGATGACGCCAGGCTAGGGTCTTCCGCCACAAAGCAAAGTATCTCCACTACCTTATTCTTTAAAGGATTTTTTTAGCGTGATATGAGATCGTGTCCCTCATTCTTTAACCGTTTGAACCTTTCTAACATTCGAGAGGGGTTTCGACATATTATGAAAAACTCGAGATTGATCATCTTTCAAGATATCCCTTTTGGGTGACTTGTATGAGTGCATCTTCAACTTATAAAAAAAAAAAAGCTTAATAATTAAATTGTTCATCACTTGTTTACTCACTCAGCAAGACAACGAGTAAGGCTAACGGATCATTCTCAAAGGATTTGACTCCAAATCAAGATCCTCGCTTCTACGGGGTTTGCTCTGTTGATATTGTGCCCGAATTCAGATGACAAAAACCTATGTTCAACAATAATTCACTCATCGGAACTCATCATTGAATAATTTTTGAAGCATCCTAATGTTTCAGCAAAATATAGTCGATCTCATCAGCATCTTGCCTCTGCTTATCCGACTTTAAATCTTTAGTTCGCCAACCAGAATATAGGATATGGAAAAATCCTTGGATTTTTATCCTGTCCTGTCCGATCCTATCCCGACTAGAAATTTGGACGACCAAACGCAGCCTTAGAAGTTAAATTCGTTGCTTAAGGAGGAGTCTAGTAAAGGGAAAATTATCCAAAAAAATTATAAACTTATGGTATGGTGGCTAATTTAATCTTGATTTTTTTTCCAATTTAGTCATAAACCTTATGACAATTTATTAATTAAGTCCTCATGGCCAACTTTGGCCTAGAAATGCTTACGTGGATATCCAGTTAGCACCGGCCATCTTATATGTCATGGTCGACGTTGACCTAAATAGTTTTTTAATATTTTTGAAAATGTTTTGAATATTCTTTTCTTTTTTCCTTCTATCATATTTTCCACCAGCGGAGTAACTAAGATCCCGACGACCCTCGCTGATCATAGATAAGGGCATCACAACCCTCACTCAAATCCTGGTGAGGGTTCCAATGAGAGAGAGCACTATCGATTTCTTCACCTTCTTTCTTAGCCAGCCAAAAACTTCTGGAGCCAGCATACAGGCTTTGCAGAGCATAAAAGCACCTTGCTTTGTTTACGGAAAAGTTCAGTCTAAGCTCATTTACTCGCCCACAATCCTCCAAGGAAGTATCAATATGATTCTTCTAAAGAGGAAATCCATTTGATAACACAACTTTTGAAGCGAAAATCTGTTTGATTATGCAACTTCATTTTTCTACTTCTGGAGTTTTTTTTTTTATAGCTACAGAAGTACTTTTGGAGCCACTTAAAGAACTAAAAAAAAATTATTTCTCTATAAGTTAATTTCTAGAGCAGAAGTGTTGCCATGCACGCTCTAATATATTGCTTCGGAAATTTCTTCGGTTGCCATCAATGACAATAAGGAATAATTTTTTTCCCCCTTAGAACAGTTTTGTGGCCACTCTTTTCTCTCCAAATGCTTCATTACGTTAGAATGAGCTCATATTACAAATATACCACGTTGATATCATGCCCTTGAAGACAATGTCACTAATACTCAGCTTAATTCGCAAATTAGTTGACAATACTATGACAGCTGTAGGTAGACATTTGAAAGTTGATCGTACTTAATGCCCAGTAATATTCTTTAAAAGTTGATAGTACTGTAAGCAGAGATTTTGTAAAATTAATTTTGTAGACTTGCTATTATTCTGGCTTTGTTAAGAAGAAAAGCCAGTAAAACAGATGAAGAAAATAAAAATAAAAAATAAGCTACGACCAGAAAAATTGAAGAAAGGTCCACTATAAAGTAAGCCAAATAATTAACTAGAGAAAGCATTGGTAGGACCAGCAATGACTCACTCTCAACTTCCACGGGAAGTTCTCAAACTTCAGAAACAAGTCCAACAAATAAAATACAAAATAAAAAGACTATGGAAAGATGTGGAATCCACTAAAAAAGCCACAGACAGCCTAACTTCCCAAGTAAGGGTAAGGACAGTGCACCAGACAATGGACAGGTGGGACTCCAACTCAAGCAAGCCATGTATATAAATTCATCTCCTCACCCAGGTTGAAGATCAAAGTTATCCTTCGGATTTCGGGGATGAAGCCCGTGACCAAAGGGCTCGTCAATCATTACTTGAAGCTGAAAGAACGATCCACGTGTCGGTATCCCAATCAATCCTGGTTCCTGATCGGAACACACGGGCAAGGGACATGCACGAATATCACCTAAATAAAAGGCCAGGTATATACTTTTATCTCGTTCACTTGGTATCTATGCTCTGCTTGGCTTTGCAGACTAAGGTATAACTATCGATTTGACTCGTCCAATTGCTTTTGCCGAGTGTAAATGAGTATAACTGATGCAAGCCAGTTGGCATCTAATGATTAGGATGCTGCTCTGTACATCTCACTTCTATGAGGATATGTTGCTGCCTTTTGCTACTTTTTGGATATCATCTCAATTCATGTCGCATCCTTCTTTCAAATGTGTGCAGAGATATTGTTCTTGGCCTTTTGAAGGTGCGACAAGATGAGAAGGCTGATAATTCGGACATCCTAGTAGATTCAACTACCTCATCTGCAAGCAAGTTAAGAAGGCGATTCACTTATTTCTAATAAAATCAGCGCGATCCAAGTGACCGAAGACACTTTTGAAGCCGTGTTCAACTTAAGTTCCTACATGCTTATTGTGGATTCAAAATAAGCTTTGTGTTTTAGAAGTGAAATCTTCTTTCTTGGCGAGAAGTCTATTCATCTTATTGTAATTTTTTATTTCATTTCAATATGAGAACATCAATTGCTCGAAGATTGTTCAACCCAAATTACAGTACTTCTCCAACTCAGTAAATATGGATACATTCGCGTATCCTTGGCAGATTGATGATTTTCCTGCAGGACGTCTTATTTCCTACTTTGAGCGTATGGCAGCACTCAAGCATCTCAGAGTTCTCAACATCGGTAAATGAAGGCCCCGGTGCGAAGGAAGTACTAGACAAAATAATTGAGACTCAATCTTCTAGTTTTAAGATCACGGCGGTCCAAGGCCCCGGCCGTAAAACAATTATATCTGCTCTTCGATTGATAGTCTTTTGTGATTCTTTTTTTTTTCTACCTCTGCAATCTCCACAACAGAATCTGCCAGGTTGACATTCTAGTACAATCAGGAGAAAACAAACAGGAATTGTGATCCTAGTTGTGGTACATCTGTTCATAACATAATTAGAGACCCCAATGAGCATCTGTTGTTGCCTAAAAAATGCTGGATGGTGTCATGTTGTGGTCATCTTGAGTGAGGGACATCTAAGCTTTGCTGCATTTATCATTTTGGAGCTCGCAATGTGTCCAAATTTCATGTATGATGGCCTGAATTAAGGACTTATATCAGAAGAAAGGCTCGTACTAAGCATGATTAACTGGCTAAAAGTGCAAGCATTGGCAAGTAAAAAAGAGAGCGTGAACTCCTCCCATCATGAAAAAGGAGAAGATGATCACCAGAATCAGTGAGCACACAGGTTTTACCCAGAAAGAGGAAGCTGCGATAACACTGGCTTTTAACCCCCATGCTGGCTGTCTAAGAGTTAAGAAACAGAATTGTGTGTTGAGTAGGTCACACGATGCAGGCTTGATTCTCCAACACACCACGAGTTGCATACAATCCTATGTTTGTGTTACACACGAGGGCTTATGCACAAATCTCACTTGGTCCACGAGGTCAGAGTAATGTTTTCAGAGCCGCCCGGCGGGTTTATGCATCTAAGGCGGTGTTTCAAGTCATCTTAGAAAAATCCTGCTGTGTAGCGCTTTTCTTGAATCTGAACTTCCATCTATCATCATCTTATTACAGTGAAACTGCAATGACATGCACAAATACAGAAAAAAGCATTCATTTTCCTTTGCGGTTGAAAGTAAATGAGTTCTAGGAGTGATTGGCTGATCTAGCCACGCAGCACAAACATCAGCGGAAAAAGTTCTGATGCGTGCGTGGGCTAGTGATTCAGTCGAAAGGTATTTCTGTGGGTTAAGTGTTTACAAACGGTACCTATAGCACAAAGTGTATGGATGGTTTATGAGGATTTCAAAATGAAGTGTGTAAAACAGAATGAACCGATGAGAAACGAATTATATCAAGGTGTAAAGGACAAACCACTAGCCGATGATATAGAACGTAACGATAGGACGATCACTACCAATGAGTAATCCACCCTCCATGGATAAAGATGCTGAAGGGGTTTATAATTTAACTCACTTAGAAGAATTCTCATTCATTCAACAATCTGTCTTACAATGGAGAATCCTTCCTCTATTTATAGAGGGACTAAGACATGGGGACTAGACAAATATCAAAGACATAGGAACAACTACACGAATAAATGACATAGGAACCAGAAAGCATAATAAAGTCCTAGGAACCAAAAGAGCAATAAAGCCAACCAAAAACTAGAAAACAATAAAGACTTGGAGACTTGCACTTGGACTCTTTAATGTTGTCTTCCAATTTTTGTCCATAAGTTTAGTCCAACAAATAACCACCTTGGGATATCTTCAAACATGCAACGAAATGATTCGGAATAGTCATCTGTAGATACGTCATTGATCCACATCGAAATCATCAATTATTTTGGTGAAACAGAACATAATCACCAATGGAAGAATCGATACTTTTATGGACGTTAGATTACTCATCTACACCTTCAGTCCACCTTAGCAAGTTGTAACCATGATCTAACTTGACTTGAATGTACATAGGCACCGCTGGATTTGTCCTTGGAACTATGTTGGAACTCAAGGAATGTATGGGTACGTCAGAATGTATCGATGCAATGGATCCTCCTACATCATTCTCCCTGGGTTGTTTGAGATTTGACCTCAAATATGACAAGTCATCTTCTTCCAAATAAAGAGAAAGGTCTTCCACATTGAAAGTTGCTGAAATGCCAAACTTTCCAAGAAGTTCAATCTTATATGCATTGTCGCCAATTCTATGAAGAACTCTTAAATGGGCCATTGGCTCGCGGCATGAGCTTGTTCTTCCGGCAGGATGGAAATTTTTCCTTCCTCGAGTGAAGCCATACAAGATCACATGGTTCAATACAAGCCAGCTTCTTGTGTCGATTAGCTTTCTTCTTGTATGTCTCGTTGGCCTTCTCAATCGTTGAATGAATCTGCTCATAAAGCTTCTTCGTCGCTTGAGCTCTTTCTTTGCCATCAACATTGGCCGGATGATCTTCTCGCTTGCCTCCCTCGGAATGTGCCTCACCATCATCAACCACAGCCACGCAAAGCTCATGTGAGCGATGATAATGTGCATCGCCTTGGTGGTAACCTACCCAGCTTTCTTCTCCATCGGGATGGGGGCCGATTACATTAGTGTATAGCTCGGAGATCTTTCCATTGAGACTGCGTGCGCATCGGTGCACAATTGCCAGCACCATGAGCCAGGTGGTGAGTGGAGTATTATCAATGAAGTTCATGCTGTTATATAGGGGGATCTCCCCTGGCACGGCCGCCTTCTTGTTCACGGCAAACACAAACTTTGTGTAGGTGCTCTTCTACGCAATGATGCCAAAGACAAAGGGACAAACACCGGAGGAGATGGTGTAGTTTTTCTGTAAATACATCTAGTGGTAGTCCGCAATTAGCAAGATGGAGTTGCAAAGGAACAATGACACGACCGAGGCAGCGGCAAGGAGCAAATAATGAGGCTTCACCTATAATGCATGATGTATAGTTTGTCTAGGAATCTGACATCTCCTCACATGTAATGCACGATGTCGGTTAATACTATATTTAGGAATCTAACATCTCAGTCCAGTTCATCTTCTGATTTGTTAGGCTGGTTACTCAACTAGATGGAGTGAAGTTGTAACCATGTATAGAACGAACCAGGCCCTTATGTTTCTGGTGCAACTATCATGGAAGAATCCATTTTGATGATGCCTTTGACTGATGCTCTCAATTGTGTACTGGTGATGTAGTGAATGTGTCTTTTAATGCCAAGATTTTTATCATTACTTATACTTTATGTGACAGATCCGAGATTCAATACCCCACTTGTTAGTATGGTGATCCTAAGGGACTAGTTAATCACGTGCACATCACGTGCATTTTTGTACGTTGTATTAATCATCTACTCTGGATGACTATGAAAATACCCAATAATCCACTTTGTATCAATAGTCGAAACCAAAAAGATATTTTAATTATTTTGTATTATTTATGTTTTAGTAGGTTTACTTTGCCTCAGATAAATTTGCCAACTTAGTGCTGGAGCTCACTCGCAACCTGTTCATACCACGTGCACTTTTGGAAATTGTACTTAGTGCTCCGAGCTCTCTCGTCGTCTATACGTATCACATGTATATCACATGCATTTTTGTACTTTATAGTAATCGTCTATTTTGGATGATTATGCAAATCACCCAATAATTCACTTTAAATTAATCGTCGAAACCAAAATGGTATTATAATTGTTTGGTACTCTTTATATTTTAGTAGGTTTTATTTACAACGTCATTTATATTCATCCTCTGTTTTGGATGACTATGAAATCAATGGAGTATTTCAAAGATTCGCAGTGACCTATGTGAATTGAACTTCTCACCATCTAAATAAATTAAGAGAAACTAAGATATAAAAAATTTGGGCTAAATCGAAACCAACTCGAATCGAACCGAATTATTTGGTCGGGATTAGTTTTCAGGCCCCAAAAAAAAAAAATGTGGCGCCTATGCTTCAGTTGCTAGACACTAGATATGTCTCACGGCCCAAATTGTTCGTATCCGAACTTTGCGTCCATAGATAATCATCACAGCTTAAAAGTAGCGCAATATACATTAAAGTCATTTGGGCGAGAGGTAAATGTGATCATGAACATGGCGGCCTATTAAGGTCCAATCCAAAACCAATCAATCCTGATTATTTAGAAGGCCGATGCGATGGGTTTCAGCAAGCAATTCCCTTCTTAAGCTTAGCCCACCGAGCTCAGCCAGGCCTAATAAATTTTACCTAACGAAATGTAATAGAGTTATCCGCATCGATCGTATGCTTGAACTTCGAAATTGATTGGCGTCGAATAGATTTGTGGCTAGCTTTTGTTGGCCCTTGTCCTCTGGATTCAACTAATCTATCTTACCCACAATAAATCGCTCCGACCACACAATTCTCCGGGACAAATCTAGATTCTTGGACAAGAATCGGATTCGTGAGGTTATGTCCATCTTTCTTCTCACGGTCGCCACCATCCACGACTGGAGCCACAACATCTTCAATCATAGCAAATTACTTATTTCGACGTCATAATTCTGGCCATTTATTACGTCATACAAGTTACGCCTACCTAGGTGGACTATTTATCTCGAAATCGTCGATGAAGGATCTGCTTCTTGCGTACAAAAGGAGCACAATCCTATTAGAAGTCAAATTCCTTGCTTAAGGAGGAGTCTAGTGAACGGAAAATTATCCAAAAAAGAATTATATACCTATTGTATGGCGGCTATTTTTTTTTTATAAGCATTTCCAAGAAAAAAATCGGCTATAAGGACTTAATTGGTAAATTGTCATAAGATTTATGACTAAATTAAAAAAAAAATTGGGACTAAATTAGCTGCCACAAGTAAGGGCATTATTAACGTTGACGTAGATAATTTTTAAATTTTTTGAAAACTTTCTGAATATTTTTATTCCTTTGTATCATATTTTTGGCCAACGGAGTTAATGGGATCTCAACGACCCTCACCGATCATAGGTAAGGGTATCGCAGCCCTCACTCAAATCCCGGTGAGGGTTCCAACGAGAGAGAACGCTATCGATTTCTTCACCTTATTTCTTAGCCATTGAAAAAATTCTGGAGCGAGCATACGAGCCTTGCAAAGCATAGAAGCAACTTGCTTTGTTTATGGAAAAGTTCAGTCTAAGCTCATTTACTCGCCCACAATCCTCCAAGCAGGTACCAATCTGATTATTCTAGAGCAAAAATCTATTTGGTAACGCAACTTTTGAAGCAGAAATCCATTTAGTTACATAACTTCATTTTTCTACTTTTAGAGCTTTTTTTTTTTTTTTTTTTTTTTGCTACAAAGGCACTTTTAGAGCGACTTGATGAAGTAAAAAAAAAATTACTTCTCTCCAGAAGTTAATTTTTAGAGGAGAAGTGTTGCCATGCATGTCCTAATATATTGCTTCAGAAATTTCTTCAGTTGCCATCCATGGCAACAAGGAATTTTTTTTTTTTTTTAAAAGAGTCTTGCGGCCACTCTTTTCTCTTCCAATGCTTCATTACCTTAAAATGAGCTCATATTACATATTCACCACGTTGATATCATGCCCTTGAAGATAATGTTACTAATACTCAACTTAATTCACAAATTAGTTGACAATAATATGACAACTGTAGGTAGACAATTTGAAAGTGGATCATACTTAATGCCCAGTAATATTCTTTAAAAGTTGATAGTACTGTAACCAGACATTTTTGTAAAATTACTTTTGTACACTATAAAGTAAGCCAAATAATTGACTGGAGAAGGCATTGGTAGGACCAGTAATGACTCGCTCTCAACTTCCACAGGAAGTTCTCAGACTTGAGAAACAAGTCCATCAAATAAAATAAAAAAATAAAAAGACTACGGAAAGATGTGGAATCCACTCAAAAAGCGACAGACAACGTAACTTCCCAGGCAAGGTTAAGGAGAGTGCATCTGACAATGGACAGGTAGGACTCCAACTCCAGCAAGCCAAGTATATAAATTCATCTCATCACCCAGGTAGAAGATCAAAGATATCCCTCGGGTTTAAGAGATGAAGCCCGTGACCGGAGGGCTCGTCAATCATTACTTAAAGTTGAAAGAACAATCTAGGTGTCGGTGTCCCAATCAATCATGCTTCCTAATCAGAACACACGGACAAGGGACATGCACGAATATCACCAAAACAGGAGGCCAAGTACATATATTTATTTCATTCACTTGATATCTATGCTCTTTTTGGCTTTGCAGACTAAGGTGCGACTACCGATTTTGCTCGTCCATATGTTTTTGCCGAGTACATATGAGTGTACTTGATACACACCAGTTGGCATCTAATGATTAAGATACTGTTATACACACCTCAGTTATACTAGGATATTTTGCTGCCTTTTGCTACTTTTTACATCTTATCTCCATTCATGTCGCTTTCTTTTTTCAAATGTGTGCAGGAATATCGTTCTTGGCCTTTTGGAGGTATACAAAATGAGAAAGTTGATAATTCGGACATTTCTAGTGGATTCAGCCACCTCATTTGTAGGCTGGTTAAGAAGGCGATCCACTTATATCTGATAAAATCAACGCGATCCAAGTAACCGAAGACACTTGTGAAGCCGTATTCAACTTAAGTTCCTCCATGCTTATTATGGATTCACCATAAACTGTGTATTAGAAGTAAAATCTTCTTCCTTAGAGAGAAGTCTTTTCACTTTATTTTACTTTTTTATTTCATCTCATCATGAGAACATCGATTGCTCAAAGATTGTTAAACCCAAATTACAGTACTTGCCCGACTCAGTAAATATGGATACATTCGCATATCCTCGGCAGATTGATGATTTTCATACAGTACGTCTTATTTCCTACTATGAGCTTATGACTGCACACAAGCATCTCAGAGTTCTCAACATCGGTAAATGCAGGCCCCCGTGCAAAGGAAGTGCTGGACAAAATAATTGAGACTCGACTTCTAGTTTTTAGATCACGGCATTCCAAGGCCCCCGGTCGAGAAACTATTTTATCTGTCCTTCGATTGATAATCTTTTGTGATTCTTTATTTTTTTCTCCCTCTGGAATCTCCACGACAGAAATCTACCAGGTTCACATTCTAATACAATCATGAGAAAACAAACAGGAATTGTAATCCTAGTTGTGGTGCATCTGTTCATGACATGATTAGAGGTCCCAATGAGCATCTGTTATTACCTAAAAAATGCCGGATGGTGTCGTGGTGCGGTCATCTTGAGTGAGGGACATTCAAGCTTATATCAGAAGAGTGATTTGTGACTTATATCAGAAGAGTGGCTCGTACTGAACATGATTAACTGGCAAAAAGTGAAAGCATTGGTAAGTGAAAAAGGGGAAAAGTACACTAGAAGTGCCATAACTTGTGTACGGCGTTCACTTGAGTGCCATAACTTTCAAAACGTTCACTTAAGTGCCATAACTTTTAAAAATTGTTCACTCAAGTGCTACATCGGAGCAAAATCGTTCACTTGAGTGCTACAGTAACTTTTCCGGCGTGCCACGTCATCTTTCTTGCGTCTACAATAACTTTTCCGGCATGCTACAGTAATTTTTCCGGCGTCTACAGTAACTTTTCCGGCTGCCACATCAGCTTTTCCGGCTGCCACATCAACATGGCACTCAAGTGAACGATTTTTAAAAGTTATGGCACTTAAGTGAACGTTTTGAAAGTTATGGCACTCAAGTGAACGCCGTACACAAGTTATGGCACTTCTAGTGTACTTTTCCCGTGAAAAAGAATACATGAACTCCTCCCATCATGAAAAAGGAGAAGATGAGCACCAGAATCGGTGAGCACACGGGTTTTACCCAGGAAAAGGAAGCGGCAATAACACGGTCTTTTAAACGTTAAGAAACAGACGTGTGTGAATATCACACGACACGGGTTTGATTCTTCAACACCACAAGTTACATACAATGTTGTTTGTGTCACACACGAGGGCTCATGCTCAAATCTCACTTGGTCCACGAGGTCGGAGGGATGTTTTCAGAGCTCGGCGGGTTTATGCAACTAAGGCGGAGTTGCAAGTCATCTTGGTTAAGTCCTGCTGTTTAGCGCCCCCTTTTTTTTTTATATCTGAACTTTCATCTGTCATCATCTTATAACAGCGTGTTAACACCTAAGGTTACCCGCTAGGGGATGGACACGTGGTAAACGAGAGCTTCGATCATCTACGGATGAGAGCACCGAAAACAGCCTCGGAAGGACAGAGGAAATGCCGCGTGTCAAAGAAAATTTTGGCGGCATCTTTCTTGAAAGACAAAAGAAGAAGTGCGCGAAAAGAGCCACGATCGGAGCGGTTAATAAAGGATTGGCGGCAATCCCCACGAGGTGAAAAGAAAGAGCGCGAAAACCAAGGAACCACTAAGGAGTTACCCACATGGCATATCGAAAGAGAGCGAAACGTGGGGCCAAAGAAATAACCGCTCGACGATTACCAGACTTAATCTATAAATACCTACAGCCACAACAAGCGAGAGGACACCCAAAAAACACACACACAAACACTCGTCTCTATTTTTAACCTTTATTCTCTAGTTTAGTTATAGCTTCCAGATTCTCATCGTTGATTCAATTCCGGTGAGGTTTATACTCAGAGTTAGGTGTCGTCGATTAGATTCCGGCGTCTGCTCATTAGGTTCGGTGCCGTCAATTCAATTCCGGTGTTGTTCCCATCGCTCATCCTGTCCAATACCGTTGATTAAATTCCAGTATTGTGTCATACGTCCACCATCCAGTGTCGTCGATTAGATTCCGGCATTGTGTCCTACAATTTTGGTTTGGCCGCATCGATCGAATTACCGGAGCCAAATTCCAAGTCCTAGTGCGTTAAAGTTCACTTCACTGTCAAATGAGTGGTCCGTCGAATCGACAAGAGTTTGTATCACGACTCTCTTCTCAATATAAATATCCTTCGCATTTGACGTTCTTTGCCCAAAACTGACCCGAAGCTCCTTATTGGAAAACAAACGGATTAAGTTCGATAAAAGATTCCCGCGTGAATAATCCTTTTGGGCCTCAACCTCATCCGGGCCAAAGCCCGGGAACTCGTTTGGGCTTGGTCGAAGGATTTTAAACGCACAACACAACGAAACCGTAATGACATGCGCAAACAAAGAAAAAAAAAAGCATTCATTTTCCTTTGCTGTCGAAGGTAAACGAGTTCTAGGAGTAATCGGCTAATCTAGCCTCGCAGCACAAACATCAGGGGAAGAAGTTTCGATGCTTGCGTGGGTGAGTTATTCCGTCGGAAGGTATTTCGAAGTTAAGTGTTTGCAAACGGTATCGATAGCACGAAGTGTATGGAAGGTGTATGGGGGATTTTAGGATTAAGTGTGTAAAACAGAACCAAACCAATAGGAAACGAACTATATCGAGGTGTAAAAGACGAACCACTAGTCAATGATACAGAACATAACGATAGGATAATCACCACCAAGGCCTAAAGTGTTGAAATATAACGCGCGGAAACTAACCCGGATCTTGCAAATAAATCGGTGCGAAAAGCCCGGAGAAATAACGATAAACAATAAAGGACACCGGAGATTACGTGGTTCGGTCTGAATATCAATACCTACATCCACGGGAGAGCCAAGAAGAACAATCCACTATAATCGGAGAATCGGAATTACAATCGCTCAATACGCTCGTGTTTCCCGCACCTAGATTATACCCAAACCCAAAGTATTCACAAATAAATAACTTAATTGGATATAATAAAACTCACGATGCACAAACCGATCGGTGTTCAAGCCCAAGACAATAGGTGGCGCACGATCGAAATACCAGAACGTCCCTTACGTCCTTTTCTCTCTTCGTGCGTACGCTCCTTGCACAGCTTCTCGAACAAACGTCTCGTACGTTTGTTTCTTTCTCATATTCTTTCTCTGCGGCGCGCTTCTACTGTGCAGCTTTCTTTTCTTTTTAAAGAACAAGGTCAGAGTCAGAGAGTGGCCTTTTAAGTGGTCAACAAACCTAACTTTTGACTGGGACCCACATATTCAAGATAGAAGTGGACGAGCCTTCTGCCAAGATTTCTCATTCTTCCTCACAAATAGATAAGCATAAAATAAGTGATCCCCTTATTTTGTCTTGTAGCGCTAATAACAATTATGGAGTAGAAAGAAGATCTCCGTTGCACACGTACGCAAGGATTTGTTTTCCTTTAATGAACCGATTAAACAAATCGGTACTTATCCATAAATAATTTTAAACTCGAGACATATTTAACATAAAGAACGCACCACCAATCAAGGAAAACGATCGGGGTTGGATAGAAGCTCACCACCACGGTATAAAGGCTACACCAACAATCGAGGATAAATGGCTTTTGGCTCACCACCAATGAGTAATCCACTCTCCAAGAATAAAGATTCCAAAGGGTTTTATAATTCAACTTATGTAGAGGAATTATCATTCATTTAACAACTTGCCTTACAATGTAGAATCCTTCCTCTATTTATACGGGGACTAAGACATGGGGACTAGACAAATATTGAAGACATAGGAACAATTACCCAAATAAATGACATAGGAACCCGAAAGCATAATAAAGTCCTAGGAACTAAAAGAGCAATAAAAACAACCAGAAACTAAAAAACAATAAAGACTTGGAGACTTGCACTTGGACTCTTTAGCCTTGTCTTCCAATTTTCATCCATAAGTCTGGTCCGGCGAATAACCACCTCAAGATATCTCTAAACATGCAAGGAAATGATTCAGAATAGTCCCCCATCAATACATCATTGATCTGCGTTGAAATCAGCAATTATCTTGGTGAAACAGAACATAATCACCAATGGAAGAACCGAATACTTCTCTGGAAGTTAGATTACTCATCGGCACCTTCAGTCCACCTTAGCAAGTTGTAACCATAATCTAACTTGGCTTGAATATACATCAACACCGCTAGATTTGTCGTTGGAACTATGTTGGAACTCAAGGAATGTATCAATGCGATGGATGCTCTCGCATCATTGTCCCCAGGTTGTTTGAGATTTGACCTCAAATCTGATAGGTCCTCACCTTCCAAATAAGTAGAAAGGTCTCCCACATTGAAAGTTGTTGAAACATCAAACTCTCCAAGAAGTTCAATCTTATATGAATTGTCGTCAATTCTCTCGAGAACTCTGAAATGGGCCATCGGCTTGCGACATGAGCTTGTTCTTCCAGCGGGATGGAAATCTTTCATTCCTCAAGTGAAGCTATACAACATCACTAGGTTCAAAACAAGCCTGCTTCCTATGTCAATTAGCTTTCTTCTTATATGTCTCGTCGTCCTTTTTAAACTTTGAACGAATCTGCTCACAAAGCTTATTCATCGCTTGAGCTCTTTTTTTGCCATCAAAGTTCACTTGAGTGTTGGATGGAATTGGAATCAAATCGATCGGAGTGAGAGATGTAATACAGAGTCCAAGTGTGTATAGAGTGAGTTAGCTTTGAGTAGAAGCAGCACTCACTTCTGTTGAAGTGTTTGTATTCAAGTCATCACATCTTTCTGTGATATCCTATTTGATTTCTTAGTGGAATCCAAAGCCAAACCACTATAAACTGTTTGTCTTCTATACTCTTACTCGAATCTATTTCTTGTCTCATAGAAGCACTAAAAAATTTTGTTCTCTATATCCGTTCCTATCAAACGTGAAGTTTTTGTTTCCACATTATTTTACCAAGTCTGATTATGATCACCTATTCACCTCCACTAGATGATAGTGTTACCAAACAACACTATCTAAACTGAAGTTTCTCGCCATCTAAATAACTTAAGAAAAATTAAGATATAAACTATATCATTCTCTATTCTTGAGTAATTTGAGGTACCTCCACACCGTTTGACATGGTGTCACCCAATTACTCTAAAATTTTTGAAAAAAAAAACTTTGGGCTAAGTCGAAACCAATTCCAATCAAACTGAATTATTAAGCCGGGGTTAGTTTTCGGGCCCAATAAAATGTGCCTTCAAATTAGCACGATATGTGTTGAAGCCATTTGGGCGAGAGGTAAATGTGATCATGAGCCTGGCTTTCTCAGCAATTTTTTTTTTTAATATTCAATTAGACATTTCCACACTCCAATGCAAGCTCTGTTCTAAGTGTTCTTTACCAAGTAAAATACACTAAAAGTGTCATAACTTATGTATGGCGTTCACTTCAATGCCATAACTTTCAAAACGTTCACTTAAGTGCCATAACTTTCAAAAATCATTCACTTGAGTGCTACGTCGGAGCAAAATAGTTCACTTGAGTGCTACAAGAACTTTTCCGGCATGCCACGTCGGCTTTCCAGCGTCTACAAGAACTTTTCCAATGTGCCACGTCGGCTTTCTAGCCGTCACGTCGCCTTTTTCGGCTGCCACGTTAACATGGCACTCAAGTGAACAATTTTTGAAAGTTATAGCACTTAAGTGAACGTTTTAAAAGTTATGGCACTCAAGTGAATGTCGTACAAAAGTTATGGCACTTTTAGTGTACTTTTCCCATTCTTTACCTTATCAAGACTTCCTTAGCAATTTTCAATCCATTTTCATTGCCCCATCCACCCAACCACTTGAAAACGCAACTTCTCTCCGATGTTTCGGGCGACCATGGCCTTCAACCAAGAATGGAAGGCCAAGTTCCCAATTAACACTATCTTCAAGCCTCCACTTTTCGCCAAGACCCGGCAACCCCATAGGTCAGAAATGCAATGAAGGAAAAAAGAAAAAGAAAAGGATTAAAAATAAAAATATTGCAAAAATCGTTTACGTCGGCGTAGGCACCATTGATGCAGGAGCATTGAGCTCTATCCATCGACTCACAAGCTCTACCCGGTCCTCGTCGGTTAATCTAACTAATGATGGAGCTGCCGATTCTAAGAAAAGTTTCAGCATGATCCCCATCGGCAAGCCTAGCAACTCAATGTTTATTCATGCTAAAGCAGGTTATGATCATAATTGGTTTCGATGGGTTCAAGCTCAAGATGAAGTTATTGGCGAGAACACTACCAATTGAGATGTCGATAACCAAGATGCCGACAATGGAGTTACCAATTAAGGGGTAGCTGAATCTTTCTTGTCGGTTATGTTTTAAGTTACCTATTCACCAAGTTATTAACCGATTTCGATGTTAATCATCAACATATCAATGGGAGACTATTCTGAACCATGTCCTTACTTGTTTGGTTATAATTCAATATGGTTATTTGTTGGATTAGACTTATGGATGAATTTTGGAGGAGAGCAACAAGGCTGAGAGTCAAAGCTACAAGTTTCTGTGTCTTTAATGTTTTCTAAGTTCCTAGTCTTTTAATGCATTTTTCTAGTTACTAGAAGTTTAATTGCTTTCTAGTTCCTATGCCTTTAATAGTCCGGTAGTTCTTACGAGTCTTTAATGTATTCTCTAGTTCTCATGTTGATGTTAGTTGGGTGATTTGCAAGTCTTTAATGTTTAGTCTATTTCCTAAGTCTGAGTCCCTCTATATAATAAGACGAAATCTTAGTTCTAAGGCCGAAGACCAATGATTTTGATGAATATGAAAACTTGTGAGATTTTCCTCATGTTTGAGTGATTAACTTTGGAGATTGGATAACTCCTTGGTTTCTTTATCCGTGGAAAGCAGATTACTTCTCGGTAGTGAGCCAAAATGTTTTTTATCCTTGGATGGGGAGCTTGGTGGTGAGCTTTCCTATCCCCGAAACCCTTTATCGTCGGTTGGTGGTGTAGCCTTTATGCCGTGGTAGTGAGATTCGTCGATACCGATCCGTATCGTCGGCTGGTGGTGTGTCCTTTACGCCCTCGGTGTAGATCATATTTTATTGGTTACTTTACTGTTCTACCGACTCCTCCGCAAGTATCTATTCTATATTTGCATACATATATTGGTATCCATCCCCCATACACTCTGATCCGTCCCGATTTCTTCATCCATCAACACATCAACTGTGTAGGATGCGAGAAAATATTCGGTGGTTGTTGAAGTCCACGTCAACATCACATGTGACATAGAAGAGCATATCTGGACCATCGAAAACTCGACACGTGGCGGGGAGGAGAGAGAAACGAAAAAGAAAATATTAGCCGCTCAAAATTTCCTCTCTCCTCTGCTACTCGCCCCTGATGTTCTGCACATTCCCCCGCAACACTCAAACATTAAATGCCTTCCCTCCCTCCTCTCTCTTCTCTTTTCAAATTTGTTCCTCCTTTTTCTCCTCGCACGAACGACAATCCAATCGCTGGCCTTTGGTTCTCGCTTCGGTTTCTTCTTCTTGTGCTCGGGAACGCCGGTCCAACAGATTCGAGACCTCTCACGCCAAACCCAAGTTCGCTCATTTCGCTTCCTTCTCGCGTTCTCCTTCTCGTTGCGCTTCTTAAGCGAATGGTGATTTCGTGTTCGGTCGTTTCAATGTTGTGTTTGACCGAAGGTTCGCTGGCCTCTAGTTCTCGCTTCAGTTCCTTCTCATTGTGCTCGCGAACACCGGTCCAACAGATTAGAGAACTCTCGCGCCAAACCCGGGTTCGCTCACTTCGCTTCCTTCTCGCGTTCTCCTTCTCACTGCGCTTCTTAAGCAAATGGTGATTTCGTGTTCGGTTGTTTCAATGCTGTCTTTGACTGAATACCACTGCTCGAGTAATGAATTTTTGCACGATGTTGCTTGCGCATAGTTTGCAAAAGTTGGGAATTGTTACATGGGAAGGAGATGAGTTCTTTGACTTTTTTAGAACATATGGGTCTTGCGGCATTTGGAAACCACATTAATCGTGTCACTTTTGGGGATTGGTAGTTGCCGTTGCTATTTGTTTGAGAAGGGGGAACTACAAACTAATGCGGTGCGTTCTGCTTTTACGCATAGCCGATCTTGGGTCAATCTGCCTCGGTCTTCTTTATTGCCGCTGACCATGAAGTCACTATAAAACGCTGAGGTCATTGCTGTAATACTGATTTAGAACTGTTGATTGCTTTAACTATAAAACTGTTGATTGCTTTAACTCGTCTTAGCTCAACCTTTTCTTTTGCTTCGGTTTGTGAAAGGCGACAACGTTGAGGTCATTGCTGTAATACCGATTTAGAAGCGCGTGATCAACCTTTGATGTTTAGCTGCATCTCCGTATGTTTGTTCTTGTGAGCATGGTATTGAAGTAACTGAATTAAAGTTTACACTTCCTCCTATTTGCTTAACCTATTGAATTAGAATGTTGTGCTTAATTATCTAATCTAAATTTGATTATATGATATTATTGTTTCAGTATGACATCTCGAGGATCTTCAAATTGGTCGGTTGATTTTCCATCTAACATATGTCCATGTCCTCAAGGGAAACTATGCACGGTTAAAAAAGTACAAAAGAATCCGATTAATCGAGGAAGATCATATTATGCCTCAACTTGTAATGTAAGTGTATCAATTTACTATATTGTGCACGTAGTGACATATGTAATACTTGATATTGCTTACCTTAGGTTTTTTTTGTTCGGACAGATAATTGTCGGGGGTTTGTGCAATGGGTTGAAGATTATATTGAGGAATGCAGGATCTATTCACCTAAAAATGTAAACGCAGTCATTTCTAGAGCGGCATCAAGCCAAAATGAAAAATGGACAATCATGAAAGGAGAATTGAAGGAAGTTAGAGGGAAAATAGGCTTTATTATGCCACTCCTAATAATATATGGAGTCGTCATATCTTTCCTTCTTGGAATTGTGATTTCTATGTTACTATATAGGTAATTATAGCGGTCAATCTTGATGGTTATGTAGAACTTGCTTTATTGTGATTTTAAAAAAACTTAGAGGATAATGAAGTGTCTTTCTTAAGATCGTTGATAGGTCTTTAGGCAGCCCATGCTCTAGCTTTACGTCCACCGCTTGTCGTTTATACTATCGAATCTCTGTATTCTTGTTACTTGTGTTTTTACCCCCGCTGATCTCCCATCTGCTGAAGACCAAATTTCTTCCGCCAAACTCTATCTCGGAAGTCGCTTATTTCTTCCGTTGTGGGCTGGTAGTACCGAGGATCCTTTTCTACTGTTACTACACCAAGCTGAAGTCTACCGATGCTTTGGGTTTTTTCCCTACATGCCTTCCCGATTGGAGCTTACATTGGTCATGGGGATGTCCATCTGGGACTTCGCTACTTCTGCTATGTTTTATTTGCTCCGAGGATGCTGCTTCTCCTTTCTCATCTGTTTTAATCTGCTGCTCTCGGTTTCTCTGGACTGGTTTTCCGTCCACTTATACTCTTGACCCTCTTATCTACCTTGTTCTTTGCCTTTTGAATGGCATGTTGATCCCGTTATACTGCTCTACTGCGGCTATTGGTTCATTCTGTTGTCACGCCCTGCTGCATCAGAAACACTTTTCTTGCTGCTCGGGTTTAAGCTTCAACTCGATTTCTTCCCGCCGGATTGCGTTTGCCGCTGTCCCTTCTTAGACTCCATGCGTTATTGGGGCTCCCAACCTGGTTTTTGCCTTGAAGCTCCAAGTGCTGATCAATGCTTCTTGCTGCTTCTCCTGGACTTCTTTCTCTTCTCTGCTGTCCTTCTTTTTATTGCTCATGAGTCTGTTGCTCCTTTTGTTTTTACCTTTCCTCCTTTTTTTCATTTGCCTCTTCAATTTGTTTCTCCGTTTTTCCTTCGGTGTGGGCTTGGTTCCTTTTGCTGTTGCGGTTGTCCCCTTGCTGTCAACTTTCTACTTTTTGTTGTGCTCTGCTACCCTGGAGTGCTTGTTCTTCCTTTCCCGCTCTTGGCTTCTTCTCTACCTTTTTGACGCCGTCTAGGTCATGTCTTCTTGCTATTGGTGATGATCCTTTCTGCTCGACACTTATGGCTACTCTTTTATGGCCTCCTTCTCCGCTGCTTAGAAGGCTACAATATAGCTGTTGCTCGGTTTTACCAGCTTCGACCTCGGTCAATGCATTACCTCTTCGATGGTTTCTCGGGCTTAGACCATTCTCTCCAAAATCATCTTCTCCCTTTTGTACACCTCTATGTTTAGGTGCTGTTATTTCGGTGCTTTGGGGTTCTCCTTTCTGTTGTAGTCCCTCTATTTTCCAACTTTCCTCTTGCTTTGTTTGGGCTGCATGTTTAGCCTTGTCTTGTTTCTCTTTGTCCACTCTGTCCTAGGTGTATGCATCCTACACGATGCTTTGTATTTTGCAACCGGTTCACCGTTGAACCCTCGTTGGCACACCGCGCCATCCATGGTTCATGATTTTTGTGTCCGGTTTTTACTTGTACCTAGCCTTTTGAAAAGTTCTATACACACTTACTTCACCAAAAAAAAAAAAATTGAATTGTCTTTCTTGATTCCATAATCTAGTCGAATTGAACTCACGTTTGAAATTGGTGCTATCTTGGGTCGACTCAATTTGATCGGATTTAATCGATCATGCATGTACGCTTTGAACCAGAGTTGGCAATTGGTTCATGTTGACGACTGCAAAATGTCCCAAAGGGTGCCTAAGACTCGCACACCCTACGAAAGGAAACACTAGCGGGGAAGAAAAAATAAAAGTGCATTTGGATCATATGGCTTCACTTTTGTTGGTATTTAGTGAGAGTCGATCGCATTGTATCTTGTAATATGATTGATCAATAGAATGGACATAGGTAGCAAAAAGTCAAAGTGAGAGCATGAATGACTGCTTTGGAGGAAAAAATATTGAAGTCTCTCCATTCCAAGTGGCCTCGTAAAAAAGTTAACACCGTGAACCCCGCAATTTGATTTGAACAAGCTTACCCACAAATTATGACAAAAGAGATAATATTTAAAATCCTCCTAACTCATTGAAAATGCTGAAATTCTTGGTCTTCCAAAAAGAAAGCAATATGTAACCTCAATATTCACAAAAATTGACATTGTCAAGTTACTAGCAATTCTGACAAAAAAAAAAAAAGAATTGCTAGCAATTTACTGTGCTATCGGTTACAAGAGAAAGAGCATATTATGCCAAAAAGGGAATTGTACTTCCGAAAGTTTCCAAAGCATAAAAATAAATAGTAGCTACAAAGCTGCTCCCATTAACTAAGAATCCTGCTTTTTGTTGATGTCCTCCCATTAACGCATGCTCTTGTCTTCATCTGAAAAAAAAAAAAAAAAAATCTAAAGCTAAGTACATAAAGGAGATACCATTGAAAATAAACACAACAAGAAGAATGGAAAACAGAATGAGGTCCATCATTAGGCAAATGGAGAGTTACAAGGAAAAAAGAATAAACACTCCCCATATCATATAACCAACAATAGAGTCAAAACTAGTTCTACTGGTTTCCAAATGATGAGAAAATATATGAGGTCCATTATTACCTTATAAACACCACTCATTGCCTCTAGCACAGAGACACAAGAATAAACTATTGAGAGGGCCTTTGCGCGCACATTTGAACAAGTAACAACATCATACGGACATATGCTACCGGTAGATGCATGCACATTTAAGATGATATCTGATCTGCCTTTTAGACCAACGGGAAGAACCAGTTTTGTGCGCGTCATAATCATAACAACCGGTTTGACACAATTAGAACCGGGCTAAGTTTTGGTTTAACCCAAATAACTCAACATCGACTTGTCCAACCTGTTCAAATAAATGGATCGTGTCCACTTGATTAATGACCAACCTACACCGACCAATTTTGCTAAAAGTAGTTGGGCTTATCTATTATTTACTACTGATGGCTATATTATAAGGGATTGTTACTATTAATCTTTATTATGCTATATTACAATCATAGTATACTTTTAGACTAATCATAGTAAAACTTGAGTATAACAAGCACACCAATTTTATGCACAAACATGACCTATTAACAGAAATTGACAACTCTAAATGTGAAACACAGAAATTTCGGTGCTTCCAGCTCAACACAAGAAGTCATTGAGCAAGCAAAATAAATGGACTAAAGGATCGGTATTTGGTCTTTTCATGCATTACAAGCTGGTTTGATAAGTGCTAACAATCTAAATAAAGTAATTCCCACTCCGAGACGGAAGGAAACCCTATGTCAGCCGGACAATAAATTTTTCATAAAGGATTGAATGAGCATTAGTAAAAAGAGAAAAAACAGTCTCCTTAACCATGGTCCAAATGGTGATTATTGATTTTGCAGCATCGTAATCGCTACTATCAATGAGCTATATTACCTCCTGCCACAAGGAACATGCTAGTGAGGAACTCATTCCTTTTTCAAATGAGGGGATTGGACAAAAAGCAAAAGATGAAGAATTAATCATCTTAGGCTTGAGGGTCCTTATCCACCCCAAATGCTGCACGAAACTTATTGCAGCAGCATATTATTTTTTGGCACATAGAACTCTACTCTTTGCGGGCCATTATATCTTATGTCCTTCCGCAGAGTAAAGACCGAGGATCCGAGACATTGTCATTCACTTCCATGGGAAGAAAAAGAAAGTTGATTATTCTTTCATAATCCTTCACAATCTCTAACTTTTCTTTGCGCGCACATTTCAACAAGTAACAACATCACACGGACATATGCTACCGGTAGATGCATGCACATTTGAGATGATATCGATCTCGCCTTTTACACCAACGGGAAGAACCGGTTTTGACTCTATTGTTGGTTATATGATTTGCTTTTTAAACAAAACCCAACAAGACATAATTACACATCAATGAACCACAAACAATAAAGAAAGGGCTTTTCTCACATGATGCACCTGGGGTCAACTCTGTCCCGTTGACGAAGATTCCTTTCTCTTTCGCTTCTCACTAGCGCCCTTCAACGGAGTATTTGGTACACCTTTTGGCCCTCTCCGAAGGGGATAGAGTATTTGAATTCCACAATTTTTTGCATATTGAGATTCATCATTTTCCCGCAACAAATTAACATCATCTTCATCTGTGAGAGACTGCATTTTATTTGTGATACGAGAGAGGAGATGCAACAAGTTTGATGTTGCCATCTTCTCCGTAATATCATGATTCGCACCGATGCTCATAACACTGAAAGACAATTGCATCAACCTCTTCAAGCGCAATGTCTTTGACTTTATCGCATCATGAAAGCTTTCTCCAACATCGTCACAAAGACTATTTTCTTTTGTAGCTTTTGTCCACCTCTTCAAAATGTATTGTGATGGAATGCTTGTAACATTTACAACGTGTGACAATATACATAAAGTATGCCTCCATAACCATCCTTGCATCTCAAATAACTTGCAGCTACATGTAATGGTAGAATCGCTTGGGAAAAAATGGACAATATGCTTTCTTTCACTACTTTCAGCTTCCAGTATATAAGTGTGCAACGGCCCATCGATATCTGATCTCGGAATATGTTCGGACATAGCATGCGGGAACTCAACTTGGAATTTTCTATAAATGACATGACTGTAGACATGTACAGCATGTTTCAGTATTCCACTATTCGCAACCATAATCTGCGGTTTTCCTCGAGTACACTCAAAATCATCAGTAACTTCAGCATTGCGCATTTTTTCTGCTTGCTTCTCATAATGACTCACAAATTCAGACAAAGTCATGGTCTTACATGCCATATCTTGAAATACACTATTAGTGCTCTCACTTCTTTGTGTGGATCTAATACCCGCAGAAAAAGTATCTCAACCAAATGCAAGACACCATTTATGACGCAAATGATACAAATTATCCAACCACTTGTTGTCCCCCAAGTTCCACTCATGACACATAGCTTTTCAAATGTTCTCCATTTCAAGTTTAGATTCGCATTGATATAAAAGCTTATGCCAATAATTATCACGAAAGCCCAGCGATCTCGGAAGATGTGATATATGATGCATAGCATTTTTTCCAATATGCCATATACATAGACGATGATTAGTGTTCGGAAGAACAGTTTTAATGGCATTTGTCATTGAATGATCTTGATCGGTGAATATAGTCTTGGGCGCTTTATTACCCATTACCTTTAAAAAGGATTGAAATGCCCACACAAAAGAAGCAATAGTTTCATCCAATAGAAATGCACATCCAAATAGAACATTTTTCCAATGATGATTTAAGCCAACAAAAGGTGCACATATCATATTGTATTTATTTGTACGGTAAGTAGTGTCAAATACCACAACATCTCCAAAAGCTTCATAATCTAGCTTAGATACACCATCGGACCAAAAAAAATTGGTCAGTCTTTGGTCCTCATCCAACTGAAAAGTATAAGAAAAATTGCTTCCATCTGTTTGCAAGTCATTGAAATGATTAATGAGCCTTTGACAATCACCCGCACTAATCAAGTCCGTTCTCTTTGATTGGTAGAAATTTTGACAATACGAGAGGTAAAGCCAACATTCTCTTGTCCCCCCGCTTCACCACTAAGGTATGAATATGCTTTCGTAGCCCTTATACCAGCCCCAGCCAAAGAAGTCAAAGTACTCTTATCACTATCTGTTATATGCCGATATGACCGTATGAGATGTTTTTGTTTATCATTAATGAATGGATGATTATGAACCTCCTCAAACTTGGTAACTACCCAAACTCCATCTTCGATTTTGAATTTGATACAAGCTTTACAGCCGGTTCTTTTCACGGTCCTATAAACATCTCTTTGTTCATGAGGTGGGATTGGTGGAGAGTATCCTTCACAATTACACAAAAATGTGCATATTCGCAATATTCCTTTGCTATTGTTTGATTTTTGTCCTCTTTGCACTCCAAATCCCTTACAAATTGCATATGCATTGTATGCATTATAAGCTTCGTCTTCATTAGGAAATGTCATGCCAGTTCAAAATTTAAATTCTTTATCAACGTTATGCACGATGATATTATCCTCTGCAACCTCTACAAGTTTTTTCAAAAAAATCTAATTATTTTAAGAAGAAAGATAAACTATAGAAAACAAACTTAAAATCTAAAGAGATAGTCATGCCCATTTTTCTCGAAAACACGTTGAATTAGCTACCGAAGAATAGAAATTATCTGCTGAATAATAGTAAAAATGTAAGTTAGTGCACAAGTTTTTGTATGTCCATACTTAATTTCAGTTATGATAGATCAAGATGGGGTTTCGTGAAAACAATATACGTAAAACAATAGTCGCACCTTGTAAACACGTGCTTCTAAATCAGTATTACAGCAATGACCTCAACGTTGTCGCCTTTCACAAACCGAAGCAAAAGAAAAGGTTGAGTTAAGACGAGTTAAAGCAATCAACAGTTTTATAGTTAAAGCAATCAACAGTTCTAAATCAGTATTACAGCAATGACCTCAGCGTTTTATAGTGACTTCATGGTCGGCGGCAATAAAGAAGACCGAAGGAGAATGACCCAAGATCAGCTATGCATAAAAGCGTAACGCACCGCATCGGTTTGTAGTTCCCCCTTCTCAAACAAATAGCAACGGCAACTACCAATCCCCAAAAGTGACACGATTAATGTGGTTTCCAAATGCCGCAAGACCCATATGTTCTAGAAAAGTCAAAGAACTCATCTCCTTCCCATGTAACAATTCCCAACTTTTGCAAACTATGCGCAAGCAACATCGGGCAAAAATTCATTACTCGAGCAGTGGTATTCAGTCAAAGACAGCATTGAAACAACCGAACACGAAATCACCATTTGCTTAAGAAGCGCGGCGAGAAGGAGAACGCGAGAAGGAAGCGAAGTGAGCGAACCTTGGTTTGACGCGAGAGTTCTCCAATCTGTTGGACCGGCGTACGCGAGCACAACGAGAAGGAACTGAAGCGGGAACCAGAGGCCAATGAACCTTCAGTCAAACACAACATTGAAACGATCGAACACGAAATCACCATTCGCTTAAGAAGCGCAACGAGAAGGAGAATGCGAGAAGGAAGCGAAATGAGCGAACCTGGGTTTGGCGTGAGAGGTCTCGAATCTGTTGGACCGGCATTCCCGAGCACAAGAAGAAGAAACTGAAGCGAGAACCAAAGGCCAGTGATTGGATTGTCGTTCGTGCGAGGAGAAAAAGGAGGAACAAATTTGAAAAGAGGAGAGAGAGGGGGGAGGGAAGGCATTTAATGTTAGAGTGTTGCAGGGGAATGTGCAGAACATCAGGGGCAAGTAGCAGAGGAGAGAGGAAATTTTGAGCGGCTAATATTTTCTTTTTCGTTTCTCTCTCCTCCCCGCCACGTGTCGAGTTTTCAGTGGTCCAGATATGCTCTTATATGCCACATGTGATGTTGACGTGGACTTCAACAACCACTGAATATTTTCTCGTAGGATGCACATATCCAAGTATATTACAAATAATTGTTTGTTTTCTCGTACAATTGGTAAACATGCTATATACTTGTTAGTCAAATAAATATGCCATTGTCGTAAATTGTTGGGTACTTGGATACCTTAGAGTACTCAAATAATCTCATCAAGTTATGACAATTTCATCGTGACAAATAGCAATAAAGATCCTTACATATTTCTCCTCTTTTCAATGTATCACCACCTTTTTATATTTTCAAGATAAATCCCCATGCCCTTTTGGAATCATATCAAATCTATCCAAAAACTACACTCCCTCGAAAAATCTTCTTTTAATTATTTTTGTGTGCCTCTTGAGCCTTAAATATTAGCATAATAGGAATTAAGACCTTTTTTTTTTTTGTAAATGACCTTTTTTTTTTTCATTTTTCCTTCATACAAGAAATTTCAAAAATATCTTTAATAATTAGATAATTGCCAATACGAAGCCAAATAAATATTATTTCTAGGCATCCGTTAGATTATTTTCCTTTAAACATTCTCCCTTGGGTAATTAAACCAGGTAAATCTTCTTTCTTCATATTTAAATGTGTATCCTTCCTTTTGGCATAACCTCGGTAACAAGGAATGAAAAAATATATATATTCTTCTTAGAACAGTCTTGTTGCCACTCCTTTCCCTACAAGTGGTGTTAAAAGATTTGCGACAGAGTTTATTCAAGTTTGAAAGATTAGGAATTTTCATTTGGCCAATAGTAAATAACCTTTGTAGCAAGAGCCTTATAAGATTTGCCACAGAGGTTCTTGTAGCCGGGGATGCATAGTCGACAAGTCGGTTACAAAACACTGTACTAAGCACGGGTCGACGACACAAGAGCCGAAACTCCGATGCCTCACTCCAGGCACAGGTTATTACTATACGAGCCTCCCCGGCAGTAGCTATCCGAATACGATGAAGATGACGTGGGGTCTACCTTCCTCACCGACACCGCCCAAGTTGAGAAAAAAATATTTTTCTTCCCTTCATCTAAGGGAATACCTTGAAGTTTTACGTCCCAAAGTTTAGATGAAATAGTTTAAGAACTTGCTCAGGTCCAAGCAAGAGGCTTATAAGAGGTTCCACAAGAGTAGGGGAAGTGACTGCTTGGACTCGATTGATATTGGCCATAATTCACATTAGTAGAATAATTGTTGGCATCACGTGAAATTCACATAATCAAAAACCGAGTTCACTTAGTCTATGAGGGATAGATTCTTGTTTCCTCTTGGTACGTTTCTCGGTTGGTATGCCGAGACTGTTGCTATAAGATACAACACTATTGAATCTAGCTAGGGCAAGAATGTAATTCGCTTATAATGGTTATATTCTTTGCGACTCTCAATTACATTCGACGCTTTAATACCTTAAAGTAAACTCGATATTACTTATTTACCACGTTGATCTCATGCCCTTGAATATTACTAAGCTTAATATACGAATTAGTTGACAAAATACTATGACAA
Source organism: Rhodamnia argentea (assembly GCF_020921035.1). Lineage (NCBI taxonomy): Eukaryota > Viridiplantae > Streptophyta > Magnoliopsida > Myrtales > Myrtaceae > Rhodamnia > Rhodamnia argentea. Next base: position 14,069,776 of record NC_063154.1, read on the forward strand.
GTATAAGTAGACATTTAAAAATTGAAAAGTTGATCATACTGTAAGCAGACATTTTCTTTTTTTTGTTAACATTAATTATTTATACTTTCTACTATTCTTGCCTAGTTAAGAAGAGAAACCAGTAAAACAGATTAAGAAAATAAAACATAAGTAAGGAACGAAAATTGAGGAGAGGTCCAATGAAGTAAGCCAAATAATTGACTGGAGAAAGCATTGGTAGGACCCGTAATGACTCATTCTCAACTTCCACGGGAAGTTCTCAGACGTGAGAAACAAGTCGAACAAATAAAATAAAAAAATAAAAAGAATATGGAAAGATGTGGAATCCACTAAAAAAGCGACGGACAACATAACTTCCCAAGTAAGGTTAAGGAGAGGGCATCAGACAATGGACAAGTGGGACTCCAACTCAAGCAAGCCAAGTATATAAATTCATCTCCTCACCCAGGTTGAAGATCAAAGTTATCCTCCGGGGTTTCGGAGATGAAGCCCCTGACCGGAGAACTCGTCAATCATTACTTGAAGCTGAAAGAACGGCTTACGTGCTGGTACCCCAACCACTCTTTGTTCCTGATTGGAATGTAGAGGCAGGGGTCATGCACGAATATCACCTAAATAGGAGGCCAGGTACATATATTTATCTCGTTCACTTGATCTCTATGCTCTGCTTGGCTTTGCAGACTAATGTGTAACTATTGATTTCGCTCGTCCATATTGTTTCTGCCGAGTGTAGATGAATATATTTGATACACACCAGTTGGCATCTACTGATTAAGATGCTGCTCTGTTCATCTCAGTTCTATGAGGATGTGTTGCTGCCTTTTGCTACTTTTTGGATATTATCTCAATCCACGTCGCATTCTTCTTTCAAATGTGTGCAGAAATATTGTTCTTGGCCTTTTAGAGGTACAACCAGATGAGAAGGTTGATAATTCAAACATTCCTAGTGGATTCAGCTACCTCATCTGCAGGCAGGTTAAGAAGTCAATCCACTTATTTCTGATAAAGTCGACGCGATCCACACTTGTGAAGCCGTAGTCAACTTCAGTTCCTCTGCTGCTTACTGTGGGTTTACAGTAAGTTTTGTGTATTGGAAGTACAATCTTCTTTCTTAGCAAGAAGTCTTTTCATTTTATTTTACTTTTCTATTTCATCTCAATACGAGAACATCGATTGTTCGAAATTGTTCGAACCAAATTACAGTACTTCTCCAACTCAGTAAATATGGATACATTCGCGTATCCTCAACAGATTGATGATTTGCCTACGGTACGTCTTATTTCCTACTTTGAGCTTACGACTGCACTCAAGCATCTCAGAGTTCAACATCGGTAAATGAAGGCCCCGGTGCAAAGTAAGTGCTGGACAAAATAATTGAGACTCAATCTTCTAGTTTTGAGATCACGGTGTTCCAAGGCCCCGGTCGTCAAACGATTTCATCTGTCCTTCGATGGATAATCTTTTGCGGCTCTTTCTTTGTTTTCTCCCTCTGGAATCTCCACAACAGAATCTGCCAGGTTAACATTCTAGTACAATCACGAGAAAACAAACAGGAATTGTGATCCTAGTTGGGGTACATCTGTTCATAACATAACTAGAGGCCCCAATGAGCATCTGTTGTTACCTAAAAAATGCTGGATGGTGTCATGGTGTGGTCATCTTGAGTGAGGGACATTCAAGCTTTGCTGCATTTATAATTTTGAAACTCGTAATCTATCCGAATTCCATGTATGATGACCTGATTTTCGACTTATATCAAAAGAATGGCTCATGCTAAACATGATTAACTGGCTAGAAGTGTAAGCTCTGGTAAGTGAAAAAGAGTACATGAACTCCTCCCATCATGAAAAAGGCGAGGATGATCCCAGAAAAAGGAAGCGGCGACAACACTGTCTTTCAACCCCGATGCTGGTGGTTTAACAGCTAAGAAGCAGACTTGTGTGTGGAATAGTTCACGCAACGCAGGTTCGATTCTCCAACGCACCACGAGTCGCATACAATCTCTTGTTTGTGTCACATACGAGGGCTTATGCTCAAATATCACTTGGTCCACGAGGTCAGAGGAATGTTTTCAGAGCCGCGCCGGCGGGTTTATGCATCTAAGGCGGAGTTGCAAGTCACCTTAGAAAAATTCCGCCGTCTAACGCTTTTCTTGAATCTGAACTTTCATCTATCATCATCTTATAACAGTCAAACTGTAATGACATGAACAAAAGGAGGAAAAAGCATTCATTTTCCTTTGCTGTCGAGTTCTAGGAGTCATCGGCTAATATAGCCTCGCAGCACAAACACTAGGGGAACAGTTCCCAGTTATCAATCCAGTTTTCAATACCCTATGACCCGTGTCGCCGAAATACCAATCACAGTTTAGTGTGATCTAAATCCAGAGGAGATGAAGCTAATCATCACGCAGCTCGGTTATAAACCCAGGAAAGGTCCCTTTTTTAACTAGACAAAGCACCAACAAAATCCCAACTGTGCATAACATATTGGTGTACTGGCACATCAAGATACCGTGCAGGGTGGACCGTCGCTATTGAAAAATTCTAACTCAAATTCACTTTATGTCATTAATGAAATGAAATGAAATGAAAAATTCTCCTATTGTGATCAGAGGTAACTAGCAGGACACATCACAGGAGCAAATCCCAGAAGTTTCCTTGACGTTGTTGTCATTGTCATATGAGAAAGCAAAAAAAAAAACCTTTTTTGGTCAACAGTGTGCCTTCCAGTGTGAATAGAATCTTAAATTAGTTTGATGGGTGTCCATCAGGACAGGGGAAAGCGGGGAAAATTACAATCCCCATCAGCTATCAATCGTGATCAAAATTTTTCCAACTCCACCAACGAAAAGTTTTGGTAGCTTCTCGGAGAAGGGAAGACTTCAATGAAGACCTTCTCAAATGGTAGTGTTGTTGATGCTCACTTCTCTTGCTTCCTCAAACTGAAGTGAACTCGTTCCTTGTACCTGTGTGTTGAGTGAGGAACAGAACGGAAGGAGATGGCAGCTGCGATCATCCCGCAGACTTTGCCGGTCGGATACAGATTCCATCCGACCGACGAGGAGTTCGTCGATCATTACCTGATGAACCGAGTCCAAGGATACGTAGACCGTCCCTGCATAATTCCCGATATCGACATCTGCAGCTGGGATCCTTGGGAATTACCAGACAAGTTCCATGGTAAGAACAGATACTACTATCACTTATCTTGCCCCTTTGATTCAATTTCTCTGCAGCCACGATTGACAGAAACTTATTACCTTAAGTTTATGGGTTTTTGGAGCATAACACTTATCATCAATCAGTAAAAACTCAAGGGGATGTGCTGATAAGATGTGAATTTGATAGTTTCTGGTGGTGAACCGTCACCTTATAAGGAGCAAGCAAATTGGGAAAAGCAAATCCTTCGTTTTGTCCAAGAAAGAAATTTCAGTTCTTGATGATAAGAAATTGATGAGATTGACAGGTGCATCAATGATCGGCCTGGATGACCAAGTTCAAGAGTGGTGGTTCTTCTGTCCGTATACACCCCAACAGGTTAAACGATCGACTCCATCTGGCTATTGGAAGAAGACCGGTGCCGACCGGAACGTCAAGGCCAGAAATACCAGCAGAGTAATCGGTACGAAGAAAACGCTAGTCTTCCACCGAGGTCGAGGCACTAAGGGCGTAAAGACCAACTGGGTCATCCATGAGTATCATCTACTCACAATTGATGTAATTAATCTATCCCTCATCTATTCATTAGAATGAATTAGATTCACAAAATACATGAATTTGATAACACGTGATATGAGAAGTATAGCTACAGTAATCTGCAGAAACACTTGATCAAAAGTTTCCACGAGTCCTAAGAAGCAAAGAAATAATTTCTTGCTCAGTTTCTGCTACAGAAGAGTGAAATCTTATACATGTTAGAGAATGATATTATTTTTGCCAAATTTGTGAGCAGGATTTTACTTTCGAAGAAAAGTAGATCTATTGCTATAATCTGGCATAACATGGTCTTTTGGCAGTCAAATAGAACTTATGTTCTGTGTCGCTTAAAGCATAAGCGAGATGAGAAGGCTGATAATTCAACCCCAGAATCAGCGCGTGGAACCATTACGCTGGCAGATTTCGATTTGGATCTTCACGAACCTGAGCATGAGGGCTCATTTCCTGAGGTGCGGAGGACAAAATGTTCCTGTTTATACACTAAATATCCGTCCTAACGAGCACGTGAAATGTGTTAATGGATAATGTTTTACTTGTTGATACAGCCTTTGGTCCAAGCAAAGATGAAGTCACTGATGGAGCACTTACATCAGCCTGAAAACCGAGCTGAATTTAATTCGGCTGACCTCCTGCGGCTGCTTCAGCCTGCGAATAATAGCTTCCCCACCATCGTACATCAGCGTGCAAATATTGAGAGCCCATCTGTTATGGACATATCGTTGGACAATGGTCTTACTGATGAATCTAATCAATTAACATTTGGAGCAAGCGAAGAGGATGAAGACGTTGGTGACATGCAAAATGCAGATCTTCCCTATGACGACTTCTTCGACGGATACATGCAAACAGAGGTCAAAATACTTCACTTGAAAGTCATTTTGGTTGCTGTGGTTACTTCTCTAGTAAAGTTGTGAAATTCAGATTATGCCTCAATTATCTCCTCTGATTCATTTTATCTCATGGAATCTGTCGTTTCAGTATGGCCAAACTTCTAACTCGCACAATCATCCTGTTCTAATGAATCGGCGAGCACAAACAACCGAATCAGTCCACGGTTTTGTTCCTCTTGAGGAAAAGAAAGGCATGGTGGAGAATAAGTTCAACAGCTCACCTGCCGCCTCTGAGAAACCTAAGCTGCGCCCTGTACCTGAGGCCCCTCACAGACCCATGGCACCTCCCATACGACCTGCAAGTGTGAAACGCTATGGCAAAGATGAAGAGCCAAGGTTCGAAAAGGTCAAGAAGGAAACTGCAGCCGTAAATATCAAACCGGAATGCATATCCTTGGATGAAACAGCATCCAGAGCAAAGGTGAAAGCAGCTCCTAAACTTAACACATTCTCTCTTATTGTTCTTCTCATATGTTAGACGGGCATTGCTTGGGCAGTTAATTAGATGGTGGGTTTCGACTGCAGTGAACTATGTATTGGATTCTAGCATTCTTCTAACTAAAAGAAGCGAAATTTCAATCGAAATCCCTCTTGCTTTATCGAATTTGATTCAAATTATAAGAAGAATGGTGAAGAACTACAAAGCAGAAAGCATATTTTTTTTTAAAAAAAATTGCAGATTAGATTTTCAACAAGGTAATAAGAGGCTGACTATGTAATTAGAGCTTCCAGACGATTTGAGAACAAAAAAACGAATGCTTGTCATGAAATGAGTATAATGCCTCAGTTATTCCCATTGATCCATTTGATATTATGCAATGCTTTGCTACAGTACAGCCAAGTATCTATAACAGAGAATTGGCAAACACAAACAATTGAAAGGGCTAGGAAAATTCTTCATTTTCTAGTTTCCAGTCAATCGTGTCTTTCGTTTTCCCTGCCATCTCACCATTTGAGAACACTTTATGTTGGCAGGTACTAGGATACAAAGAGCACGGTTCAGCTGGTAATTCAGTCAAGAAGACAAGCAGCAAGGAGACCGAACATGCTGGAGAAATATCAAATTCAGTGGCTGCACCGACCGGCACAACCAGCGAGAGCACAGAAAGTTACACAAATCATCCACTGCCTAATCTTGTGAACGTGCTTGTCGGGATTTTCCTGTTGCTCGCCATCACTTCCCAAGTACTTGATTTCTGATTTTCACCGCTATTTTTCCCCTAGTGTGACGCGGCATGATTGACAAGTACAACTAGTAGAAGAGGGTTTTGTATGCCATGTCGCATTTCATGCGCGTAACTTGTCTTCCTTGATGCTAATGCTTTGCACTTCTTTTCGCCTTGGTGGGAATGGAAGAACTCACTAGATGTGTGATTGCTCTGAAATTTACTGTCTTCGGTCTCTGCTGTATATAATGCGAAGAATCACAAAGTTGCCACAGCGATGTTTCCTTTAAAAGCTTGCATTCCACCGTTCCGTGTCTTTCTTTAGTTCATCAGACTTGATGAAGGATTGATCCAATGAGATTGGTTAGTTGCTGTAGGCACGGTCCATGGAGGGAACCTGCAAACTAATCGGCCTACGACATAGAACAAATCCCGATTTGTAAGAAGTTGAGATCTGTATCTGTACGTCCAGGACAGTTAGAAGCTTTTATCTTTGGCAAAATCAAACAACAGCAGCTGGGGGTAGCTCTGAGTCTTCCTAGGATCACACCAATGTAGTCAGAACACAAGAAACAACAAAGGAGGACCAAGAACGCGTCTGAACCGATGCTGAATGTCAAGAGCTAGGAATAGGAGAAGGCTGTAAACATATGGATCGCCTTAAGGCGAGTACCACAGCACGGTTTCATATATGCAACGACTACTTGATTGATTTCTTCGCAAAAGAGAAATACCCTAGTATAGATGACAGTTCACATAAGGATTTCCAACACAATGGCCATACAAGACAATTTGTCGCGCCAGTACAGCGTTGCAGCGCTGTTACTAATGGCCATTGATGACAAATCTTGATGGAACAGATCGACTGGATCAATTGCGCAAGGAAGAAGATGAACAAATTGGTTTGACACTTACTGCATTTTCATAAACTAGCAGGGAAAGGACATCAGTGCCCATCCTTAGGTCCTTGGCGGTCATGCCCAATTACACGACTCCTGCACCCAAGTTGCTAGCACTCGAGTCCGGTTCCACAAAGGCTAGGCCTAGGTCCCAAGTCTCTAGCATTCGAGCCTGGGTCCCTGGTGGACATGCTCGGGTGCTCGATTCACATGCCCAAGTCACTCGTGCTGGGCTCGGGTCCACAAAGGCTAGTCCTGGGTACTTGATGGCTAGGGCGAAGACCTCAATGCTTGTGCCCAAGTTCCCAGCAGCCGTGCCCGAGACGCCAGCGCTCAGTCCGCGTCCCCAGCCACCACGCTCGGGCACCCGACTCCCGGGCCCCAGTCACTTACACTGGCACTCGATCCATCGTGCCATCTTCATTTGATTATACAACATGTGTAGTCTCTATATCGCACATTTTTCTTTCCAAGGGACGGAAAGCAATTTCCAGTTTCATTTTCTGATTTGAGTTACGATCACGAATCAGGACACAAGAGCGCATGAACAAGCAAAAGCGATCGTCACAGCTCGTAAGTGTTTTCCCGTAAATCTCCTGAGGCGGGTTGACGGTGTGGGTATTGCGAATAAAACCTTTAGATTGGGAATGAAAGCCTAGTTCACTTTATTGGTACAATTTAGCGAATAGGAATGAGACGGAATGACCATGGAAGTTGAGAATGCAAAGTTTTACGTTCCCGCATTTTCATCACCATGGGAGAGGTGGGAACGAGTAGAGGTGATTGGTTCTTAATTCGGTCCGATCCCACTCATGAGTCGAGACCCGGACTAGAATGATCGATTTCCAATTTTTGGGATCGAGAACGGACAAGATGGTCTTGGGATTAGACCAATCGATCCGGTTCGGTTCCCGAATGGTCCACCGGAACCGATGTATTATTAGTAGGGTTGAGCAACATTTACCTTAATTTTAATATTAATTAAAATTATATTTTCTATTTATGAAATAAATAAAATAACTAGTGGATTATTAAAAAAAAATAGTAAATAATCAGTCTGATCTAGCTATCCAGTTCTCCCACGAAATTAGGAACCGGATCGAAAATCATCGGGTCCAATTTTATGGAACTGGGAAGAGGACCTGTGCTCCGGGGAACAGGACCACATCGACCTGTCCGATCCAATCCGTTCATGACGATTCCCGATTATGTCTGTCCGTTTAGCTCATCTTCAGGAATGAGTGAGAGTCAATGGGAACGGGTACAAGTGGGTTGTTAATTAGACCCAAGATTTGGTAACTTTTTTTAATAGAAAAGATTGATGACTTATTTAATTTGCCATTATAGTTAATAATTCGACCCAAAATAGAGAATAAAAACACTGAAAGGAGACATCCCAATTTCGAGGTGTCACCAAAAACAATAATTTTGAGATTAATTTTTATGGTCAATTTTTTTTTTTCAATTATGGATGTACCAAACGAGAGATTAAATACAATTAAGAGTTAATAATTTTTTAAATTTTGTTTTATCTGGGGTTCAAATACGAAGCATCGAGTTCACCGTAACCGTTGATCACGTCAGATCTACACGAAACTGGTCCACACGATTCACAAAATTAACGATACTATAATCGCATTTGGACCGTGAATTCAAACAAGGGCATTTTGAAATGAAACCCCCCGTGCACGTCCCACGGTTTCTCGAACCATCCAGGATTTCTGCCACGTGTCGTTAGCCCCCCCGCCCCCCCAGTTCGAACCGACGTCGTATGCGTACGATGTGTATCGCGAAGCCACGACGTCGTTTTCCGCGTCGTCTCCCAAAAACATATCCGATTTTCTTTTTTATCCACGCTTTTAGATTAAAAAAAAGCCTGACAAGTGACAAAGGTATATGCCGTGCCGCTTCGCCTCGGATCTCAACAACTAACCGTGGTCCAACCCTAACTCAACCCCGGTTAATCCCACCCCCGCTCAGAAATCGACACGTGTCCCCATCGAACGGTCGCCCCCAGCTTTCCCTAGATATTAACTTCGCCGACCCCTCTATTTATTCATCGCCATCTTCTGTTCTCTTCTTGCCAAAAAACCCTATATTTTCTCACTCTACCCCTCAAGTTTTCCCGAGAAAAATCAGAAGCCAGCCAAATTCTCCCAGGAAAAAAGATCAATGGGAAACCCCAAGGTGTTCTTCGACATGACGATCGGCGGCCAGCCCGCGGGCCGGATCGTGATGGAGCTCTACGCCGATGTGGTCCCGCGCACGGCGGAGAACTTCCGCGCGCTCTGCACCGGCGAGAAGGGCGTCGGCCGCTCCGGGAAGCCCCTCCACTACAAGGGGTCGACCTTCCACCGGGTGATCCCGGGGTTCATGTGCCAGGGCGGCGACTTCACCGCCGGGAACGGGACCGGCGGCGAGTCGATCTACGGCGCCAAGTTCGCTGACGAGAACTTCGTGAAGAAGCACACCGGCCCGGGGGTCCTGTCCATGGCGAACGCCGGCCCGGGGACCAACGGCTCCCAGTTCTTCGTCTGCACCGCCAAGACCGAGTGGCTCGACGGCAAGCACGTCGTGTTCGGGCAGGTCGTGGAGGGGTTGGACGTCGTGAAGGCTGTGGAGAAGGTGGGGTCCAGCTCCGGCAGGACCTCGAAGCCCGTCGCCGTCGCCGACTGCGGCCAGCTCTCCTAGATCGGAGATCCATCGTCGCCGGAACCCCCCGTTGTCCTTTATGAATCTGTCTGATCCGAGTCCCGTTTCGAGCGTCGTCGTTTTTAAGGGTTTCCTTGTTTTTCGGCTTTTTAGCTTGTGGTGGGGGGGTTGTTGCGGGCGAAATCTGGTTATGGTCTCTCCTCGATTGCGGTGGTGTTTTGTGGGTCCGACGTGACTCCCTTTTTACGTGGTGATGTTGAACTGCCATTAACTGCTGGAAAAATAAGATCGGAGCTTTTCTTGAATCGACCCTGTTGGATTTCCTGGTTCTTGGTTCTGTTCTGGCAAATTCTCTGCAATTGCTTTTCTATATTTCCTTCGATCTGAAACGTGGATGGAAATGTGGGGGCTGTTCTGTTTCGATCTGGGGGTAGAAGAAGATGGGGGGGTTGCATGGCTTGACTCTGGCGTTGACTTGGGCGTGGGGTGCGTGTGTGTTTTGGATCGATCTTGATGAGATGGGTTGAATCTTAGGCCGGTTGGTGGGAATTTTACTGTGAATGAGGGAAGGACGCGTAGGCGGGGGGGGAGAGGGGTAAGTGGATAAGGATGAAGTAATAGTATATCTTTGACTGGTGGGGCCCACTGGGATTGATTGACCTAAGGTCGCGGCGACTGAACTTAGTGGGCCGAGTTGCTTTTTTTCTTCTTTTCGGGTCAAAACTTAGTGGGCCGAGTTCGCTCGGCCCATCAGGAAGAAGAAACTGTAGAATAGAAACAATCACAACGAAGAAGCGCAACGATCTCGTACCGCTGCCACAAATATGAGCCCTCCGATTGGGATGAGAAACATCTCCGCCGTTGAAATGGAGCCAGTCCTCCATCCAATTATCCACTATTGAAAAACGATTTGGACTTTCGCGCACCATACCGCCGTCCAAGACAAATAGAGTTTGATTTTGCTTATTGTTGTTTTTGCCTGTTTGCAGTGATTTTCAAATCTCTGTGGTTAACAAAGAATAAAATGTCAGGCAGTCTTTTTTGCGATGATTCGTCCTACTAATCAGGAATAGAACCGTCTTAAAATTGATTTCGTTCTTACGACAATTGCAAATGACTAAAACGGTCAAAGCCTCTAAACGAACGTCGTAAAATTGAATTCTTTTTTTTTTGTTACGATGATTTACAAAGATTTACTAAGGTCCGTCGTCGTTAAAAGTGAAAATCCGTAAAGTAAAATAAAACAATTCATTCTCCTAACCCAGAGTCATACGTTGTAAATTTGAAAAACAAAAGTCCTCATGACGATTTACAAAGATTTCAAGTCTTCACCTTGAATGCAATTTTTATATTAAAACAAAAATCACATGCGTAATATTTGGTTTTTTTTTTTTTTTTCAATGACGATTTAGAAAGATTTTGGGTGATTCCTTGCGACCAAGAGGATTCACGATGATTAGTCGTCATAAAAGATAAACGTCATAAGCACGATTTACAAGGTTAAATGTCGTAAAACTGAATTCTTTTTTCTTACGACAAGTAACAAAGGTAATTTGACTAGCAAAGAATAAATTATAGTAAAATTTAAAATCATTTTTCTCCCATCGACTCATAAAGTTTTACGGTGGTCATGCTGTCATAACAATGAAGAAATTGATTATTTTTTTTCTTGCTCGCGACGATTTACGAATCTTTATGACGATCCATCATAACCTTGGATAATAATTATTGCGTTAATATTTCACTTATAGCATGGTCATTCTTAGTAGAAATAAAAAGAAATATAGCTAACTTAAATTAATTAGGTCAACTTAGGTTGTTAGGTGCATAACACATTTTAATAAAAATGGCTTCGATCGGGTCGATATCGATTTTACTCAAGCTGAAGCTCAAGACGGCCCATTTTATTGAACATGTCGAATAAATTGACACGGCTATGATAAGGAGATTTGTTAGTATAAACCCACACCCACTGATTTCGGGTAATGTTCGAGTCATATTGTCGTGTAAAAAATTATCACCCTTAATCCGTATATATTACACATATTCAAGTTATTCAATTCCTTTGATAAATATATTGCTTTTCAAGTTTTTTTTTTTTTATTTCTAGACGATAGACGCAAAGAGTGTAACAATCAAGCAAGACGCGCTCAATAACGTTTCAAATTGCACATCAATCCATTCTTGAAAAAGCCTGCCGGAGCAATCCGTTCAAAAAACTTGGGGGAAATCACGGGTTATTGCGGCTCTAAAACCAAAGTCGAAATCACGATTTGTGGCATGTTTATTTCGTGAGAAATCTTATTGGTTTTTTTTTTTTTTTTTTGGCCAAAAGGGAAAATTTTCATTTAACTTGAAATAGAAGCACAAAACTTTAAGATAAAGATGTAAATCCAACAAAATAAATAAATCTGAAAGATAAATCAACTTAGTGTTAATCTACAGAGACTCACTCATTCCACAAAGATAAGTTTGTTAAAGCATCAAAGCACAATCGATAGTCATTCACCGAAATGTCGCATCAACATCGGTGATAAGCACATATCGAGATTTCTCTCTTCAGTAGCTACGGCTTTGCAAAGAGGTGGTAAAATTGTTTATGTTGAACGAAGTCGTTTTACATGATAACCATTTTGGTGAAAAATGGTCGGTTATGTCTTGTGCAGTAATTGATGTGAAAATGGAAGGAAAATAATCTTTCTTTTATTTACTTTTTTTCTTGAAAAATTTCAAATAAATATTTGAAATGCTTTTATTTTCTCAAATAAAACCATGAATGGACATTGCTTCAAAAAATAGCATGATCAATGACATTTTCATCATTTATTTTTTCTTTTCATTTTTGACATTCTTTTTTTTTATGGGGGGGGAAACAAAGGGAAATTTAAAAGAAAAGAAAATTAAAAAAAAATAACGAAAATACCTTTGATCCGACCCTTTCTTCGAAGCAATGAAAGCATATCAGGTCCTTCGTAATAATCTTCACTTTACATATTTATTAAAGAAAATGAGAGCATTTCAAATCCTTATACGAGATTTTCCCATTTTTCATCTGAAAATTTCCTTAGTGTGAAATCTCTGTCAGACGAACACAGCACAATTTCTTAAAAAATAATATAAACAATTTCAATGGTGCCCATAAACGACCGTGATTTTAGCTTAGGGATGCGGCCCGTGAACAGTAAAACGATGGAATCACCGATCACGTGCACCTACCAGCCTACCACATAGGCCATTAGCCTGGTCCGCTGATGACACAAGATTGAATCACGTGTTTTTTTCTTTATTATGTTTGGTACTGCAAAAAGAAGTATTACTTTTATAAATTAATAGTTAATGTCATCTAATCAAATCGATTATTCATGCATCATGCACAATGGATATACAATTGAATTTAAGGTTTTTATCGGGTGAACGCAATATTTCAATTTTTTTTATTATTTTTTTTAATTTATAAATATCGGGAAAGAAAAAAGTTCTTCGAATGGGATCTACGGTGCATTTCCAAGTAACTCGAGAGGATATATTCAACAATTTTAGACTTGTTCGAATACCAAATACTCGTAAGAAATGATTAAATTCAAATTGTTATTGAACTGAAAAAAAAAATACCTGGTGTTACGCGTCAAAATCCTTCGACATGGCTTTTTTGGTTATGGGCCCAAAATGACTATAGCCCAAAAAGGATTGCTAACGCGAGAATCTTTTATCGAACTTAATCCATTCGTTTTCCGAAAAGAAGTTACGGGTCGGTTTTGGACAGAGAGTGTCAAATGCGGTAGATTAACACAAAAGGCGCGTTACACGGACTTTCAACAACTTCGACGACCCAATACGTGCAATAGCAGAAGTATGTAACAAATTTCGACACGATTCTGGAATTAAATCGACAGGATCGGGGCAATGATGTAGGGCACAATGCTGGAATTTAATCAACAATCTTGGACAGGGAATTATAGGACACAATACCGGAATTGAATCTACGGTATTGGACAAGATGGATGAAGGGTGCAACACCGGAATTTAATCGACGGCACCGAATCTAGTGAGCAGACATCGGAATTTAACCGACGACACCTAACTCTGGATATGAGACTTGCCGGAATTGAATCGATGACGGGAATCTGAAAAACTATATCTAAGCTAGGCTAAAGGCTAAGAGCTAGTTGAAAATGCTAGTATTTTGGGTTTGTTGTGTGTGTCGTATCTTGCCACCGCGAGGTATTTATAGGCGGGTTCTCTGGTAACCGCCGAGTGGTTTCTTCCTTTGGCCCCACGCTTTGCCCTTTTCCATAAGCCACGTGGATGACGGTTTCCCAATCTTCGCGCCTTTTCTTTTTACCTCGTGGGGATTATCGCCAATCTTTTAGCAACCGCTTCGATCGTGGCCCTCCTCCGCGCTTTTCTTGTTTTGGAAGGAAGTGGCGCCAGAATTTACCCCGACACGTGGCACCCTTTTTGATCGGCACGTACCTTGCTTCAGTGTTCCTTCCTATAGCCGATTATCGCTCCCTCACATGCTTGTCACAAGTTTTCTTGGATTGTTTTAGGTGTCAACACTTGGATATCACTATTTGAAAAAAAAAAATGAAAAGTAGGAAAATTCTTTTTTTTATCATCTTTCCATTCATTCACATTCCTTTTCTTCTTAATTATTTTTTTTTAAAGTCCTATTTTAATGACCTTTTTTATTTTTTAAATATTTTTAATCAATTCTCATTTTAATTCTTTCTTGCTCTGTCGGTAGCGGACCATGGCAACGATTGGCAACCGGCCATAGACAAGGGACAAACCTTGTTGGCCTCAAGCGAGATTCCACCTCGCTAAATCTAACGAGGTCGAGCCTTGAGCAGGTGAGGTCATCCCTCAATTGTGGCTAGTTGACGGCCGTGATTGTGGCTGGTGACTTGCAAAGGAAGAAACAAAAGAAAAGAGAAAAAAAATGTAAAATACAAAATAATTCAAAATTCAATTTCTTTTGGTAATTTTTTTCAGAAAAATCAAATTAGATTTTTTATGCCAAACAATGAAAAACATTTGACTATTCATTTTTAGGTCATAGCCAGACACCAATAAAAATTCACATTTTCAGTCATTTCGTCAAAAATGTAATGTTTTTGGAAAATATTTTCCTATAAGTCATTTTTCAGGAAAATGATAATTGTTTTTGGTGTTTGGCTAGAACCTGAAAATGTATTGGAAAATATTTTCCCGTCGTTTGGTAAGGGAAATATTTTTCGTCATTTGATTTTCTGCATTGCCATTTGGTCGAAAATTACCGACATGGACCCGATTGTCCTACGTGGAATGGTCGCGCTAATGTGATTTCTTTAATAATATTAATTTTCGAAATTATTCCTTTTTATTTTTTTTCTCTCTTCTTTTTTTCTTTTATTTCTTCCTCCGTCCGCCATGGCGACGCTCGGCCTTGGTCGAAGCTAGGGAGGCAAGGCTTGAGCTCATTAGCCTTGGGTGAGGCCGAGCCTCGCCTGTGGCTAATCGCCAACAAGCGAGGCTTTAGCTCACCGGCCTTGGGCGAGGCCTATGGCCGATCGTCGTCTCTGCCGACAACCGGCGAAGGAAGAAATAAAAGAAAAAAAAATTAAAATGATAGAAATTAAAAATTAAAAAGAAAAGGAATTTGAAGTTGTGTATAGAAGAAATAGAATGGTTATCCCTACTTTTGAATGTGTTTCTTCTATAAACGGAAAATGTTTTCTTTGATCAATTTATTTTGCGTGAAAAGAATGCCGGAAAATCTGAAAAACAATTTCCTCAAAGATATTTTTCGTGAAACAAACGGTACTTAAGATTTGATTCCACTAGTTAATATTAATGTCAGTAATAGAGGTTTTTTTTTTTTTTGGTGGGGGGATCAAAGCCAGTAATGGAAGTGGAAAAGCACTTCTTATTGTATGCATTCAACAATTTAGGTACAATTTTAATTCTTTTCCGAACTCTTTTTTTTTATAAAAAAAATTATCAATTTTTACTCTTATCTCAAATTTACCCTCGTATCCGAAAATCTCTATTAATTTCTTCAAAATGATCAAAATCAATGACACTTAAAAGCTTCATTATTAGTATCCATGCTTTTATAACACCCTCACATTCATGTGGATAATTTGATAAATCCAGTGGCTGACTTTTTTACGGAAGGTCAGCGGCAAATTTGAGATTAAAGTGAAAATTGACGATTTTTTTTGTTTATGAAAAATGAACGGTGCAGAATCGGGATTAGACAGGGTTTATAAAGGAATTTACATCATCCGACGGCTCAGATTGGCTAGGCCGGTCTGCCTATGTCACGGCCTGCGAAGCCGCAAGTCGGTCCAGCCGCCGGATGCTTCCGACAAGACGACGAACTCCGGGCGTCGTCTCTCTGGCGACTGTGGAGATTCTCTCCGCGCTGCGACTCTCTCGGCCTTCGCGCCTCTCCGATCGTCGGTGGGAGACAACTTCAGCTCGATCGACTGAGGAGTGATCCTCCCAAATCAGAAGAGAACGGCAATCAGAACGTCGTCCGAATCCGCGAGCACACACCCCGAAGCGATTGCATGAATACGCACTCGCGAGAACGAGCTGCAGATGGTGATGTCCGATAACACCAGGGGGCTCATACTGGCGGTGGCCTCGAGCGCGTTCATCGGAGCGAGCTTCATCTTGAAGAAGAAGGGCCTCAAGCGCGCTGGTGCTGCTGGTACTCGCGCAGGTTCACTTTCTCCTGCGCATCTATAGCTCTGTAATCGCGACCTTCGTCGAAATCACATGTCTAAGCTAGCTAGGTGTTCGATTTTGTTGTTCGAGTTGTTGCGATTTAATGGAATCAAGTGCTTTAGAGTCGTGGCCTCCTACTCTTTAGTGGCACTAGAAGGAGAGTGTCAATTGAACACATAACTGTCAGCTGAATGATGCGAGGTGCGGAAATGATTACGTTCGTTGTTGCGTCGCCGTTTGCTTGTGTGTGAAAATCTGCATGTCATTCTTGCTGCTTCCTCAGCAATTACATGGCACATCTTGTAAACAGAGCTTCGAATGAGTACTGATTCCTTGACGTATTGCCGTGTGATCCGAGTGTAATCCCCAAGCTTAGATAGCTACATCCTATGAAATGGATATATTAGGACAGAGGCTGGTTTACTGTGTAATTGGGCAAGTGTTTAGGAAGTAAGCATGGACAAGACACGCTTTAAGGGTGTGCAGGGGTCATAATATTATAGATAAAGCTGTATGGTTGTGGCTTATGAGATTTACCAATTACTCATGGGCCACAGTGTACAAAGAGAAGTCGTGCTTTGAATTTTTGAATTTTTTACTTAGATTTTAATTTCAGAATTTTTTTTATTCAACTAGCAAATGGACTATTATATGCATGACTCATTACATTAACCAGACCACATGTTCTACAAAACTAAAAGATAACTTAGCTGGAAAAACTGTCCGTGGCACTTACACAGCGATCTCGTGTAATCATGGGGTAACGTGCACAAGGTGTTAAATCCTCAGTTCTGGTAGTCTTGCATGAGTGGAAGCTCTTGAAGGACGAGAATGTTGTTGGCCAATAAATTGGCCTTTTCTTGCTTTGAATTCCCATGTGTAACTCTGATTTGCAGGTATATACATAATATTTGCTTTTTCATCAACAATTATATTAATCTTTCCTGAGTCCCTGTGAATAAACATATCTGAAGATCAAGCTCATTTCTGATTCTTTATGATAACATAGGGATTGGAGGATATACATACTTATTGGAGCCGCTTTGGTGGGCAGGAATGGTCACAAGTAACTCTCTCTCTCCCTCTCTTCCCCTATTTCTATACAGATGTGGGCATGTCTCACATGTTAAGATAGGTAGGTTAAGCCTTTGATGCAGCTGAACGCTTTACTCGCTCTGTAGTAGATCCAAGCTTTCTACCGCCTCATCTGATATATATACGTGCTTCCTCTGAATTTCACAATTGAACACTGTTCCGAAGTTGGATCCACACCTCTCAATATTCATCGAAGATTTACTGCTTGTGCCTAGTGGTTGGACCCAAAAATGAGGAACTTGATAAGCTCTTTGGTGGGTATGCTAGGAAGTGTTGAAGCTTTCATTCTTGCTTTCCTTTTCTTTTTGGAAATTTAAGTCTTGAAGTCCCTCAAGAAATTGATTCTAAAATTGTACGAGCTCCATAGTCTTTGCATCCTCGGGGAGGGTTCTCTTAGCCATTGTTTCTTCAATCGTTACATAGAAATATCAGAATGAAAGTAGAGAACAAATATTTGTTGTAATTCGGCTTTTGACTTTTAGATTTTGGAAAATCAAAGACTGTGAACTCCTTGTTTACAGTTGACAAGCATTGATATTGGATTTTTTTCCTTGCTGCATGTTTAATTGTGAAAGTGATTGTTGGAGAGGTTGCCAATTTTGTGGCTTATGTTTATGCTCCAGCTGTCCTGGTGACGCCTCTTGGTGCATTGAGTATCATAGTCAGGTGCGCAGGAAATTCAACCTCACTTCCTGTGCTTATGCTGATTAGACATAACTCTGCCTTCTAACCTGACAGCTTTTTCTTGCAAATCTGGACAGTGCTTTTTTGGCACACTTCATGTTGAAGGAACGGCTGCAAAAGATGGGCATCGTAGGATGTGTCTGTTGCATCGTTGGTTCAGTGGTGATTGTAATTCATGCTCCTCAAGAGCATACTCCAAGTTCAGTCCAAGAAATTTGGGATCTAGCTACTCAACCAGGTCTATTAGATTTGTCATCTTCATATCTTGTGGTTAGAAAATTGACCTCATCTGAGAGAATTACTAATGAATCGTGCTTCCTGCTTCCATCTACAGCTTTTCTTATTTACGTTGGAGCAACAATATCTACAGTGTTAGCTTTGGTGTTGTATTTTGAACCTCGCTATGGCCAGACAAACATACTTGTCTACTTGGGAATATGTTCCCTGATGGGTTCACTTACGGTAACCATCTCCCATTGAGTCATGAACTGCCAAACTCTCTGTAAATAAGAACAAAAATCCCTATGTGCCCTTTGTTCTGTGTCCAACTCATCGGGACATGACATTTTCTGTGCGTTTTTATAGGTTGTCAGCATAAAAGCTATTGGTATTGCGATAAAGCTTACTTTGGAGGGGATAAGTCAAATTGCTTATCCACAGACTTGGTTCTTTGTTACAGTTGCTGCAGTTTGTGTCATCACTCAGTTGAACTACCTTAACAAGGTGAATATCGCATTTTCAAGAAAATATTAGACCACCCAAAGTTTGTTTGCCTTTTAATTTGGTTCTATGCCTCTCCATGTCTATGCATTTGCCATCTTTACTTGGGATTATGATTTATGAGAATATGAGAAAAACACTTGCTTGCCTTCACTATTGAAATTTTAGAAAATGAAACGTCACTTTTATCAGGTTATTATACAAGTGATGTTATAGCAATTGTTTGTGCTTTCGCTTTTATTTAGCAAGAGTCAATTGTTAAGAAGATAGGTGATTATGGTTGGAGTAGGTCTACCGAGGAATGACCCATGATATTTGATGCCTAATGCAACAATATTTGGCAGTGCTCCATTGTTTTCTTGTTTGAGACAAAGGAAGTTCGAGTCTTTTAGGCTTTGTTTGGGAGAGAGGGGAGGGAGGAAAATAGGAGGTGGGTATGGTAAATTTGTAAATATTTAATTTTTTTGCGAGAGTGAATTGGAGGGAAAGTGCAAAAGTTTCTTCACTCACCAATGATATTGTTCCCTCCTTCCTTCTCCTAAACAAAGGATTGATCTTTCCATTTCAAGGTATTGAACTAGGCACTGCTGTCTGTTGCATGAAATAGGAGTGCACTGCTGTTGTGCATGAAACTTGGAAATCTACAAGTTGCTACTGCAACCATTCATTCGCATTTTTCTTCCACACAATTTGGGTAACTTATCCACCATATTATTGTTTATTTCTAGAACATTTTCATTGTATATTCAAAGGCCTTGCAGATCTTAGCTTTCACAAACGAAAAATCTCCAAACTGTTTCTGTAATTGTGTTAGGATTTTGAAGATTTAGAATTTAACCTGCAAATGCCTGTCCAATCATGTTCTACCATCATAAATATGCAGCAATGGCATGACAGCTTTAGTTTAACCATCTATGTCAAAGCTTAAGAACTCTTGTCCAATATAAGATGACTTGATGCACTGACTTGCCAATTGCCATCAATCAAGATGTTCTTGCATAAGAGTTTCCTTTCTGTATGTTAGCCACCTCGTGTTGAAGTGTCATCAATCAATCTTAGCAGATTGTTGGCCCTTGGGGATGATTCTGACGCCTCATATTGCTTGTGATTTTTTGTGAAGTTTGGTTTCTTAGATTTTAGAGTTTATGTTTACAGTATCAAGGGGTGATAATGTGAAACCTGGTGTAAGACTTATATGCTAATGATGTCTTCTTAACGTTTCTTTAGGCATTAGATACATTCAATGCTGCCATCATTTCACCAGTATATTACGTGATGTTCACGACTCTGACAATTGTTGCTAGCGCAATAATGTTCAAGGTAAGTGGCTTACTTCGTCAAGTGAGGTTTTCAGCTAGTTAGACTTCTGCTTTCAATTTTCTTGAGAACAGCGTGTTCAAGTTGCATTCTCTTTGCAGGATTGGTCAGGTCAGACTGCAAGCAGCATAGCATCGGAGATATGTGGATTAATCACTGTACTTTCAGGAACAATCGTACTTCATTCAACAAGAGAACAGGAATTAGCTAATGCACGAGGTACACTGTGTCCTTCATTTCTTTTCTTGCAGAAGTTTAATGCTGTCCGACGGCGGACAGGTGATGCCTGCTATGAAACATATCCAATGTGTCAAAAATAATCTTCCTGCTTTTCTCTTAAGGAATAGAATTCCTCCAAATATAAAAGTAATACTATTATTCACCAATATCATGCTTTGCCGGGCTGTCATGCTTACTGAAGTGATTGACTATTTGGAATTTATTTTATGCCTTTAAAATGGATCTAATCATCAGAGTCTACTGAATTCTTCCTGCTTTTCTCTTAAGGAATAGAATTCCTCCAAATATAAAAGTAATACTATTATTCACCAATATCATGCTTTGCCGGGCTGTCATGCTTACTGAAGTGATTGACTATTTGGAATTTATTTTATGCCTTTAAAATGGATCTAATCATCAGAGTCTACTGAATTTCTGCAGGCAGCGTGACGTGGTATGTTGGTGGGGATTCCATAAAACGTGTTGAGGAAGAACATCTAGTCACATAGAACAATTCAGATTACTTGGAGCATTGAGAGTTTACATAGAATGAGCTCCAAGAGAGTTTTCTCCTCTGGTTCGGGAAAGCTTTTTCATCATTTGAAAACTCTACCCAGCACTTTTTCTCGTTGTTGACATGGAGAGAGTCTAGTGCTTTGCCAAGCAAAGTTTGAGGGACCCAATTTGGCTGGTGCGCACCTCTGTTAGTCTCAATTTGACAAGCCTTGAGCTGGGGTTTTGAAATGAAGAATGCCCATTTTCTAAGCCCTTTCACTGAAATCCACACTGGATGTGCTAGCGCCGCCCTATTAACCCGGAGGTCCCCAGACATGAAGAAATCGGCAACGGAGCAATTGTCTCTGTACATATGTTCTGACATTTTCTTCATTCAGCCATTTTTTAGTGTTTGCCTAAGTTGTGAATGAGCGCATCCAATGCTGATGAGGAAGTTTTGCTTCTAATAATAAGGATTGTGGCTTCAATCTCATTCTCTGTGCAAGCCTAAGTGTGTTTTGTACCTTAACCTGTGGTTCCCCTGAAAGCTACTGGAGGGAAGTGCTCGAGTCATGGGAAGTCTGTGCAACCAGAAAGGTATCCATACTTATATCACAAGTCATGCCATCTCTCTTTTGCAAGCGCTCGTACACACACACACACACACACAGTGAGTGAGTTGTCATTTTCCGGGTGGCATATCGGATCATCTCCATTAGGGAGGTTCTCTTTAGCTGTTCAGAGTGAGAAAGATTGAATTACTTTCCATCCAACGTCCTGATATTAAAACCATCATGGCAGGTTGGATTGGCTAATGCGTAGGATAGCCGATACAGAAGCTCCAAGCATTGCAATTGGCATGCCTTGGTCCAAAATAATTCTTTGGTGTTGCTCTTTAATATGTGCTTGTTACTTTTGCAATATCGTGATGCCAGAGTCAGACACCAACCACATACCCCCAAAACTTCACCTTAGTTGACGGTGGCCATAGGCAACGCAACAGCTTTTGGTATTTTATGGTGATTATCAGAATTTCGTCACTGCCTCGAACCTAAATAGTTTCATGTGAATGTGATAGTGCATAAAATGGGGAAAATTACCAAAAAAAATCATAAATTTATTGTAATTGTGTCAATTTAGTTTATTCAGTGAATTTTTACCGGAAACTAATGTGGACATTTTTAATAATACTTTCAATTTTTATTTATTTTTCTGTAATTTTTTCTTTTTCCTTCTCTTTTCTTTACTTTTTTTCCATGCACTTAGGGCCGGCGACGGTCCCCGGCCATGCGCTCGCCCTTGCCTAGTGTTGGCGAGGGCGTCCTGGCTTTCACTTGTGGCTGGAGGCCCTCGTCGGCCCTAAATCTAGGGCCTAAAAAAAAAGAGTAAAAAAAAAAAAAGAAAAGCTCATGTTGTAGGAAGGTTGGCATTCACGTCAGCGATTTCCATTGATTGAATTGGTACAAAAAAAAGTTTAGGATTGAATCGACACAATTATTATACATTTACGAATTTTTTGGTAATTCTCTCGCAGAAAATGCATACTACAGCCTATCAGTTTTCCTTTTCTTTTTTTTTTTTGGTCGAAATAAATTCTCCTTTTCGGACGCCGGATCAGCTCTCGTCCTCATTCGGCTTTATGAGTGCATGAATTTAATCTGCCACACCTTTTAGGTGGGTTCTGTCCTGGCCCGTTGAACGATCAAATGAATGGACGGAGAGCAAATTCGTTCTCATGAAGATTCAGGCAGGCGGTAATGCGTGTGTGGCGTGGATTCAATCGCTCATGTTGCACTTTTCTCACAGCATTTCTTTTACAGCCAAAAACAGTTGTTTTGTACGAGGGGACGTTGATCATGGGGCGCGGACCAGAAGACAGACCTCTACGTCGTTTTATTTATTTATTTATCGATTAAAAGAATGGAGAATTTCATCATTCGTATAATAACAAAAGGTCCTTTCTGTCCTTTTAAAATTAAGTTTAAAATTTGTTACGAAAGTACAATCGAATCTTAAAACTTTAGTGCAATTTACGCGAGGGCTTGATTTCACAAATTTGACAAGTTTTATGACTCAATTGCATTTGTTGCGATACATTTTAAGACTTAATTGTACTTTTTTTTTAATGAAAATTTTGAAACTCAATCGCACCTTCGTGATAAGTTTTAGGACTTTTAACGCACTCGCTCCTAAAATTAAAATTATATATGATTTGTGGGCGTGCCTATATTTCACTCTAGAAGATTGGAAAAAATTGGGTAATTTTTCTTGCTTTTCGGCCGGGCCATCAATGCCAATCTCTCTACCTTGACGGCCAACCAATAACTACTGCCATCACATGACCATGGCATTGCGGCTGCGATGTTCACACGTCCGAAGAGTTGCGTTCTTCAGTGAATTGAGCGAGCATCGAGATAGCTTAGGTGGGATGATGCACGTACTCGATCTGTCTTTGCTCTAGTTCGGATTCTAACCGTTGTGTTTGCACATTCCGCACTTGCCATTCGTTTGTTATTAGGAGCATCCTAAAAACATCCTTGTTACGTGGTTTTGATAACTGTTTAGTATGCTAAAGCGATGAGTACGCTTATTTTTTCTCATCAACAAGTACGCATTGTGTGCCTATGAGGGTGGTGATTTACTTCGCTATAGGAATCATTCAACACTTAGATGGCTTTTCCATTGGCGACCGTTGGCAATTTTGATTACGGCCTCTTCTTGATGGAACATGCATCTCACTCACGTGGTTGTTATGCTTAACCAATGCAGCGAAAACCATAACTTGTATGGGTTAAACGTGACATGAAATTATTTTATTACATGAAAAAATTATTATAGAAGTCATAAACCTATTGTAATTATACCAATTCAGTCTTAAATCTTTTTTTTTTTACTAATTCAATTTTAAACTTTTTGTATTTATGCTAATTCAGTCTATTTGGCTGGCCGATGCTAACATGGCGCCGACGATGTTGACCTGAACTTTCTTTTTATCCAAAAACGATTTTCAATAACAATTACATTCGAATTAAATTGGAAAAATAAGGTAAATTTTTTTTTAAAAAGAAAACAAGAAGAAAAGAGAGAGAGAAGCAGGGGGGAGGGTTGCAACTTGCAAGCCCTCGAGGGTTGCGACACTCCCCCAGATCGGGCGAGGGCTGCCATTGGTAGCCAACCCGGGTGAGTGTCTTTACCAAAAGTTGTGTGAAATTCACTTTTTGTTATTACTTTCTTCAGTTGTCACTAGAAAGGTTCAACTTAACTATCGCAATAACTTGGGAAGAAGGACACCTCAAGTGATAATATTTGTGTACAACACTCACTTTAGTGACAATTTTTTTTAAGATCACTTAAGTGCTAATTTTTTTGAAAAACAGTTATTTCAAAACCAACTCCGGTGAGCCTAATCGGAAATTATACGTGGAAATTTTTTATTAATTAACTAATCCTATGTGGCTCACCGGAGAACCTAGTCGGCTTCCAAAGCACAAACAACGTCGATTAACCAATTTCACGAAGTGACTTTCAGTGCCATAAGTTATAAATTATGATCGTTTAAGTAGCAAATTTTTCTGAAAGTGACCACTTAAGTGCCATAAGTTATAAAGTGTGATCATTTAAGTGTTATAAGTTTAAGACATCCCAGACACGTCGACCGAGCGACATCGTTCTCTCTGCACACTTGGAATTGAAATTTTTTTTTTTGTTTAAAAAAGCCGTGTCACTAAATTGTTTGAATTAAAAATGACATGTCACTAGATTGTTTTAAATAAAAATGCCACGTATTTATTTTGGTCGGAATCTCTCGCCGTTGGCACTTAAGTGATCTTTTTTTTCTCCGATTTGACACTTAAGTGAGCCGGCAAAAACGTTTGGCACCAAAGTGAGCCCCATACACAAATATCGTCACTTGAGGTGTCTTTCTACCCAGCAAGTTATAAGCACGTAGTACTGTCCTAGAGCAGTTACGCCATCGACATCTAAATCGACGGCCCTCGGCATCTTTATGGTTTTCGCTAGAGTCAATTTCTCAAGGCCGGGGTGTGGACGTTGCACTTGGTGCATCTTTTCTGGGGCACTGGCCATCCTCATGCCTGACCATCTGATTCACTCCCGTGGGAGGACAAATGCTGAAAGAATCCTAGATGATGCGCTCAATTTCACGATCGGGCATCTTCGTAGGAGCTATAGAAGTCATCCTTAAATGAAAGTGCAGTTTGATATTTATTTGTTGTGACCCTTCGATTCACACCTTGAGGAAATCTCAAATTCGACTACTTAAAGACGGTATCGTTATGTGGCTAAATCGTTGTGACGAACTACGTTCCCTCGAAAACGTCCTCCTAATCCCTCATGTAAATGAACCATTTTCATAATATAAGACAAGATAAGAGGAAGAGTGTTTAATTTGATGCTCGTTATTTATCAACTCAAAAGGGATAAATGCACTAGAAATCCCAAAACTTGTCGCGAAAATGCAATTAAGTCCTACAACTTTCAAAAAGCGTGATTAAATCCTTAAACTTGTTAAATTGGTGCAATCAAGTCCTTCCATTAACACCATCAATTTGATTAATGAAAAACGCTGATGTGATTTTTTTTTAATTATTTTCTCTCTCATACTCGCCATTTTTTAATATTTTCTTTTCCAAATCTTATTTAAATGTGAAAGAAAAAAAATTGAATTAAAAAAACAAAGGCAGGGGCCTCTCGGAGTGGTGCCCCCAAATTGCCAGAAGGGCCAACGACCATCGCTACACTAGGGTGAGGCCTCGCTAGCCCCGGAAGAGGGTCTGCGTCACCCAAATTCGGGTGAGCCTCGCCTTAGGCTAGCAAGCCGGCCACCCTCGCCGAGGGGTCGATGTCGCCCGCTCCAATGCGGGGCGGCAGCAGCAACACCCCATCGGAGAGGCCCTTGCCTTTTTTTTATTTATTTAGCTTTCTTTAAATAAAATTTTAGCCTTTATTTAGGTTTTTAACCTCATTTAAATAATTGGGAAAATTTTAATTTAAATAAGATTTGGAGAAGAAAATAGAAAAAGATACCAAGAAGGAGACATAAAATAATTTAAAAAACTACCATGTGAGTTTTTTTTTTTTTCCGTTAGCTAAATCAACGGTGTCATTAAAAGGACAATTGCATCAATCTAACAAGTTTTAGGACTTGATTGCACTTTTTGAAAGTTTTAGGACTCAATTATAATTTTATGATAAATTTTAAGACTTTTATTGCACTTATTCTCATGTTAAAATACCACCGAACTTAACCCATCTTTAACATTTCAGTTTTTGGATGCTAAATGGCTAACGCGCAAATCTGCTAACTTCCTTCTTCTTCTTCTTTTTTCTGTAATCAACACGATGATAAGTTGATCGTACAACCTCTCTCTCTCTCTCTCTCTCTCTCTCTCTCTCTCTCTCTCTCTCTCTCTCTCTCTCTCTCTCTCTCTCTATATATATATATATATATATATATAATGCATAGAATCTCTAATTTTCACGGGCTCATACTGGGTAGCCCTTATAATTAACCCGGATAAGTCAACTCCCTAAGCGTGGATACGACTTTTGTAAACTTATATTAGCATATCCGGAGATTGACACGTGGTAGTTGTTCGATGGAACCGTTTTATCTTACCGAATGAGCTATACATACCACGCGGATCAATATCATCTCAACCGATAACCACGACCCATCTTAGGGCTCCGCATGATCAATATTTCAAATGGTTCGGATTTATGTAGTTTATAAGGCTCCGTTTGTTTTTCGAATAATGAAAGATTCGGAAAACGTTTTCCTAAAAAATGATCGCTTGAAAATAATTAATCAATTGCATTTTCTTTCACTGTTGACAACAATTTACGTCCGAACAATCTCGTGGAGATAAAAATATTATTTATTTTTTTTTATTTTTTTATCAAAATTTATTTATTTATTTTAGCGAGCGATATAAGAGATCACTTTAAAAAAATGATCTACAAATTTTTTATTTTTTGCAAAATAAACGGAACCTAGATCATACAATATTTTTTTTTTTCACGACGGGGGTTTGAGGAAGTAGGAGGATGGGTCACCCATGCAATTAAGGCGTCTCTTTGCTGCTAGAAAGTACTGAACAAAGTACGGAACAAGATTCCCATTTCTCGTTCCCATGATGTTGATTTCATATGCACATCCTAGATCGCCCAATGGCCACCCCACTTCGGCAATTGCATGTTCCCCGGCATCTAGAAGGACGTTTCCCAAGCGTTAATGCACGAGTCAAAATCTATCACGTACCATCAAACCTTCATGTGTCAACTCTCTATCTCATGGTTCTACATTTAGATCCTCTTCGGAGTCATCCATGATAAATAAGGGTGAGCAAGACGGACTGACCAAATCAAGAACTGAGTGTAAGAATCGACGGGTTCGGTCCAGATTCCGAAGGTCCCGATCCGATTCTCAATTCCACAAAATTGGAACCGATAATTTTCGATCCGGATCCCAATTATAGGGGGCATTCGACCGGACCAATTAGTTTTTTATTTTTTAAATTTAAACCTAAAAATCCATTAATTATTATTTTTATTTCTTAAATGCAAAGTTGATTTTAATTAACATATTAAAATTAATGTTCCGTTGCACACCCTTACTAATATTCACAGATTTCATTGACCACCTAGGGATTAGTCTATCCGATCCCAAATAGACATGGCCACGGGCCGTGAACCGTCGGTTCCAATTCGTGGTCATGCTTGAATCGGAACCGGTCCTTGAAGGGGAGGTCCCACTGCTGGTTCGAAACCACCTGTTCGGGGCCGGTTTAAGGGTCGGTTCCGGTTTCGGTTCGGACTTTTAAATTTAATTTAAAATAATAAATTATGAAATAAAAATAAAAATAAATTATAAATTATAATCAAATTGTACATTGTAATCAAATTTGTGGGAAAAAAAGGGAGAGGGAAGGGGCTTGAACTTAATGAATTATCATTAAGCGCTTATATATCTTCTTGGGGATAGAATAGTCAAAATTCATATAGTTCTTTTACCTTTGATAACCCCAACTTACCTCATCCTCAATTGTCGCTTCCCATTGTGTTACCCGTAACGGTGGTATATCCACTATCATCATTGAAGAATTCGTTGTCTTGATCCAGTTTTTGTTGTCGAAATTTAGCATTTGTTAAATCATTGACACAAACTTGAGCCTCTATAGAATCTGGATTTAATCTTGAACGGTGGTCATCCAAAATTAATTCTCCAGCGTTAAATGTTTGTTCAATCGCAATCGTTGAAGAAGGAGTTGCTAACATCTGTCTTGCAACAAGAGTGAGGACTGTGAATTAGGTTGAATGAGTTTTCCACCACTTCAGAATTTTGAAATCTGTGCTATGTTCGAAATCACGGAACTCAAAAGCAACGGTTAAATAGTTTTCTAATTCGAAAAAATTACTTGTTGCTCCATCTTGTCTTTTTTGCTTATTAATGAGCAGATTGTACTATCTACTAAGTCTACCACTCTTTTCCCTTTGTGAGGCACTAGTTTGAGAAGATCCACTATCACCTAAACCATATCTACTACAAAATTCATTATATAATGCTACTATAGTGTCTTTAACCTCTACTTGTATAGTTTTAATATCTATTGTTTCCTTCAACTGTAAACAATCATAATAATAATCCTTACAAAAAAAAAAACAATCATAATAATAATCCTTCAAATAATCATACAAACCATCTAATTTAGTACGTGGATCGAAAATAATAGCAACCAAATAAACAATAGGAATGCAGGCATAATAATGCGACCTTTTTGCTTTCATTACTATAATAGTCGGAGCTAAATGAGCATCTTTTTCATATTCACAAAAAACACCAGCAATATTAACACACTCTATTAAAAATAAAATGCATAGTAGGATAATAAATACCAGATAAAGTATAAGTTGCATCATTAAAAATTTTCGAAAATCTAATTTCTTTTTTTGCAAACAATCCAATCTTGCGGGAGTAAACTAATTTTGTAAACATTATTCAAAATAAATGCACATAATAAATCTTTATAAGCAAAAGATTAATAAAGCAACTCGTAGGTAGAATTTCAACCAATCGTAACATCTTTTGAAAATCTTTTTGATTTTTGTCCATGTGATTTACATAATCTGTCCCATTTTTTCATAACTTAGGAACGATTCCATAAAATTTAATTGCTCTCTTTATTGGGGTGAGAAAAGCCTCAAGAGTTCGTAAACCATCTTGTACACATAAATTTAAAATGTGGCAAATACATCTAATGTGAAAAAAGTGTCTGTCAAAAGAGGGTTTACAAATATTTTCTAACTTGAAAATGGAAGCAGTATTTGACGCGGCATTATCAAAACAAACTGAAAAAATTTTATTAATCAAATTATATTCTTTTAAAACTTGTCTAATTATTCTATAAATATTATTGACGGTATGGCTTTCATCAAACACTCAAAATACAAGTATTTTTTTTAATGTTATAATCGTCACATATCTAATAACATGTGATACTCATATAAGAATGAATTTGCCAAGGATCACTCCAAATGTCGCTACATATATGCACACGTCCATTGAAATCTATAAAAAAGTTTTGCAAAGCGTTATTTTATTTTTTATTAACCCTAAAAAGCTCGCGTTTAAGAGTAGTTCTCGGAATATGTTTTGCTTGATGAGTACATGCAGTGTTTATCAAAAAATTCAAATCAAATTTTTCACCCGTAATAAATGGTAAATTTTCAAGGGTAACATATAGAGCTAATGTTTTTTTTATAAAGTTCGTCACTGAAACGAAATAAAGGAGAAGTGTTAGGATTGGCATACCCGAAAATTTGTTGTTGCCTAGTATTGATCATCGCTTGCATTGCATGTTTTTGCGTCAGATGTCGACGGTATGTTCCATAACCGTTTCCTTTATTAAAATTGTATGATTTCGTACAATATTTACAGTTTATCTTGTACTTATCTCCTCCTACATGTACCTTGTCTAAGTGTTGTCATAAGTTGGATGTACTCTCCCAGGCTTGCGGTTCCGGCTCCTTTGTTGTCGACGTTTCTTCGATGTTGGTAGGAGGATGAAGACTTTCTTGCATTGGGACGTGCTAGACATTGAGAATATAATTGATATTATCATCAACGTCTACCCAACATATAAACTCACGAGGATCATATTGATCATGAGATTGAAAATAATCAGATTCTCCTATCTCCATTGGTATCGGGCTCTTTCCCCTATCACCAGCTCCGCTTTCACTTGCTATTTTTGTCGGAGAATTGAGTAGAAAGTCGATTCAAAAAATTGACAGAATTGAGCCGGGATTGAGAGAATTTGAGAGAATTCAGAGAATTAAGAGAAATTGTGAGAAAAAATGAAAGAGTGGAATGATATTTATAGAAAATTTAAGAAGAAAAAAAAAAAGAGAGGGGGTGTAATGGCCGTTGCAATTTTAAACCCATTGCGGCTCTTCCCCCCTTCCCCCTCCTTTATTTTTTTTGGCAATTCAGAATCGGCCTGGAACCACCGGTTCAGGCCGGTTCCGAAATTTTTTAAACCGTAACCGGCCCGTGAGGGGCCGGGCCGGTTCCGGGTCCAAACCGGTCCGTGACCGTGGCCAGTTCCAGACCGTCTGATCCAGTTCCTAAACCCAAAAGCTAAGAACCGGAATGGATCAGGAACTGATGGCCTCCGATCACAAAGATGAGAATGACTAACCGTACCAAGTCTCTTTACTATCAAGAACTGCTCCTGCACCCTCATAAATTTTGACAGTTGAGTATTGAATAAAAAAACCAGCTGCTGGCCTTATTTACTTCTTCTGACTATGGGGCTTCCGCACCAAATGCTGATCACCCTCTTTCCTCTCTCGAGCTCTCTTTACTGATTGGTCTCTCATTCACAGCTTTTTTTTACCAAAACTTAATGGATTATTCCATGCACAGACTCCTCTTCACGGCTCTTCTCATCCTTGCATCCGCCATTGATGGCACCCGAGGAGATGCCATGGTCACAGGCACTGTCTTCTGTGACCAGTGCAAGGATGGTCAGAGATCCCTCTTTGATTACCCCATTTATGGTAAAGCTGAAGATGCTCACAGCTTTTTCTAGTTCAACCATTGGTTTCATGTCAATAAAAAACACAAAAATTTTACTCAAAGTATGCAACATTCTACTAATTAATCCTAGATCTTTGTTCTTCACCAGTTTAATATGAGATGGCGGGGCTGTCTACATTTATTGAGGTTATAGAAGAGATTAGAGAATCCTAGGTGCTTGAAATATGTGAATGTGTGCAGTTTCACCGTTGATGCTTGTCCTAACTTGGAGGGAAACGAAGAGAGCGGACCAGATCACTAGATGCAGTCCATGATGGATTCTGAGCTTGTGTTGTTGTGCAGGAATTAAGGTTATGGTGGCGTGCGCCAACAGCGACGGCCAAGTCACGATGTCGGGAGAAGAGACCACGAACTGGTTCGGAAACTACGCCATGAGGTTCGACGGGACTCCCGACCTGAGCCGCTGCTATGCGCAAGTGATGGGAGGGAGCAGTCAAGGGTCCGCGGGATGTTCGGCGTCGGCTGGTCCTGCGCAGAGCCTTAGGCTCACATTCCGGTTGTTCGACATGGAGTTCTATTCGGTGGACTCCTTGCTCTCGCAGCCCGCGCAGCCCATGTCCTTCTGCCCACAGTCTCCCGCACCGGTCACGCCGGCAGTGCCATCGCCGCCGGCCTTCAAGCTCCCTCCCACTCCACCGCTGCCGCCTGCCCCTTTCTTGGAAGCTTCAGCTTGCCCACACGAGTAAGTTTGACCTGAAGATGCTTCCTTTTTCTCTTTATGGCCAGGACTCTCCACAAGATGATCAATTCGTTCCGCATTTCTAATTAGATATGCTAATACAGGAATCGAAAATCCTCTTGAAATGTGCAGTATTCCTCATATGCACCATAGAATGCCTCTCTACGATAATTCTCGCCCTTACTGTAATCCGACGACCAAAAAGTTAGTGAGATTACTAGGCATTAAAGGCAAGTGTTGCCGGCATATTTGCAGACTTGATTTTATCACAGTTGGAGGTATACTGCTACAAAATGGTTTGAGTCCTCCCTCTTTTCCTGTAATTTCCAATCAAGGCCGATACAATGCCAGATTTCGGGTACGATTCCAAGGGACTTCACGCAGTAAATCAGCTAATCCTCATGTTCTATCTTTAGTCATCCTAAATGAGCACCGTGTGAGGATAAGATGGGATGTTGATTCCCGTTATGAGAAAATGAAAAGTCCGGTTTCAGTCTCTTCTAATCAAGCTAGAGCAAAGACACTCCTGAAGCCATTGTCGTTTGGCAATGTAATCCTAGGCAGACAAAAGCCACTTCGGACATTTCAGTTCATACTATGTTACATCAAGGTACACTTTGCTCATAAGTAGGATGAAAGGTTAGGTATAGGAACGGCTGCCGTTATGTACTTCAAGACCCTTGTACTCTTGGGATCCATTCCGAAGGCCTACTGACTCTGTGAGCATCTTACATCTCAGGGAATGGATGATGCCGGCATACAAATGTTACTGGAGGGCGGTCAACCCTGACACCAAGGTGGCTCTGGTCTTCGGCTTATTGGCAGCTCGGAGGTATGGCACCGACGTGACGCTGTGGCAGGGCCTAAAGGGCCGGGGCGACCCATACAGGACCCTCCTGAGGGAGGGTACCACCGCGTTCCTCAACTCCTACAACAGCATCCAGTTCCCGTATCACACCCTTGGTGTGATCCAGCACGTGAACTGGGCCCTGATGGGCTCGACACAGGACGTCCTCCTCACGGCGCTGCGCTTCAAGAGGGCCAACTCGGGTTACGGCACCACCACCTGCAAATTCACCCCTTGCAAGTGATCGCGAGATACTCGTCCACTGCTATACAGATTGGATTTGGTTATTACCTTGCTGAGATCTTAGCGGACACTTAAAATATTTTACAGGGCTATTTTACGCCTGTGCTACTATGCCAATCTTCTGTATGTTCTATGCCACGGGGGATTTTCATACCGTGATGTATTAGTGTTTTTAAGAATTTATGCAAATAAGAGTCATTCTCGACCACTTTTTGTAGGTCACATAATAAAATGGAATACATTCCACATCGAATTTGTGCCCGCATTTTCCTCTCTTTCTCTGTTATGAATCAAAGTCCTGGAACAAGCATGTCAGGAACTTCATGAAAATGAGCATAACGCGGGTACGGAACCATCGCACCCTGGAGTAATCTTACTGTAATTTCCTTTCGAACCTTTTTTTTTTTTATCGCTGTAATTTTGTACATCTCATCACTATCGAGTTATTAGTGGTGTAACTGGGACTGGTCATACAGATCATCGACTCCTGAAGCGAAGGATCATCGCAAAAGACGCAGCTTTGGTCGATTATGCTTTCATTAGTTGGCAGAGTAAATCTAGGGAAAATTTCATCTCATGGCCACACACATGCATGAAGCTGAAACAGGGGACTATGTAAGGATAGACTAGTTCAAACATGTTGCCTCCTGCTGCCACTTGGTTCAACGGCGCATCAGAACTTGCACTTAGGAAGCTTCTCTCCACCAAATTCATCATTTTATAATCCGGGGTTGCGAGTAGCAACTTTGACTAGATTGAAGAGCCACTGACTTCACGAAACAGTCGGTTGATTCTCTTAACACGAGATCCAAAGCTTCCTTGACAACAAAGAAAACTCTGGTAAGGGCTTGGTCAATTGGCTGAAGCTGAACTGGTCAATCAACACATGGTCATACTTAATGGGGGTTATTAATTTTAATCTCATTCCTTCCAACTTGTGTCTAGGAAACCATTTGAGCCATTTCTCGGATGATGTGACGATAAAGCTAAAAGTTTAAGAAACCTCATAAGACTTTTAAGGCATCAGTTCTAGATGCTTTAGCATCTTCGTATGTGCCCACCTTCGGAGAAGTCAAGAACAGGTAAATGTCAGGGATGCTCAATAGCTTTATTGAGAAGTTGGTTAGCTTAGTTACAAAGTGATTGACCCCCTCTTGCCCGTGTTTAGACATGTAAACACCTGTTCTGCGTAAACCCCACGTTGATTTAAGCTGGAATCTGTTTCTATTGCTTGCTTTCGGATACTAATCCTGACGGAAATTCTTATTTTCACTCAAACTCACAAGGTATAGACAATCTTTCCAAGGTTTAAGCATGGTCAACATCCCAATCAGATTCCGTCTCTTCTTACGATACCTGTGCCTGTTATCATCTCTGTCACTGGTCTTTACAAGCCAAGCAATCTCAATCCGAGAAGCGAGCATAAGTGATCTCCAGCTAGCATTCAAGCAAAACAGGCTCACTTCCAGGCAACTTACCAAGTTCTACCTCGGCGAAATCCGCCGACTCAATCCGGTCCTGAGAGCTATCATAGAGGTGAACCCAGATGCATTGAACCAAGCCGATAGGGCGGACCGGGAACGTAAGGCCGAGAAACACGTCCTGCTCTCCAGTTTGCATGGAATTCCTGTACTTCTCAAGGATAGCATTGCGACGAAAGACAAGCAGAACACCACAGCTGGCTCGTTTGCACTTCTCGGCTCAGTTGTCGCTCGGGATGCAGGGGTGGTGGCTAGGTTGAGGCGAGCTGGTGCGGTCATATTAGGGAAGGCCAATTTGAACGAGTGGTCTGGATTTAGGTCTTTGACTCAACCAAATGGCTGGAGTGCAAGGGGTGGACAAGGCAGGGTGAGTGTTTTTTTTCTCCAAATTAAGTGCTTCTTACCTATATACAACTGCAATTGTTCATGCAACTCAGTGCTTTTCTCTAATCCTAAGTTTTTGCCTTGATTGCGTCGCAGAATCCTTATGTGCTTTCTGCAGATCCTTGCGGTTCAAGTGGCGGATCGGCGATAGCAGTGGCGGCAAATATGGTGGCAGTGTCACTAGGAACTGAGACCGATGGCTCGATCTTATGTCCTGCCAGTGTAAATTCAGCAGTAGGCATCAAACCAACAGTTGGTCTCAGTAGCCGAGCCGGGGTGATTCCGATCACACCCAGACAAGACACGGTTGGGTATGTCATGCACATCATATTACTCTTCAACACTGCCAAACCTCAAAGATTTTCTATAACGACGGCTTCACCGTTTACAATCCTTGCCTATGCTAAATGGTTAAATTTCTGAAACAGTTCATTCTTCTCAAATTAAGGTCTCACATATTGTTATCCTTTTCGAGTTGTGAAGCAAAGTCGTTGACAATTCAATTGTAACAGGCCGATATGCAGGACTGTCTCAGATGCTGTTGATGTTCTTGATGCAATCGTAGGCTATGATCCCAACGACGCGAAAGCCACAAGAGAAGCATCGAAATACCTTCCTCAAGGTGGATATAGACAGTTCCTCAAAGTTCATGGTCTCCACGGCAAGAGACTGGGCATCGTGAGACACCCTTTCTTCAATTTCACCAATAAGCCCAGCCAAGCTCTGGCTTTTACGAAGCATTTCGCGACACTGAGGTACAGAAAGTTTCTTTGCTGCAGTTTATTTTGAGTACGACCAAGGCTGATGTCAGTCGCATGTCATTCATAGATGACGACACAAGTACTTTGTTCATGCTAGGCAAGCAGGAGCTGTTTTGGTAGATAATCTGAAAATCAAGAACATAGATGTGATCTTGAACTTCAATTTGAGCGGTGAAGGAACGGCGGTGCTCGCGGAGTTCAAAATAGCCCTGGATGCTTACCTTGAGGAGCTAGTGTCATCGCCAGTACGATCCTTGGCAGACGTAATAGCTTTCAACCAGAAAAACTCTAAACTGGTAAGAATGTTACTCCGGTTCACTTGACCTAGTTCGACCCTCCTGGAAGTTTGAAATGACAGAATGCTCGCAACGATCGTGCAGGAAATGACCAACCAGGTAGACCAAAGCATCTTGTTGGCGTCTGAATTCACGAACGGGATTGGGAGCGCGGAGAAAGCAGCCTTGTCGAATCTAGGAAAGCTAACGAGAGAAGGGTTCGAGAAGCTAATGATGCGGTACGAGCTGGATGCTGTCATGACTCCTGGATTTGACTTCACTCCTGTTCTTGCCATTGGCGGATTCCCAGGAATCAGTGTCCCGGCCGGCTATGACACCGAGGGCGTGCCCTTCGGGATTTGCTTCGGAGGGCTGCAAGGTTCGGAGCCGAAGCTGATTGAAATCGGCTACGGGTTCGAGCAAGCTACTAAGATCCGGGAGCCTCCTTCATTTAGGCCTTGAAGCTCCCCTGATCAAGACTCCCCTCAAAGCAATTCTTCATGATCGCTGGCTTGCTCGTTTCGCTCGTTGACAAATAGAATCACAAATAATCTCTCATTCCAAGAAGAATCGGATTCGTATTCCATTGTTGGATGCCGAAAAGCTTTTAGATCTTTAATGGAGGACACATCTGAACCATTGATAGTTGAATGCTGAGATTTATTATCTCTGTCTCTTCTTTTCTTTTTCGTTTCTTCTCCGCCGGCGAGGCCCTCCGGCACGTAGCCAAACTGCAACCCGCCCATCAGGCATTGCCATCCCAAGCCTTCGCCGTCGCACCTCAGTTGGCTGGCGACCGGCGACGTCAACCCGTTGCCCGTTCGAGTCATCTGCTGCACTTTCGTCTCTCTTTCTCTCCACGGGGAGCTGGAGACATTTGCGGTTGCTCGACAATTGTCTTCCATTGACAAATTCCGAATTCTTGTCCAAAGAACTGTATTCAACGGCTAATTCAAATTCAAGTTTTGAATTATTTTCCAAACATGAAAATGTGAGAAATCGGAATCATTTTCAATTTATTTTTTGGGGTCCAAGAGTCATTTTCCTTCGATAGTTGGATTTCCCATTGGAATTTACCAAGCGAAAGCACCTTCCATAGAAGAACGACACGCCGCGTTACACAAAGTGACATGTGAGAAATATTATGTACACAAGTGATGCCGCGTCATTTTTGTACAAATCCATTCAGTGAGCGACACATGTCATATTTGGGGCCACATATTAAAAATTTCGAAAGCCGCTCTCTCCTCTCTCTCTTTACGACTTCGCTTTGCTCTCTGCTCTCTCACGCAATCCCCGCCGCCATCGCCTAGTCCGTCAATCCACCCCTGCTCCCCCTCCCCCCAACAACGACTCCGCCATTGAGGTCCCCGTCGTGATCACTCGCGACCCGGAGCCTTCCATTAGCCACTACATCATCGAGATGCCTTGAGGCTCCGATGTTGTGGCCTCTCTCCACAGGTCGTCCCCTTGCGAAGTTGATGCCCCTTATTTTGTTTCTTAATCTTTTCCGTCGTATCTTTTCTCTTTTATTTTCTTTTTTTTAACCCCTCCAATACTTGCCTTTGCTTTTGCGTGGTTTTTGCGTGGCGCTGCTTTTTCGTGTCTTGTCAATCCCTCTTTTGCTTATTGAAATTAAGTGAATCACGTCTACAAAAATCTAGTAAAACATAGTGCACGAGAAAAGTATCAAAAAAGTCTTAAATTTATTCTATTTGTATTAATTCAATTATAAATATTTTTTTTTCCAATCAAATCATAAAGCTTTTGCATTTGTGTCAATTCGCTTTATCCATCCTTTCTTTCTTTTTTTTGCCGCAGATTGTTCATATGTGTTGTTTTGGCTAGACCTAGCACCTAGAGAGGGTGAATAGGTGTTTACAAATAAACTCTGATACATAATACGAAAATAAAATGTTCAAGTTTAATAGGAGCAAATAGTAATACCATTTAAGGAAGCGGAGACAAGCCCGAATCGAGAAGCAAGTATGCTAATCCCATATGGCCTATCTGTAGGCGACTCCGAGGGATCTGCCTTTTAGCTTCTAAATTCATTCTTGAAGCTCAGCCCTTAACGCATTAGATATTTTTGATCCACGGGTTCCACAGATGCATTCTCGGGAAGGGGATTCCAGGTGAATTTTACGATCTCCGGTTGGTCGGTGCAACGTGCAAGTGTGGGAAGAATGCATCAAATTGGCAAGTGGAGAGCATACTAAACCAAATCGTATCGCTAAATTAACAAAAAGAATCTGACTCTTGGAATGCTGCTCGAAGAGAAGAGGGGAGAAATTTAGTGTTTCATGGTTTTGAAATCACACTGATATTACTCAAGGCCGGCTTTGAACAAGCAAGCTCTGACCTTCATATTACACAAGGGGGCCTTTTATAGGCGATCTTACATACAACATATATTTTGGACTCTCAATAAGTGAGATCCATTAACTATTATGATAATGACAACCATTCCGACAATATTTCAAACTATTACAACCACTTTTTCAACAACTTTGAAAATCTTCAACGTTGAAAGTCTTCAACTACTACTACTGGTCACTTATTTCACACATATTATTAAAGTTGAGTCAGACGACTTTTCTTCACGAAGGATAATAATTTGCATCGTCTCTATCCGAGCTGTCAGATTCATCTTTCTATCGCTTGTATGCCTTCCATAATTGAGCTTCTTCATATTCAGCTATCCGTCTTTCGCCTTCGTCGACTTCCGGGTTATTGGGAATATCGCCGGTGCCGGATGGGATGTCTCTTGAGCCGGACAGGATATCAGGGTCGGGCATGACGGGCTGTGGTAGGTCATATGGGTCTTGCGACAATGGTCCACCCCATGGATCTTGCGAGTCTTGCAAATCTACGTTCATGGAGGAGTCTGGTTGGTTCCTCTGGAATTCTTCAAGGGCTTGAAAAGTGCTAGGGTGTGTGCTAGGTCCGTCCCATGAACAATTTACTGAATATGGCCATACTTTTGGGGGAATGACTTTGTTTGACCGACATAAAATCCTTTGAAGTTCCTTATACTCATAAGGAAGTTCCGTGATTGATTTTGGAAACGCCTGGTGGATCTGGGCTTTTTGTTCGGGAAGATCTGGTTTGAAAGACGTAGTGCCAACTTGAGTTGCGTCCGTCCGTCTGTCTCCCGTGGGTCCTATAAAAGACCACGGGCTGTGGAAGATTACCATTGTGTGTCTCTCTGATTCTGGTCTTCCAACTCTTCGTTGCATCTTGAACAGGTTGTTCCATGCTTGGAGTGGTTGGAACCATGTGAAGATGTCCATCAAGTATCTTTGTTCATGATCTCTGTAATTTCCAAAAAGGGCTTGGGATAAAACCTTAATGATTTTATCTGTTGGAAATTCGATAGCAACATGATACAGATTAAACATATGCCAAAGCATCCATTTGAGTTCTTCTGGGAATGCTTCATCCGGAGACCATCGGAGAGGATGAATGAATGGATATTCATAATTCAATCCAGGTTTCAGCATTAAACCACCATAATCTAGAAAAATATGGTAATGATAATGCCGAAGCTAATGACGACGGTTTTCAGAGAAATGATTATGCTGGATCGCACCAGGGATATCGGGAGGGTATTGGTGTGAGGGCCACTAATGTTCTCTCATATTAACTGTACGAAAAATACTATCTGAGACTTGTTTTCGAATGTACATGTTAATAGAGGAAGTTGGTTCTCTTGGCCTGGAGAAAAAGTCCGCAAGGACATTTTTCTTTCCCGAAATGTGTTTGGCATCGAAAGAATATTTTGAAAACCATTCGGACCATCTCAGAAGCCGAGGGTGAGGAATTTACTTTTGTTTGAACTTCAGCATTTGAGGGAAGGAGGACATATCCATTTCCACAAGAAAATGGTGACCAATGAGATGGAATTCGAATTTTTTGATGTCATTTTTGATCGCTAATATTTCTTTGAAAGTGGAATGATAATGCATTTCTGCATTGCTGAATCGGCTACTTTTGTAAGCACAGATCTTTCGCTTACCATTAAGTTCTTCAAAGAGAATGGCTGCCCAATATTTGTCACTAGCATCCGTCCGCAAAATTCTTTTGCCTGTGGATGGAATTTGCAGAGGAGGTAGATTTTGAAGGATGTCTTTGAGATATCTGATTGCCTTTGTCTGCTTTTGTCCCCACGGTGGTGCCTTCTTCTTCAGCATTTTTTGGAGAGGATGCAATACCTTTGAAACTTTGGGCACAAAGTCTCTTAGATAATTGACAATTCCGAGGAAGGCTTGTACCTGATTGACAATGAGATCACCGTCTGGAAATTTTTGCAAATCTTCTGCAACATGGGGTCCCGGGTGATAAGTTCCTTCTTTGAGGTGCATGCCAAGAAATTCTATCTCTTTCTCGGGCTATGATCATTTTTTTCGGGAAAGTATGATGCCGTATTTCTTGACAATCTCGGTGAACTGAGTGAGGAGTTTATAATGGGATTCCTCATCAACCGAATAGAGGAGGATATCATCAATGTAAATATGGGCATTTGGTAAAATGGGCTGGAAAATTCTGCACATGGCCTTTTGAAAAAGTGAAGGGACCGTTTTTAGTCCAAAAGGAAGGACTTTCTACCGGTAATGCTGGTTTGGAATGCATAATCCAGTTTTTGGCCTATCTTCCGGGTCAATACCCAATTGTCAAAATCCTGCTTTGAGGTTGAACTTGGAGTAAATCCTAGCCTAAGCTAAGCTGGAAAACAAGGAATTTTTGTGTGGTAGAGGAAATTTATCATCCTGAAGGAATTGATTCAAAGGTTGGTAATTTATGACTAGTCCGAGTTTACCACGATTCTGTTCAGCTCTCTTATTGACATAGAAAGCTTCACATGCCCATTGTGAGTCGGATGGTTCAATGAGTCCTTGGGACAAGTAGTTCGAACATTCTTTTTGAGCAAGAGCAAGGTGGTCCGGATTCATTCCTGAATGATCGGCTTTTGTGGGATTCACATTTCCATTTTTCTTGAATGGAAGACGAATGAAGAAATTCGAATTTGTCCAAAGAGGATGAGAACAATTCTGGATAAATTGAGAGTGGGAATCTGCACAACAGGATATAAGTGTCCGGGTGATGGGATCAAGAATTTCAGGTTGAATGACAAAGAGTCGCTGGATGTCAACGAACTCTTTAAAATGATCTTTGAATTTGATTCCATCGGACCGAATTTTGAGTTGTGTAAGTTGGGCCAAAATGTCCCAACCAATGATGAGGTCTTTATCGGGAGAGGGGCAACCAAGGATTTTTGTGGTGATAGAACACTGAAGAAAAAGCTGGAGAGTGATAGGTTTGCT
Source organism: Rhodamnia argentea (assembly GCF_020921035.1). Taxonomy (NCBI): domain Eukaryota; kingdom Viridiplantae; phylum Streptophyta; class Magnoliopsida; order Myrtales; family Myrtaceae; genus Rhodamnia; species Rhodamnia argentea. Next base: position 14,110,463 of record NC_063154.1, read on the forward strand.
ATGGACTTTAGTAGTGAATGTGTCACCAGAAGCGTAACTAAAGTACCCGGTATATGGAACCCAAAATTCTTCTATGAGGACTTTGATGTCCATGAGGGAAGCAAAGACTCCAGTATCTATAAGGGCAATCACTTGGATGGGGTTTTCTTGGTCGTGCAGAAAGATCCGGACTGGAATATAGGGTGAGTGAAAGACAGAGGGTTTGATGTGGAGGGAGTTGGAAACAAAGTTAGGAAAAATAGCAAAGATTTCTCCTGGGGTATCATCAGATTCGGAGTCAGAAGAATAGGTTTTTATGGTACAGAGGGTCTTGGATAAAGGTTCATCTTCGATCGAGAAAACCGATTCGACATCATCATTACCGAGAGAGATTCCAATAGTTTTCGAAATCTTCCGAATCGTGTAGCTTCCCCGGTGCTTGGCCCGAGGACATTTCTTCGCAAAGTGTCCTTTTTTGTTGCAAATGTAGCACCGATCTGACTTGTACTTTCCTCTTGTTACAGAGGAACGAGACTTCTTACGCAGAAATTTCCATTTGCCTTTCCATTTTCCTTTGTTTCTTCTTCTTTTTCCAAAGGAAACCTTCTTGAAGTGAGACTTCTTCTTGTTATGGCAGGATGGATCATCACAATCCTTTGGGCACTTTATCCTCAAATAAGACTTGTCACAATTCTTGTTCATATTGCGATTTTCACGAAGGAACTGTTGGAAAAGTTTCCTTTTGTGACAATTTTCTTCAATGGCAAGATGGATCGCTTGCTGTATTTCACCCATGGTGACCTCTGCAATGATCTTATTGTGAGTACGCATAACCTTTTTCGCTTCGTTTGCAACTTCTTCGGGAATCGAAGCCATGAATACCGGTTTAAGGTTTGCATCAGCACCAAGGTGGTAAAAAAGTTTGATCATCTCACGAAAGTGACGATCAAGGTCTTTTATGAAAGTGGAACAGCATTTGCGCTCAAAAAATTCTTTCTTTTTGAGTTCCTTGGTGTTGTCAGGTAGGCCAATGAAGTAGGTATGAATAACATGGATGGCTTGGTTGAAATTCATCATGAGGAAAGATATTTGGTCCTGCTAGGAACCAAGATTCCACCAATGTTTCATTGTTCCCGTTAGTCCGCTAGTAAACTCAAGAAGCACTTCATAAGTTATTGTGCTCTCTTAAGTTTCTGGCAATCATCCATGCATGAAACTCCTGGAGTCTTTCGGGCCATTTATGGAATGGGAGATCATCAAAAGTGAAGAAGGTCCTAGAACCCGATGAAGGTTGGTTTTCTGATGGCATGGTTATGTGAGGTTCTACTTCTTCTTCCTTGGGTTCTGTAGGATCGGCCATCATAATCTCAACGACTCGGTTGATTCTTATCGGGGAAGTTTCAGATGAGGATGATGAAATATGATCGGTGTTTAAAGATTCTCAAGCCGAATCGTAGTCAGACGACTCCGGGGGGTCGGCTATATTGACAGCAGAAATAGAAGGAATTTGCTGTCTCAAAAAGCTTTCTAGAGGATTGGATACCATGTAAGAATGGGCTTGAGGTTTGGGGGAATCATGAGGTGATTCTTCGGGTTTGGGAGGTGCAGAAGGGGTAGGAGTAGGTAGAGGAGATTTTCTTTTTTGTTTTTCTTGTTCGATTTCTTGCAACTTTGCTCTGAGAGCCAAGACATTTGTCTTAGGAAAATGTGGTGCAGTTGCAAGGGTAGCCGCAAAAGAGGAAGATCCTAAAAAAATAGAAGTGGATGGAGATTCTGGAGTAGTTTGGGATGGGAAGTATTCAGGGAAAAGAGGACTGGAGGGAGGAAAACCAAACCGTGGATTCTTTTCAAGCCGCATCTTCCGTTCCTCAAGAAGCTTAATTTGTCTCCTAAGCTTCTCAATCTCGAGGGCCCGATCTTCGAGATAATGATGAGGAACTTGATGAGTCTCAAGCATATAAAGCCGTTATTGAAAATCTTCAAGCATCTTCTTGATCACCGTGGTACACCGGTCTACTCGTTCAACTTGGGTGGAGACCGTGTCAAATGCAACATTTTGTGCCAAAGCATTTTCGGTTTGCCGGTTCAAAACAGGTTTCACTGGAGTTGGACCTTTTCTTCTGCCATGTACATCAACATCATAAGGGGCTGGTATTTTTGGAGCATGGTAGTATTTTTGCTGAGGATCCGAGAATTTTTCCAAGGGAGGGAAATGAAAGGTTTGAGGAGCTGGATTCATTTCTTGCTGGCTGGAGTGGAGGAAAATCTTCAGGCTGAAACATACAAATGCTTGGTAAAACAGGGGGTAGATCTGTTTTAGGGGCACATGTATAAGGCTTCGGGAGTTCAATTGAACAAGATGGATTTTTGTTGACCCATTTCTGGATCGGCTTGTAAAAAGGAGAGGTGACTAGTTTCTTTGGTGGTGGTGGTGGTGGTGGAGGGAGTAGTTCATCCGGAACACATGGTGATGGAACCGAAATTTGAGGAGGCTTAGGTGTGCCGTATTGAACCATGTATTGTCATCTTCCGCCATCTTTACCAAGAGGTCCTACAGTAGGGTCACCATCAAGATACCTCCGGTATAATGAATTTTTCTTTTTCTTCTTTCTCCTTGAGGAAGGCCTGTCTTCTTCGTCTTCTTCTTGATTTGTGCAAAAGGAACATGCACAGTCAATATCCCAGAAGCAATGTCCTGAAGGATCGTTGTAATGGTAGATAGGTTGACCATTAGAATCAAAAGATTGGACAAGTTCTTTGGGATCCGGACACTCTATGCTTACTGATTCAGTTGGACATGGAGTAAAGCACAAAATGGTAGGAAAAGAAGGAAATGAAGAAGGAGAGTCTTCTTTTTCTTTGGCAAATTTGATGGTCACAGTACCATCTTTCTTTTTGGTAAACTAGGGCTCAAAAGACCGAACTAGTCGAGAATTCCTGTGAAGCTTCTCGTAATTTGTTACCCAATTGTCAAGCAGTAATTTGACAAGTTGATCTCTAGGGATCCGTCTGGGTACATGGACACAAGAAGTTTGATCATGATCAATGGAAATGATCAAGGCTTCATCCGAATTAGGGAGGTTCGGATCTATAGCATGGTTTTGAACCCAGTAAATCATTTGATAATGAAGAGTTGCAGCCAAAGAGTTAGGAGTCCGAGGAGCTCCCGTAATTTGCAGTTGAACTTTAAGGGCTGAAAGTAGGCTAAGATCAGCAAGGGCCATATTGAAGTTTGGGAACAGGGTGACAAAAACTGTTCCAGCATTTAAGGTAGTCTGGACTGTACCAATACATACATGTTGGTAATCCGGAAAGCGAGTATCCAGAAGAGCAATCCTTGCTACAACAAGCAATCCTTTTCGACCATGAAAGGGTAGAGCAAGTCCGATGGCTCCAAAATGCAAGTGGGTAAATCCTTGCTGGATCCACTGAAGAGGAAACTCCCGGGGAATCTAGAGAGTCACGAACTGTTCTTGTTGAGTTGCCAAAATATGGCGCCGATCAAACTTTGAAGATCGTACGTACTCCTTCACAGCACGAGGAGTATGTTTGATGAGGTGTTTTATGGATCCGATGGGTGAGAAAGATGAGGGTTTTGAAAAGGCTGAATAGGGATTTATAAGAGGAAGTTGGGTCTCCGAAATCTTACTATCTTCGGAATATGCTACTTCATAAAGATAGTCGATCTTGGAAACCGTAGATCTGCGGAGTTCGGGAGGAGGAGCTAGAGAAACAGGGGGAAGTAAGGTGTCTTGGGGCAGTAAGATCGGAGGAAGAGTCCATGGTATGTAATACTTCTCTTCTCACGGATCCGCGAATTAGATTCGTAATCTTAACTTAGACTGACGATATTTTGCAACCTTCTACTAACAAACGATAGAGGCAGGTAAAGAGGATAAGACAATGTACAAGAGATTATACTGGGTTGGCTTTTGGTAAGCTTATATTCACTCTTTTATACTAATAGCCTACTGGCAAGATTCTACTAAGTAATCAAGTAAGAGATTACAAAAGATGTGTTTACCATAAGCACTTCCAAAGAAGCAAGCTTTGCCTCTACCAGGGCTATCTCGCTCTACAAACTTAACTATGTATACACCTCTTACGAGATCTAACCACTCGAATAGACAATTTTGAACTAGTAAAGCTTTCTTGAAATAAGAATGATGAACTCTTTTGATCTCTCTCACTAGTCTTCAAATTTGGTGCTCTTTATACTTCTCGTCATCCAAGCTTCCCATTGGACAAAACCACTCCGAGGATCATTTCCAAAAAACTATCCGCTGGTTGATTGAACAAAGATCACGAACCGTTGAGGTGAGAATGATTAGCGATTAGAAAGGATTTATTCGCACATACAATCAAATCCTAGAATCCTTAAATCAAGTTTCTATCATAAGAAATCGTCTAAGAGATGATTACCAATCAATCAAGATTCTTTATATGGAAAGTCACAAGAATATTCTTGTTATTGATGATCAATCAATTTAACTTAGAAATGTAATCCTAACAAGATAATAAACCGTTAGTGAGGGAAGTTTATCCTGTTCAATAAATAAGAATAAGATTGAAAAGAATAGTGAGGATTAATCGGATGATTGAAATATACCTCCCTTGGAATCTCGTGTGAGTCACTTTGTGTTGTGAATATTGCTTCTATCAAAAAATAAAAGCATTAGGCTTATTGAATACAAAAAGCATAGGGATATATATTTCTAATAAATCGTCATTGTAAATCAAAGTCTTTTCAATAGACTAAGTTTTGTTTCCTTCAAAATCAATTATAATTTCCTCAACAACATGGACGCCAAGCCTATCAACACCTAAATTTTGACAACCCATTATGTCATTTATTGCGCATAAAAAATAATGGACTAGTCGTTAGCCCAAACAAAAAAAAATTAAATTAAGTTGCATATAATTTTAGGAACACTCATGTAGTTTGCATTGCATTTAGACAAGCGGCAGCAAACAGACCGAGATCCATCGTAAAGACTCGACTAGCATCACCAAAAAATTTGGTCAAGCTAGTGAAGGAATGCATTGGTAACAAGTTCTACAGTAATAGGGTCATAATTGACCTAATTTGAACTTAATTCTACCCAATTAAAATTTAATTAGGCAAAAACCTTAGTTATTGAAGCCTATAATCGGGACAAGGCCTACATTTAGCCCGTACAGAGCAGCATGCGGCTAAGTCGTCTAGACAAGGGGGGCAGTCGAAATTTCCATAAGAATAAGGCCCAACTTGGACTTAATTGAACATAATTCGACCATTCAAGGACTTAACGTTATAAATATAATGTTATGCCTCACAATTCAAGGTGGCGAATTCAACATTTCTGGAGCAGAAACTCAAAATACATGATTGAGAAAGGGAGAAGGAGAGTGTCACGGTTGATGACCCCCCTCTCGACCATGCCCTTTGCTTCGGTTGTGGCACCTCGGTGATGCCAGCCAGCATCGTCTGTCACCGCCCGCAGCACATTTTCACAATTGTCAAGCTAGTTGTGCCACATAGATCGCCCGACGTTCACGTCAGCAAAATTCTAGCTTAAATTGATTGGATGGACTGAATTTGCACCAATGTGCAAGGGTTTAGTCTAAATTGATTGAACTGAAAAGTTTGGGACCAAATTGGTACCAATGTAATAAGTTTAGTAGCTTTGTGGTACTTTTTCGAGATATAGTTACGATGGAAGTATGGATAGTTCATCCATCATGGGCAAGTAGAAGTTATTAAATTTGAACTTGAGATGGGCCATTCATGATGGGCTGACCAAACCCGGTCCATCACGTTTTTTACTTGGGAGAACGTTTTTATCTTCTCCTTGCACGAATGTAGCACGATCGGGACGCAATGCATCCATGGGGGTTATGCGTGGACGAAGGATTGCTCTTGTGCGTGTGAGAAACAACCGCAAGAAGAAGAAAACAGACAAGTAGTACGTGAAAATGGTCAAGCGAAGCACGAACATTGTACAAGCCAAGTGTGAGAACAAGGGACATATTTGGTTATGTGCAAATATGACCCTTGCCAGCCCAGGCCTGGGAGGCCCGAGACTGGCGACCTCCACCGGCCATTGACAAGGCCCGGCGGAGAGAGAAAGGGAAAAAGAAAAAGGGGGGAAAAGAAAAAAAAAAAAAGAGACAGTAAAAAGTAAAGAAGGAAAACATTAAAAAAAAAAAGGAAAAGTAAAAGAGTAAATAAACATTCGAAAAAATATTAAAACATTTCTAAAAATTGTCCGCGTCAATGTCGGTGGTGCCACCTAGGACAACCGGCATTTATGTCGGCGATTTATGCCCAAAATTGGCTGGATATGCTCAATTGACAAAAATAAATAATTTATGATTAAATTAAAAAAAATGAAAAATTTTATTACTAAATTTTAAGTTTATGATTTTTGGACAATTTTCCTAAAAACTGGCTGTTTGTTCGAGCGCATAGTCACATTTCCGACCGGCATGGAAAATCCAATCATTACGTGATACAATCTCGGTTCTTGGGACTTGTAGTACGATTAAGAAAATATCTTGCTTAGTATGATCCATGGCTCAGCAAAATAAATGCCTTCTATTCAAACAGCAATTACTGGTAAAAGGACATCTCAAGTGATAATATTTGTGTACAACGCTCATTTTGGTATCAAAATTTTTTTCTGGATAACTTAAGTACCAATTTTTTAAAAAAATGATTATTTCAATGCCAATTCCCGTGAGCCTGGCCGAAAATCATACTTGGCAATTTTTATTGATTAACTAATCCAACGTGGCTCCCCGAAGCTCCTAGTCGGCTTCCAAAGCACAGACAACATCATTTTGGTAATTTCACGAAGTGACTTTCAGTGCCATAAATTGTTTGAATGCCAAGTTTTTCTGAAAGTGATCACTTAAGTGCCATAAGTTGTAAAACGTGATCACTTAAGTATTATAAATTTAAGACATTCTAGCAACGTCGACCGAGCGACGTTGTTCTGTTTGCACAAGCGGAATTGATTTTTTTTTTATTTAAAAAAGCCATGTCACTAAATTGTTTGAATTAAAAATGATATGTCACTACATTGTTTTAAAATAAAATGCCACATATTTATTTGGGCCGAAATCTCTCACCGTTGGTACTTAAGTGATCTTTTTTTCTCTGATTTGGCACTTAAATGAGCTAGCGAAAAATTTTGGTACTAAAGTGACCGTCGTACATAAATATTATTACTTAAGGTGTCTTTCCGCGGGCAATTACCTATTTTGGCTATTCTTTTGGTGCTTTATGCATTGGTTTGAAAGAGACAGAACGGTGGGCCATTTCCTCAAAGAGAAGTTGATGATCCAGTGACTTCCAAATGCATCCAATTTCGATTCAAACTGGCGCAACAATCCAAGACCATACCGCCAAAATTCGATGGAGTCGGCCAAATCGTTGATCTGGTCAATCGTCTACAATTCGAGTATTCCATCTCTTGCTCTTGTTCTATTTATCTATTGTCCTTTTATATTCAACGCTTTGTGCTTGAATCCATAAAAAAATGTTACAACTTTAGAAAACCATTAGGAGTTAGCGGTTCCGGGTTCCTTACGGGTTCCATCCGGAACCTGGAATCTACCCGTCGGAACAGGTTCCTCATTTTTTGGAACTTGGAACCTACCCGTCATACCTTAGAACCCGGAACCTACCCTATCACGGGTTCTAGGGTCGGTTCCAAGGTACCCGAGAACATATCAATTTCTTTTATTTTATTTTCTTTTTTCATTTTTAGTTTAAAAAAAAATAAGAATGAACACCACAACATCTAAGAGAAGGTAGAGGTGAGTGATTTTAAGTTCCGTACATATTACATTTGGAACCTAAAACCAATCAATTTGAACACATTTATTATTTTTTGGAACCCGAAACCTAAAAATTTGTTTTGCTTTAAATTATATACTCATCATCGGACACCATAGAACATTGTAGGATCATGCAAAAACATATACCAAGAAGAATATAAAAATTTATTTCGGGATCTAGGGTCTAGGTTCCAAGTTCCAAGTTCCAGGTAGTGGAACCTGGAACCTACCCGTTGAAACAGGTTCCTCAATTTTTGGAACCTAGAACCTACCATACATACCTTGGAACCTGGAACCAGACCGGATCCTACGGGTTCCGGTTCCAGATTCTCGGTTCTACCCTGGAACCATGCTCACCCCTAAAGACCATGTATCTTCCTTCCAGTTTCTAGATGGTTTGGCATCATGGCATTTTGGAGTTTTATCAACAATTTGCTCGCGTAGGCGGCAATTCGGGAAATATGAGTCGAAGCAATAGCAAGAATTTGAATCTCCTTTTTTCGTTAATTGTATTTTGTTTATGTGCCATTTGACATGCATCATGTTAAATACTAAGTCAAGAGACCCATTTCAGAGTTCCTTTATTTTTTCCTAAGTTCATTAGCATGAAGATAAAGAAATCATCCCAAGTGCATAAGTTTGGCATGGTTGATTGAAGCATAAGGGGATTCCTGGGTATCTGTTTGTTTTTTTTTTTTTTTTTGGGGTCGAATCCAGGTATCTGTTTAAATCCCACAAACTGTGTGCAAATTGTTCCAGATGAGGTTTACTTGCATAAGGCCAAAATGCATGGGCTTAATCAGCTCATGAGATATGTTTCACGGACCTCCGGATAGCCAGGTTTATGCTCATGGGATCAAAACAATTCAATACATAAACAAAACAATTCTTTATTTAACGTCTAATGACATTTAGTGGAACCAAAGTCCTATAAATCTCTCATTCTCAAAGATCATCCCAACTCTCACATTCAACCCTCGAACGCATTTCCAAGTTCGAAACACCCAGAAATGAATCCTCTACTATCATCGTTCCTCCCATTTTTCCTTTACTTGTCATCGTTTGGCACAATCCTCTCTGTCTCTGCGCAAGCATTGTCAATCAGAGAAGCAAGTATAAGTGATATCCAACAGGCTTTCAAGCAGAACCAGCTCACTTCCAGGCAACTCACTGAGTTCTACCTTGGCGAGATCCGTCGGCTCAACCCGGTCCTGAGAGGAGTCATCGAGGTGAACCCAGACGCGTTGTATCAAGCCGGGAAGGCCGATGGGGAGCGCAAGGCCAAGCCGTATGGCTCGCTGCCCGTCCTGCATGGGATTCCTATCCTGCTCAAGGATACCATTGGGATGACAGACAAGCTGAATACCACAGCCGGTTCGTTTGCGCTGCTCGGCTCTGTCGTGGCTCGGGATGCGGGCATCGTGGCTCGCCTGAGGAGCGCTGGTGCCGTCATATTGGGGAAGGCTAGCTTGAGCGAGTGGGCGAACTTTAGGTCTTTGACTGCACCAAATGGTTGGAGTGCCAGAGGTGGTCAAGGCAAGGTGAGTTACTATCCTTCTAGAGCTAGTAATCAATTTTGAATTTACCCAAGCATTTTACAAAAGTCACAAGTTTCATTTTGTGGATGGCGTGCAGAACCCGTATGTTCTTTCGGCGGATCAAGCAGTGGACCGGCGATTTCAGTGGTGGCTAATATGGTGGCGGTGTCAATAGCAACCGAGACCGATGGATCGATCTTATGCCCTGCTAGTGCTAATTCAGTAGTAGGCATCAAGCCAACTGTTGGCCTCACGAGCCGAGCTGGGGTTGTTCCTGTCTCTCCCAGACAAGACACCATCGGGTACGTCGAGTGCGCGATTTCTTTCTGAGCGGCTGCATAATCGAGTAAATAAATTTGTCACAGGCAGTCAATAGCTCGAATAATACGGCTAGTTGATTACTTATTGGTCGACCGATCTTGTCGCCTCAACATGCTAAAGTTTACACCGAATACTTTATCATCTGCAATAAGCATTCTCAAAATGCAGCCTCGAAATTCTCGATGCAACAGGCCTCTGTGCCGGACTGTTTCGGATGCCGTGTACGTTCTTGATGCCATAGTGGGTTGTGACTACAACGACGGAGCAACGAGAGAAGCGTCGAAATATATTCCTAAAGGCGGATATACAGTTTCTCAAAGCTTATGGGCTCCAGGGAAAAAGGCTGGGGATAGTGAGAGATCCCTTCTTTGATTTCACCGATAAGCGCGGTCAAGCTCTTGCTTTTGAGAATCATTTCCGAACATTCCGGTATCGATCGTTTTACCAGCGTAGTGTTATGAGAAAAATTAACATATTTGGAGTAAATACCTGATCATCTGTTGTTTTTTTTTGGTAAAGCCTGATCATCTGTTGTTCATGGATGATGAATCCAAACTTTTTCGATACTAGGCAAGCAGGTGCAGTTTTGGTAGACAATCTGAAGATCGACAACATCGATCTCATCTTGAACGCCACTGCGAGCGGCGAAGCGGTTGCCATACTAGGAGAGTTCAAGATAAATTTGAATGCTTACTTGAAGGATCTCGTGGTGTCTCCGGTGCGAACCTTGGCAGATATCATAGCTTTCAACCAGAAGAACTCTAAACTGGTAAGCGAGTTCCGTTGCCTCTGCATAAAGCGCATTTCATACTTCGAAAGTATGGTTTCAGAATGTATAATTTCTGTTGTCGATTCGGAAAAATAATTCTTACTGATCGGCTTTTCTTGATTGCATGACAAAGCCAGAAAACGAGGAAACGCATGGGCAGATTCAACCTAATGCTCTAGTTTGATAGAACATCCTTAACCTGACAATACTGCGGAATGACAAGTATGTGCCTCAATGGTGTCACAGGAACTAACTGATCAGATCGGCCAGAACATCTTTCTGGCATCCGAAGGCGCAAACGGGATCGGCGGCATGGAGAAGGCAGCTTTGTCGAACTTGGCATCCCTATCAAGAAACGGATTCGAGAAGCTGATGATGCAGTACAATCCAGATGCAATCGTCGCTCCCGGGTTTGATGTTGCTCTGGTTCTTGCCATAGGCGGGTTCCCAGGGATTAGCGTCCCCGCCGGTTACGACGACAAGGGAGTACCATTTGGAATTTGCTTCGGAGGGCTGAAGGGCACGGAGCCGAAGCTGATCGAAATCGCCTACTCATTCGAGCAGGCCACAAATATTAGGAAGCCTCCCTCATTCAAACCTTGATGATGCGATGCGACTTCCTCCTCTTCTTGAAGTGTAGTGCCTCAACTTTGGTTGCGTGAGCACACTAGACTCTTTTGTATGCAAATTGCTTTCCCTCTAAAATTCAGAAGTAATGAAATACAAAACTTTTAAGTGTTAAGATTTGTGGAAAATTATTGTATGACAACGTCAAAATCAAATTGTCAAAATTCACAAAGGGAGAATGAGACAAATAATCTACAAACTTTGGTCCAAACATACAATGTCGTTCTTGAACTTTTAAGTTATTCAACGTAGTTCATGAACTCTGATCCAATGTTTTATGTGGTCCATGAACTTTCAAATATTTTCATATAATGTAGGGACTACGTTGGACGTTTACCAACAGTTCATGGACCGCGTTGAACAAATTAAAAGTCTAAGGACGACATTTCAAATTGGGTCGAAATTCATTCACCACATTACACAAATTAAAAGTGCTGGGATGATATAGCACATTGCACAAATTAAAAATTTAGGTACCATTTGTGCTATTTTGCCAATTGCAACCTAATAAAAGTGAAAGTAAAGAGTTTAAACCGAAAGGACATAGCAAGATTATTTATGAAAGGCCGGGCCGGGTCACGGCGAAATGAGTAGATCCATCTCTTTATTATCTTTAAATTGGGCTTACCCGACTAATTTTGGGAGAAGTGTCCCATGGGTCGGCCCGGTCCTTGAGCTCAGACTATGGTACGAAGTTCAGAAGTTGGGCTTTTTGCAGAAATTGGGCCGGATATATTTTTACCCACATCATACCTATTAAAGACAAAACGGACCTTCCCGGTTTTTTTTTTTTTTTGGTCGATCCCGGTCTAATTTCAATTCGTCCAAATTTCACCATTAGAAATCTCTATTGGTGATTGTAGAATCAACTCACAACATTTTTATTTTGTTCCCTTTTTCGGTTTGGCGGTCCGATGGTATCCATGCCCACTCTCGTGCATCTCAACCAATACATCTCCCTAGCGATCTTAACGGCATACCCCTTCCCATTGGCATGGTGCGTTCGGGACTTTATTCTTAGAGTGAGTGCTTTCAATAAAGATTGAACTCAAGACACAAGGAGAGAGAGCAGAATCCCTCGTCTTATAAGCCACCGCCTCACCGGTTGAATCAACTTTTTCGATGCGAAAACGGACATCAACATATGGTAGGTGATCGCTGGTCTTGTCTAAGTTTCCAATTTCCCAAATTTTCCTGAAGTGATTGCCGTTCTACTAGAAGCCTGGGTTGGTGGGAGGAGAGATAGCGGTAGGTGTGTGATCTAGAAGACAAGTCAAATTGGGTAGGTTCGTCAAATGAAGAGAGTCTACGGCCGTAAAAGAGAATTATAACGCCCAGCCGTTCGTCTGAATTCCATTGCGTGTATTACTTTCCCCCCTTTCAAAACTCGAATTTAAATTATGTACGGCCACGATTTCTTTCAAAGTACGGACTCATTTCTCGAGTTGTGTTGACACGAGAGAACTGTTACGTTGCCATAGGTCGTGTCTTAAGAGCGTCGGGCGTCACTTTTATCGAGATAAAACTGTTGGTAAAATCGATTATACGACGATAGAGGGCGGATATCATAGTCCAAGATCAAATTGTCTGAAAAATTGATCCCCAAGTCCAGTCCAAACTCTTATCTGCTGACTTGAAAAGTAGGACCTGAAATTTCACCTAAGCACTAGCATAGGCACTTCAATTCATCCTATAAAAGCCCATCCAATGCCTTTCTTTTCCCTATCAACTAGAGCTGAACAATTTGATCTACAGAAATGGGGAAGATAGCTCTTACTCTTTTGTTTCTTGTTGTTCACACGGCCATGCCCTCCGCTCGGGCCAAGGCCGATGACCCGAGAACGATCAAGTCGTGGTACGATGAGCTCCACCAAGCGAGGCCTAAGCTGACCCAGCTCCGCTTCTATTTCCACGACACCCCCTCGGGAAAGAACCCCACTTCGGTCCAGGTCGCTCATGCCCCGTTCACGAACCAATCCGCCACCTTATTCGGCCTCGTGAACGTCTTCGACGACCCCCTGACAGAAGGGCCCAATCCGTCTTCAAAACCCGTGGGCCGAGCCCAGGGGCTGTACGCGTCTGCCGGGCTGGAATCCCTAGGCCTGCTCATGAACATGAATCTCGTCTTCACCGATGAGAAGTACAATGGGAGCACTCTGAGCATCATGGGCCGGAACGCGGCCATGGAAGCCTACCGTGAGATGCCGGTCGTCGGCGGGTCGGGTGTTTTCCGACTCGCCCGTGGAACAGCAACGGCGAGGACCCATCAATTTAATGCCACCACCGGAGATGCTGTGGTAGAGTATAATATAATAGCTATGCACTATTGATTCGCAAGAGGCTGTCGTTAGTTCATCTTAATGCTCAGCGGCATCGGTTCTCCATTTTGTGGAGATGGCCAAAACATAGCCAATGTGATGAATGATCAATAATTGGACGGTCAATCAACCTTGTTCCACTTCCACATTCTGCTTGTATTTTCGGTCATGTAATTTTTTTTTTTTTTTCGAACTTTGCAATTTCAAAAAAGAAAGAAAGAGAAGTGGTGGGCGTGGGTTGGGTGATGATGTGCATTTGTGTTTGTGATCTTATTATATTATCAGTTGCTAACTTGTTGTCCATGATTTTTTTTTTAACAAAAGTTTATGCCCAGTTCAAAATCGGTTCAACATCAATTCTATTAGGGAACCGATGTAAGAGCATCGGGTTCTATCAATCAACTCTCACACTCAACTCAGCCAACTGATCCAGAACATTCCTTAGTATTGGAAGCAATGACCAATTTCGTATGCAATTTGAATCGATGGGTCCAATTTTGAAGATGGCGATTCCACGAGCTAATTGTTGATTCGCAAGGATAACTAATTGTCTTTATTCTTAGTTTTATGAGTCTTAAGGCCTATATTTCATGAGTCTTCATGTGGTACTAATTCCAAGATTCTTCATGATGTGAATACTCCGAGAACCATTTCGTTTCGAAGATTTCAATAGTCAGTTCTTTTGTTAGTAAAAGAATCACATTATAAATAAAAGTGTAATCTTACTTGAACGACGGTCGGACTACTTGAATGTTGACGAATATATGATATTTTCTTCAAGGGAGCAAATTTTTGTCCTTGTTCTTTATCTTTGGTTGATGGATTCTTCCTCGATGGTGAACCAAGAAGTCTTTTTATTCCTAACTGGTGTTTTTTCTTTAAACCTTAGTAGTAAACTTCTCTTATACCAAAATTTTTAATCCTTGGCAATTGACTTGGCTTTTGAGCCTTGGTGGTGAACTTCGTCTATCCTCATCTTTATCCTTGACCGGTGGCACGTCCTTTATGCCTTACCAATTATCATCATCTATCATACATCATATCATAATCAATCGAAACACATTTCCACCCAACACATGCATCGGAACCAATCGCCCAGTTCAAAGTTGGATCAACATCGGTTCTATCAGGGAACCGGCCCAATCGATTCGATTTCTATATAGAATCAATGGGTTCAAGGTTCAACCTTGGGATTGAACCGAACATGATCGGTTCCTAGGGTTTCAACCCATGAACGTATCTTCGGGAAAGCAAATCGACCTCGAACCGAATTTGCAAGCCCGGTTCGCAAGTTGACTACAACTGTTGCTTACCTTTGGGCTCCGTTTGTTTCGCAAAAAATGAATCGTTTTTAGAAAATATTTTTGGAAAGTTAATTTCTAAGAAAATGACTATATTTTTCGGTATTTGGCTGAAATCTAATAATGAACTTGAAAACATTTACCGTCATTTGGCATGGAAAATTAGATTTGATTTTCCTCTGTCCACTCATTTTAATATTTTTTTATTTTTATTTTATCTTTTCTTTTTTCTTTTTATTTTTTAAAATCAGTTATTTAATTACTTTTTTTTTTTTTTTTTTAGATATTTTCCCACCCCACTTTTTGTTGCCTTCTTCCTCATCATCGTCGTCACCTCCCTTCCCAATCCCACCGCCACCGCCACCGCCTCCACCTCCACCGCCGCTTTTCACCCACACTCAACAAGAGTTGTCGCCGCCGCCACCACGGCGCAAGCTCAGCTCAAGCTCAGGCCCAAGCCCTGTGCGGCCGTGGAGGATCCCCGTAAACCCGACGCCCATCCTCAACAGCCTCCCCTTTCGTTCCCTTGACCCGTGTCTCCCTACGTTTCACGCCGGAAATCCGATCACCACCACCATCGAATCCACAGTATGCCTCAGGTGGCCCTTCTCATCCTTCTGTTCAGATCCAGATCCAAGAAGTTCGATCCCGATAAAGGTCCAGGCGAGGCCAGCGAGTTCGATCCCAACAAAGGCCCAAGCGAGGTGGACCGAAACCGAGCCTCGCCAAACTGGCCTCCTCAGATCTGCGAGCTTCGAGTCTCGCTAGATCCGGTGAAGCTCGGCCTTGTTCGAGGCTGACGCGAGCTCGACGTCGCCGTCACTGATGTCCACGTCGAAGAGGGAGGCGCCGAGCAGGAGAGAGAGGAAGGATCTGGCGGCGGAGGGGATTGTCTCGAGAGATAAGACTGTCGGCGATGGAGGAGGGAAAGTGGGAAATGCAAGCTCCGAAGGGGAAAAGGGAGAAAGAAAGAAGCTGCAGCGCAAGAGAGGAGAAAATGAGAAATGGAAATCATTTTCCTCAGTTTAGATGATTTTTTTTTTTTTTTTTTTTTGTGACTGAAAAACTGTGCACCAACACTAATGATTTACTTTGCACTTTGTAACTCGTTTGTTTTTAAGAAAAAAATACTTTTCTTAAAAATACTTTTTCCCAATTTTCGATTTTTTTTTAGGCGAAAAATAAGCACACAGCAAGCAAAGGAAGCCTCCGGGCTTGGCCTCAAGAGGAACCTCCGATTGTTAACGAGAAATAAAGAGAAGGGTAAAAGCAGCTAAAAATCTTAAATTATGTCTATTGCGATATATTTATCCTAAATTTTTTTTGGTGACACCAAAATTTTTAAAATTATATCAATGTGACACATTTATCTCAAACTTATACCAGTGTGACACATTTATCCCAAATTTTTTATTGTGACATTAAAAACCCCAAATTTTTTAGAATAAATGTGACATACAGCTATAAATTTGGGGTTTTTGGTGTCTTAAAAAAATAACTTAAGGTAAATGTGTCGTATGAGTAAAAGCTTAGGATTATTGGTGTCGCAAAAAAAAAAAATTAGAGTAAATGTATCGCTCGAGCGAGTACAAATTTGGGGCTTTTGGTATCCCCAAAAAAATTCAGATCTGAACATAAAATGAGATATGAATAACCCATCCTCCTGGATCAACAGATCAGGATTTACTACAATTACTTGAAATGCGTTTGGAACCCTCATTTTTTCTTGGGTTGTGGTGCAAACAGTATGTGATGTACGGCTAACTCGACGAGACTTTGCTTTCCTAAAGAGTGTCGGCTGGGTTTTCAGGTACCAACTCAACTCCACAAAGTGCTTACACCTCATTCAAAAGGCAGGGCTGAAGCTTTTACTTTGCTTCTCCAGCTCCACCAGAGGCCAAGCTGGGTCGGGCATTTGCCCCGAGGCCCGCCATATGGGCCATGCTGCTTTGGGCCAGGCATTCTTCCCTCGACATCTTTCCTCCATTGGACCCTTTGCTTTCTATGCTGAGGCTTAGTGGGCTCAAGCCTAATAAAAGGGGCAAAACATTTTGGCTGCAACTCGGCTCATGGAAAGATGGAGGAAGTTGAAAAGGCTCTCGATGGTGTTGGTGTTAGACAGTTCATGTTCGATGTCACAGATTCAACAAGAAGCCAATAAACTCGGGAAGGATAGGGTGGGATGTAAACAGGTCGACATGGTCTCGCAAACTGGTTGTGGAATCTCTTTCTAGGATTACAATTGAAATGTCAAGAAAAACTTCAAAAAAATACCTTCCTAATTCCATGACACACAACTAAGGCTACGCCGACACCCCACCCTGTAAAAGTCGAAAGATCTTTGACAAAGTCTCAAACACTAATAGCACGAGACAAACTTACAGAGGTTTATTCAGAAATAGCAGAGAGGAAAAGGGAAATATAGTCAGTTCATCAACTCATCTTCCCCCATTCTCTACACGCAACAGCGTCGAGATCATTTTAAGTTTTCCCGAAGACGTCAGCAGCACCAGTAAAGTTCACCTATATGGCTAGAGGAATTGGTGCATAACCAAATAGCTAACATTCCTTAACGAGTTTTCAACAAATGCAGCAGTCCTAGACCAGTAGCTAAACATCATCTCATACAGCACAACACACAGCAATCTCATCATACTCGTTCCCTAACAACTTCCATAGCTAGCGCAGAGTTGCTGCACAACAGGATCTTATTAAGTTACAGCAAAACCAAACCAAATTCAAACCCAGCTCATCTTTCGATTCAGAATGAGAGAGCTACTGCAAACACTGATCAAAATGCTTCAGCAATAGCCCCATATTCATGTCAAACGAAATTGAAGAAGAGGTAACCTGCTAGGACAACACATCATTCCACAAGCAACAGAATCTAATGCTATTGGTGTTATCTTTGGCTTGCTCATGCTTCAACGAATCTAATGATGCTGGGGAATAAACATCTAAACAACCAGAGAAACATCAAGAGCTTTCAAAACTCTCCAGCCTTTTCAATGGCAGTATGGAGATTCTAATTATCTCATACCATGTCATCCAAATAACAGAATCAGCTCTAGAGAAGCTTGATTTCAGGCAAAGAGAGGTAAATCAAAAGGTGAAGAAGAAAAATATTTTCAGGGGGGTACAAAAGAAAGAACATCAGAGGTTCCTCAACATGAACGTCATTTCAAGAGAATGACTCTAACTGCAACACCATTAAATAAGAGGGAGTGGCTTGTGTCCAGTAGCTTCAAGGTAACAAAACTCACCATATGCCAAATTTCTAATGACAAAAAAACCTAGAGTACTATGATCCACATGTCAAGATGGAACTTTCCTGGTCCAACAACAACAACAAAATCCATATTCAAGTTATTATCTGTCGCTTCATGCATCATACAGTAAGTATGAACTATTTTTCATCATTGTCCAAGCTGCCATTGTTGAGGAAAATCCAGTAACTTCTTGAATAGTGGAATGAGGCCAAGCAGAGCAATTTGAAGCTGTTCGGAGCTATTTACCCGAACACTGACCTGTCCTGCCCCTCTATTATTCAAATTTGCGCGAGCAATCAGATTCGTAGACCGTCCAATGGGCAACTGAGATTGTATATTGCCACCAACAGCAAGATCCCCATGCCAATCCATGACGGAAAGGCCAAGAGTGAACAGAGAACGACCCAAAGGGTAATCTTTATCCCTCAAGGTGGCATCTAAGCTGCCACCATAAGCAACATCACCACGAGAAGTTATAGCACCACCAGTCATAACTAAACGGAACCACTTATTGACGATCAATTTGTCCTCAACTTTCAATCCAGCCGTTAAAGCATCATTCAAGAGAGTAAAGGACAATCCAGCAGTCGCCTTATTCTTCCTGAAATTACTAAACCTAGTCTCACTGCGAAGAGTATAAGCCAGGTCCTTCCCAACAGTCTGCATATCAAGTCCTAGTGAAGTTGATTTTCCCTCCCCATGTTTTATCGAACTAGCTACCTCCATTTGGACATTCGCATCCTTCTTATCTTTTGTGACCTGGCCCGAAAAAGAGATAGGTATCTTGTCTTTAACAACAAACAATCGCTCTAAATTAATGCCTTCGTAACCAACATCATGATCCCAACCATGAGTATCAAGAACAGGCCTTACAAGCCACTGGGTAGAGTTATCAAGGTAACGATACCGGTGAGTAGGATTATCAGAATCAAACGATGCAGGTAAGGCCAAATCTGGCATGGGTACTGGTACAGATGCTGCCCCGCCACTTTCTTCTTCTGCATTTTCAACATATTCACTTGGCTGATCCTTGGCTGCAGCTGCCATCTTCTTCATCATCCTCCGTCGCCTTCTCTCCTCTTTTAACTGTTTCTTCATAAAAAGTTTCTCCCTATATTCTAACTCATCAAAATATGCCTTCTTCTGAGCCCTAGTAAGCTTTGACAACTGGGCGTTTGTCAATCGCTTAAATGGCGGCAATTCGTCATATTCTGATTCATCATCAGAATCGGATGACTCATCCAAGTCATCATCCATGCCATCATCATCACCGTACTGCTCCTCAGGCAGCTTCGGCTGTGGCCTCGGCTGGAGAAGAGTTGAAAGAAGAAAAGGCAAAGGAGGGGCTCTTGACCTAGATGCAAAAGGCTTCCCAGGTGGACTATCTTGCAGCTTCAAAAGTGCGTTAGCCTCGGCTAAAATTTTTGAAGCAAAGGAAAGCAGTAATAGATGAGGCTTCCAAACCTGACCATTCGGCAACACTCTCTGCCCAGCCCTATTTGTCCTGCATGCCGAGTGATTTTCCACCAAAGAAACAGGATTCATAAGCCGCATATCACCAGCTGCCTGACGAATCGCTTGTTGCACCACATGTGATCGCTGAGTGACAAACATGTCATAACTAGAAGCAGTACCATTTGGCCCATCAGGTGGAGCTGATGCTGCATGTGTTAGAACCACAATTGCATTAAACCATATAGAGGGTCCAAATATCTCAGTAATTGTACGCAAAAGCGGCATATCACCAAGATCCCTGGTTTGCATGTCCAAGCGGTCAAGATAGAGCACGATATCAGGTGGAGTCTTCTTAATGAATCGCTTAATAGAGTGAAGGATCTTCTCATTTTGGCGTTGATCCGTCAAAGAGGACAGAAGACCGGGCGTGTCAATTATGCGCACCTTAATCCCCTGAACAGTTCCTACGACATCTTGAACTTTCTTAGTGCCCGTGTCAAAAGCATCAGTGCTGAACTTCACTTCATCAAATATTGAGTTGATTGTCGCACTTTTTCCCACACCTGTCTTCCCCAAGACCATAATAGTGCAAGAGAAATCAAGTGGTTCCTGCCCAGATGCCTCAAGCTGCTCTGCCATGGCACTTGCACGATCAAAACTGAAGGCACCAACACGGCCCCCATTTCTTCCCCTAATCTGCTCCGCTAATCCCAGCCTGTACAGGACCTGCGCCACAACGACATTATGGGGAGTCTGCCCAAGACGATGTGCAAGACGCAAGAATTTAACACGTATCATTTGGAGTTTTTCGCGGGTCTCATCATGATCATCAGACTCCCCATTAGCAGGTTCCTCAATATGCTGAGCCTGCGAATGAGATACAGCTCCATTAACACGCGGTTGCTGAGACACTCGAGGTGCAGGCTCCAGCAGAGGAGCAGCACGGCCAAGGCCAGCAGGACGAGCAGGTACCGAAGCATGATTCATTGATCTTCCAGATGATGCAACTTCTTCTGCAGCCCGTATACCATTTTCCCTGATTACTTTTGTACCATCCTCCCCACTATCTGAATCCTTCTTTACAAGCTTCTCTGCAAGAGTGTGATTGTGATGATTTTCCTGGACTTTTTCAACAGGATGCTGAGTGTGAGAAGTCACATCCTCTTTGTTAATTTCAATCGTTCCAGCCATAATTTGCTCCTCCTTCTCAGACTTAAGTTCGTCTGAAGTAGTCAAGATCCCAGACTCACGAGTAACTGACTTGTCTGAGGTAGATGGAGGCTTGCCAATTGAAGTTGGGTCCTGCTCAGAGTTTCCCTCCTGAAAGGAATCTCGTCCGTTAGTAGCATCCTTCACCTCCTTGTTGACGTCATTCTCATATCCTGAATCGATATCAGAAGTAGACTTTTTCACTTCTCTACCAGCATCATGATAGACTGAGTCAAAGCCAGCTGTCACACCTTCAGGTTCCATGTTAAGGTGGACTTTATTTTCTGTAGCCAAAGTAGCACTCCCTTCATCCAGAGTATCTGGATGATTAGCAGCTGGAGCAACTTCCAGATCCCTGTCAATGGTAAGTTTGCCTTCAGTTGCCAAGTCAGTGTCTACTAATTCTTCACGCTGATCATTTGCACACAGAACCTCCTCCCTAGAAGTTCGCTTCTTATCAGTGTCAAGTAGTCCTTCCACGCTCACATTCCCATTCTCCAATTCATCTTTGGTCACATTGTCAAGCTTTTCAAGAACTCCACCAAGCGTCGGAGTGGACTCATTTGCATCATTGTGCATCTCTTCATCTACATGAAGCTCAGCTATCTCCTCCACAGCATCCTCCCCATTATTCATCAATCCATCATCTTCTTTGCCCGGCACCTCCTCACGAGTCCCTCCCTCATCAACTCCATCTGCCACCACCAGAGCACCACCGATGCTCTCCCCACCGGCCAAACCTTCTACCTTCTCTTCAACATCCACGTCCTCGACTATCTCCTCAAGTTTCTCGGTTTTTGCCGGTGTGCCAATTGCCTCCTTGAAATTTTCAACCTCATCTCCCACACTCGCTTTCTCATGAAAAACATGGCTACTTGGATCAACAGCCTCAGTAGGATCCGTATCAGGACCGGGAACATCGACCCCCGAAACCAGCTTCACTTCTTCCTCTTGCAAACTGTATTGGGCATCCACCGCCTCCTCAAAAACATCTTCTCCTTCACTGACCTTCGAATCATTCCCCACCGAACCGGCCCTCTCCTCTGTCCTCTCCTCCAAAACCCCAGCCTCCCCATTGACTTGCTCTTCCACGCACTGGACATCTACATCTCGGTCAGCAAACTCCATTATCGATACCCCGTCAGGCCTCCCTCCCCAAACCTAGATTCAACAACACCAGAAAGAAACCATCTCAGGGAACGCGCAATCAACCCACATCAAACAAAACAAACAGCCACGTATCAGCCAATCAGAAACTACCCATTCACAAAAATCGGACCCACCGCACAAACACAGACGCACCCTCCACTGAACACGGATAACGGAACTCATCCCAATTCCGCGCGGCTACATCTAACCTTCAACGCGCGTTGGAAATGGTTTTTTTTTGCTAGGGTTTTACAAACAAGACGAAGCTACAGGAACGATGAAACCGAAGCAAGCAATAGCCAAAATGGAAAAGCGGAAAAGCAATCGGAATTGCAGAAAGCTCACCTGGTTTCGTGGATTCTAGAGAGAGAGACAGAGAGAGTAGAGTAGAGAGAGAAAAAGGTCTCTCTGTTGTTTTCAGTGAGATGAAATTGGAAGATTTTGGGGGAAAATTAGGGATCTTCTTCCTCTTCCTCTTCCTCTTTCCCAGTCGCTTCTCCTTTCCCCCAATCTTTTTAACACTCCTTGCCAATTTTTCATCACTAGATAAGGGGGGCTCATCGACGGCTGAGACGGCCCTCGGCTCGATCGGACGGCGCGGAGCCCCTTGCACTGGTATCATCGCGAAAGACGCCAAGCCGTGATGACGTGGACCCGAGGGGAAATTGAGAGGGTCCCCACGCTGCGGTTGAGAGGACGAGCATGCGAGGGTGGGTTTGTCACGTGAGTCACGTGCTGGTGGTAGAGCAGAATGTAGGGGCCGTGGAGGACACTAGAGTCGACAAAATTTTGGGGTGTTATCGAGTCGAGTCGAATCGACACGGTTTGCGATTAAAGTTGGATGGGTAATTCAGCTTCAATGTCGATGTTGAGAAAGTACTTTTGATAGCAATTAGAATTAACTAGGAATTACATTAAATCCGAGTATAGCTCATGTCTGATTGGAGCACAGGAACGAATTTAAATGAATGCGATAAATTCGAAGAATGACAAACTTACATATGTAAATACTTATCAAATTTGCGAGCATGCTCTTGAGCTCCATTCTAGTAAAGTAGTTTCAAAGTCGAGTTTCAATCGAGATGAGCGGGAGCAGTTTGCAACTCGTGCATTGTTAATACATAATTAATCCAACTCGTCTGTGAACCGAATCGTTCAATTTTCTTACTTCCCAAGGAACGCTAGACTCGTTTATACCTGCTGTTCAAATAGAGGACTCAACTAACTCGATTTGCAAGCCGGATTACGATGGAAATCGGTTTCGTGAGTGTTCTATAGCCACTTCAAAAGTTCTCGAGTCACGATCGAAGACGTCGGCCCGACACGACAAGAAAGCGAGAGCAATCGATACTTGTCTTTTTTTTTTTTTTTTTTTACTTTCATGTCATTGGAAAAAGCATGCTAGATTCTCTAAAGCCATGCGCTCCAAACGCTTTAATCTACCAAATAAAATCATAATTTATACACACAAAAGAATATATCTTGCATTAATTGGCGTTGGGCCTGCACAATCTCTGACCAGTCATGAAACCACCAAGCCACTACGCATCCAAATGCAAAAAATCTACGAAATCGCTGGGAGCCCAACTTGGCCCCCCCACCCCAACTTGAGAGGACGTTCTTGATGGGTGTGAGCTTGGAGCGGCGCTAATGGCGTTTCCTAGGCGGAGCACCACCGGCCACCAGCCCGCCACCCCACGACCCACCATGTGGGGCTCGTCGTTCTTGGTTGCTTCGGCTTGTCTTGGAGAAATAATTTGCAAAAGACCAGCATCGCCCACGTGAAGTTGTTAGATCCGAGGAAGGATGAGGCGTTTGGATCGTTTCCCAATTTCCCTTTCCCTTTGTGTTCTTCGTTTGGCTGGTTTTCCTTTTGGTTCTTTTCCCCACCCACCCTTCTCTCTCTTCCATGTCATATGGAATGGGATGGGTCGGAGACCGAAGAGACGGCGTTCCGTCGTTTCCGCTGAATCTGAAGTAAAGTAGAAGCATAATCGAGCCGAGATAAGTTAGTGGGGGATGATTAATTGAACGATATGATCAGAAAGCTTATAAATTAGTCATATTGAGTTTCGAAATGATTTCTCTTTTAAGAGGGTAAGTTAACTTTACCGTCGAAATCAAATTAGTCTGGTTCTTAATTAAGCTTGAGCTCTTGGCATTTCGCTACAAGAGGATTGGGATTTAGTTGGGGATTTCTTTAGTGGCAACCATGATAATGTGATATTGTTAGGCCACTTTTAAATGTAGGCTGGGTAATGACCACCATAAAAAGTAACCTCCTTTGACAATTTTTTGCAAATTGCAATGCAAGATAGGCTATTGATGGCAATTTTTAGTAATTGCCACTACATTTTTACTATAATGCTTCTCCCGATTTTATTTCCTGCTCTTCCGAGGTCGGCATTTCGCCTCGAAAAAGTTTCACCGGCTCCTCTCTCACTCCCTCGGCAAATGAGACCTTACGATATTTTCACAAAATCATTTAGCGGATCGAATTGTGAAAGCCCGTCGTAAAAACGCTCTTCGATCGGACTTGTTGTTCGGGATATGTGACAAACTTGATTCTAATTAATGATGTGGGTATCATCTTCGACAAAAATAAAATTATTTGCTAGACATTATTTTTCATCAACGGCGGACAAAAAAAAAAGTTTTGAGAAATTAATTGAATGTATTTTTTTTATATGTATTCATTGCGACTAAATATCATAAAATCTCAAGTGGACAAAAGAAAATTGCCTAAATTTTACATCATCGCTCAATGAATTAATTAAAAAAAGGAGGGGGTTTTCTTCAAAAGTGCTCAACGCCATCGTCAAGCTATATATAAAAATTATCCCGATTTTCAATATGTATAGACAATTTTTATTTTTATTTTTATTTTTATTTTTATTTTTGGCAAGTTGGTGCCTTCCATGTTTTGCCAAAAGGTCCGAGCAATGATTAGCTTTTTAATGACTATTAGCAATGATTAGCTTTTTAATGACTATCTTCCGCAATGGGGTTGAGCAATATCCTAGAAAAATGCAATCACACAAAATGTTCATTGGAATTCACCATCATCCCTAATTGTTTTGTTCGCTAGGGGTGTCAAAAAAGCTTGCATCGGCCCAACCTGACCCAGGCCCGAAAATTCACCCTAATTTTCGGGCCTTTTGAGCCGGCTTAGTACTTTAGGATCGGGCCGGGTCGGGCTGGCCCGGTTCCAGCTTTTTTTTTTCCACCCACGTTTTCTTTTTAATTTATCTTATTTTCATTTTTATTTTTTATATTATTTCATTCGACAGACATGTTAAGTGATTTTGATTCAAAAAAAAAAAAATCAACCTGGGTCGAAGAGGGTTTGGGCCGGGTCGAGCTTGGCACTATTCAATTTCGGGCCTGCTCGGGCCCGGCCGAGACTCGGCCCAACTCGGCCCATTGACACCCCCGTTGTTCGCAACATCAATAAAGTGACCAAAACATCTCCAAACGCCTCCTTGTATCTCCTCTTCCTAATGTTCGAAATTGTGTATAGGAATAGAGTATCCGATGGTGAGCATGTGATTTAGGGTTTAGAGTTGAAGATTCAGGGTATCGAAAACTAGTAATAAGCCTCTCATGATACAAATTACGCATATTTGCTCTTCATCTTATCTCCCCCAAAGGGATCGTCCTAGAAATTTTTGGCCAAAAAGGATGTGTATTAACCGAATCAATATGGTCTATTATAGTTCTAAGCCAAATGTCCTTGAAAGCAAATTGAATAATTGTTATTTAGAACTAAATTGTTTTTTGTCTACCATATCTTTAACCTTCATCTTTCTTTGACTTTTTCTTCGCCTCTTTGCAGAGCACATATTATACAAGGGAAAACAATATATATATATATATTGTGTGCAGCCATGGAGTTTGAAATCGATTCATAAAATAGATAAGAGAAAAAGTCGCATTTTAATTCGGCGAAAAGAAACGACTTTGAGTTTTGATTTAGTCATTCGAAAAAAATGAATAGAAATGACGTTCGAAAAACACGACCCCGAAATAAGGATGGATATCAATGTTCTCTCGATCAAAACCAAATGAATATTGCGATGAAGCAAATAATATTCAAAATCCTCTTTTCTGTTATTACTATTTTTTGTGATATACTGATATAGCAAAACTTTGAGCTTAAAGTTTGAAGCCACATTTTTATATGATCAGTTTGTAGTATTTTCTACCCTTAAATATGTTAGGACCCCATAATTTTTTTTTTTTTTTGTTAGAACGAAAAGGAGAAAAAAAAATTACTGACGTTTTTCTAAAAATAATTAGATGTTTCGATTACTTATGAGCCCACTGATCTGATCCGCACAATCAAGTAAGCGTTTCACTGATCTTACGGCTAGGATCAACTGAGCTTATGACCTCTCGGATCTTGCAAGTCTCGCTCTCTTCTTTTGCCCTTTCCCTCTGCCCTTCTCTGCTGCTGACACGGCAGCAGGGCCCATGACCGCCAGTCCACCACCGCACCCTCACCGGAAAATCATCCTCTCAATCGTCCCCCCTCCAGCGGCGATGCTCGCCGGGCCCTATTGCGAGCCACGCGCCGCCGTCGCCGCCGTTCAGCATCTCCCGAGCAATACCTAGATGAAGAACCCTCGCCCTCCTCCATCACTTTCTCATGGTTTCTCTCCCCAATGCCCCCCCTCTCTCCTCCCAAACCTCTCAATCACTTCCCATCCCGTCCAAATCCAAGAAAACGACTCACCCACGACCCGGGCCCTCCCTGCCTCGTCCGGTCCCTCCTTAATCTCTGTTCTCGGGGTCAACTGGCGGACGCCGTTGACTCCCTCCACCGGTTGGCCCTCAAAGGCGTTCGCTTGCCCTCCCAAGTCCTCGCCCACTTGATCCATCAATGCGGCAACGCCGGGTCCCTCAAACAAGGGAAACACGTGCACCTGCATCTGAAGCTCACTGGGCTGAAGAGACCCGGCACGTTCTTGTCCAACCATTTGATTGAGATGTACTTCAGATGCAACGACGAAGTCGCTGCGCGCAAGGTATTCGACAAAATGCCGGCTAAGAACGTGTATTCGTGGAACAACATGCTCTCTGGGTATGTCAAGTTGGGTAGGATGAATTTGGCGAGGAGGCTGTTTGAGAAAATGCCGGAGAGGGATGTCGTGTCGTGGAATACCATGGTGATGGGGTATGTGCGGTGTGGGCATGGTGATGAGGCAGTGAGGCTGTATAGAGAGTTGAGGAGGTCGGGGATTGAGTGCAGCGAGTTTAGTTTTGCAGGCATTCTGACTGTTTGTGTGAAGATGAAAGATTTTTGCCTTAGCAAGCAGATTCATGGGCAGGTCTTGGTTTCTGGCTACGCATCCAATGCGGTGATCGTCAGCACTGTAGTTGATGCGTATGCAAAGTGTGGGGAGATGAGTGATGCACGTAGAGCATTTGATGGCATGCAAGTGAAAGATATTCTTGCTTGGACCACATTGGTCTCTGGATATGCCAAATGGGGCGACATGGAGGCTGCAATGGGAATATTTGATCAGATGCCCGAAAAGAATGCAGTTTCTTGGACTGCATTAATTGCTGGATATGCTAGAAATGGTTTGGGTGATATCGCGCTTAAGTCATTTTCAGAAATGATGAAACTTCACCTTAAGCCTGACCAATTCACTTTCAGTAGCAGCCTGTGTGCTTGTGCTAGCATGGCCTCATTGAACCAGGGTAAACAAATCCATGGCTTCTTAATAAGGACTTACTTTAAGCCCAATACAATAGTTGTCTGTTCTCTCATTGACATGTATTCCAAATGTGGTCTTCTGAGTTCTGCTAGGCTGGTTTTTTATCTCGCGGGTGATAAGAATAACGTGGTTTTGTGGAACACAATGATATCTGCCTTAGCGCAGCATGGCCAGGGTAAAGTTGCGATAGAGATGTTTAATGACATGATCAGGTTGGGTATTAAGCCAGATAAGATCACTTTACTTGTCATTGTCAATGCTTGCAGTCATTCCGGTCTTCCAAAGGAAGGACTGCAGTTGTTTGATTCCATCACACTCGATCATGGAATTTCTCCAGATCAGGAACATTATGCATGCATGATTGATCTCTTGGGGCGAGCTGGTCTGTTCGACGAGGTTATTAACCAGATCCGTATGATGCCTTTTCCACCGGATGAGCGCATATGGAATGCCTTGCTGTGTGCTTGTAAGATACACCGCAATTTGGCTCTAGGAAAAGAAGCAGCTGAACACCTTCTCGAGTTGCGACCGAGCTCTCCTGAAGCTTACATGTTCCTTTCAAGTGTCTATGCATCACTTGGGAAGTGGAAATTAGTAGAGGAAGTTAGAAAACTTATGCATGATCGATGTATAACGAAAGATCGAGCTGTCAGTTGGATAGAAACCAGCAGTAAGGTGCATTCTTTCTCCACTGCAGATGACTCGCATCCTTCAAAAGAAGAAATATATTCGATGTTGGATCAGATTGCTATCCAGATGGAAAAAGACAAGTTACGACTCAATACTCAATAGTCACCGCATGTAACATCAATCCCCAGACAGCTCGGGTCAATCAGGGAAGATGATACTTTGGTTGGAAAGATCAACCTGTAATTTTTGTTCTCTTGAGCTAGGTCAGGGAAGATCATGCTCTGGTTGGAGATTATCAACCTGTAATTTTTGTGCTCTCGACTTAGGTGAAGCCATATAAGACAAACATCAATTCTTTTGATGCTGAATAGCTAGAGAGTTTCGAGTAAACTTGCCGTATACTCGAGAATCAACAAAGTTTTGACAGGCTGCTGAGGACTTCTGTGCTTCAGGTCATCTTGATCTACCTCATTTTGTTATTGTCCTTGGAATAAGAAATGATGGGATTTCCTGGGTTTATTTTTGAGAAATCCGGGCACCAAATTCCTTATGCAGTGTTTAAGATCTTCTCGTTGTGTCGGTCCTCGACAACCATAACAGAAGTGATGACTTTCACTGTGTAATGAACATTCTTATGACAAATGAGATGGGAGAGATACTTTGTACTGTGAATTTCCCGCTGAGGGGCCAAAAAAAAGTTCTCCTCCTGCCTACTTGGACTTGAATCATGGGTAACAGTTTTGAATGTGATTATGTGGTCGGTAACATGCAATCCTTGTTCTTGTGTGAGATTAAAGTTTGTATGACTCAGCCAATGGTTTGCTTTCATGTTCCGTAAATGATAGGAACAGTGATGATATATATCTCTAAAACTGCAAACATTAAAATTTACAACTTGATTTAAATCACGGCATATTTGTTTCTTATTTTCAATTTAAAACAATAATTGCAATGATCTATTTTATGAACTCACTTTGTCTTCAAATTTTTTGCAAAATACAGTCAAGTACTAAGTTATAGTTTATTGTGAATACAATTCACCGAACTTTCTTCTTTTGACTATAGGAAATTAAAGTGAATATATTAATCCCGTCACTACAAAGTTTCAAGAAAGTTTGACATTTATCTAGAGTAAAATTATTAACATTTACTACTTATTTTAGAACATCGCTCGTTTTATTTGTTGTATATATATATGCCAAAGTGCCATTTGCCTCACTTTCTATTTTTCAAAATTACCTTTGCATCAAATGGTGAAATTACCCAATGAGCTCTTTTCGTAACTAATCACAAATTCTTTAAAAAGTGATTCTGTGCTCCCCATGCTAAACCTCCTCCTCACAATCGTGCACACGCTTTAACATCGTTATGAGTGCTTTTGGGAAGGGTTTTTCCAAGGGTTCAAAGCCCTTGGGCCAAGGCAAGTAGCAGGCTGCCTTGGGCTTTTCAGCATTCTCCGGTATGCTAGTAGTCCTGGGACAATTAATGATAAATTTTGTCTTGCCTTTGTTGCCCTCACAAATTTATTAAAATTTCACCATTAACCTTTTGTAAATAGAAATACTAGATCTATTCGCCGCTTGCCTCTCCTGTCACCTCTCTCTCCGCTCAACAGTCGCTTGCTTCTCTCGCGCTCGTGTCACTTGCCAAGGTTTTCGTGGCTCGATAGGTCGATCACATGGCCAAAAAGAACCTGAAGACACTTCACATCTAGGGTTTTTTAGGGTTCTCTAGAACATTCTCAACGAGAGACAATAAAGTAATTATCTCGTGCTTTAGAACATTTCTATTTAATGTCAATGGTTAGTTATATTGGGAGAGGGAATCTTAGTTATATTGGGAGATGCAATCTCAACCCTTAAATCAACACTTAGATCGGGTCTAGATCAACGGTTGTAATCCGAAGCCCTCTGCTATATAAAGAGGTGTCCTCCCCTCATTTAATTAAGGATCCAACAATATAAATATAAAGCATTCTCAAGAACTCTCTCTACCAAGGATCGACCCTCAAAACATAGTCGCTCGCCTCTCCCATGCTCTCCTCTCTCTTCGTTCAAAACCTAGTTGCTCGTCTAACCCCGAATTCAGGTTCTTCCGCTTCGGTTCTTTCTCTTTGTACTTTTTCTAGTTGTGATTCTTAAGTGCACGGTGATTTCGTGGACAGTACTTTCAATGTTGTGCTTGATTAAGGATATTACTGGCTAGATGGAGATGGAAGAGCGCAAGGTATATAAAAGTAGATTGGGGAAGTCTGTTCACTGACGTTATTGATGATATTGTAAAATTTGGGATTGTGTTCGCTGAATTGTTGGGATGATCATGTGCATTGGAGAACCGAGATTACCGTACTTTGTCTGCCTTGGGTGCATGTGTTTCGTGTAATCCGTAGTATTGCAGCTATCTTAGATTAACTACTCTTAGTTTTACTTTG
This sequence comes from Rhodamnia argentea, assembly GCF_020921035.1. NCBI lineage: Eukaryota > Viridiplantae > Streptophyta > Magnoliopsida > Myrtales > Myrtaceae > Rhodamnia > Rhodamnia argentea. The sequence continues at coordinate 14,141,006 of NC_063154.1, forward strand.
TTTTGACGACTGTGTGGCATCTTGTTACAAAGATGTTTAACATGCTGCGCTTGCATTTGCCAAAGCCTTTAGGGTATCGCTTTTTCTGCAAGTCTGAGTTAAAGAATTGCAGAGACCGTGCTTTGTTTGATGCTAATTCCTTCATTTTTTGTTTTTTTTTTTTCTATTAAAGAGAGGATCATATTCAATTCTCTTTCTTTTGTAGGTCAGAATTGAGCTAATGCAATGACACGGTTCAAAGGAATGAAAAACATAGAATTTGAAGTGATGTGTTGCCTTTTCTTGCAAGTTTTGTCACTAGGAATCAGTGATGGTTCTTTTTTACTAACGATGAAATCAGCAAGAATGCCTGCTTGCAATAGAGAAGGTTTTTGTATAATGTCACCATTTATGCTTTGGTGTTACCGGCTTTAATAGATTGAATTGAATCCAATAGCCTTCCACGTCAAAACTTAGATGAAGTAATTGTCCTGAACTTTTGGAAGTTGGGAGAGGATTGTGATTTTTGTTTTGCAGTGTATGATGGCGCCAGATATCTATGAGGCATGAAGTTCTCATATCGGCTTGATGTCCGTTCAAAGAGTTCATCTCATGGAGTATATAATCATTCAAAAGGGATCGAATCGGTCAAAAGAAATTCATTGTCTCTGTGCTTTGCTAGATGTGATCTTCAACAATTGACTCTAATGATGAAAACGGAGAGGCGAGATCAAATAGTCATGAGCTTAAGAAATAGTGAAGGAGGTTTGTAAAATTTGATGAACAACGTTCTTCTTTTCTCAGAACATTCATGTTGTTATAATGAAATTGCTCACTTTTTAATTGAGAAATATGCACTTTGATGCGATTTTTTTTAATCTTTAAATTTGTTAACATATATCTCTTTTACATTACCCTCAATGCGAAAATATAAAAATTACAATAATTTTTTTTTAAAAAATTAAACAAATCAAAATTAAAAACTTAAATTGGTCATGTCAAAGGATTTTCCAACTATATGTTTGCCAAACAACATTTCCCTAAAGTTGCCTCCTAAGATATTTTTAATTACAGTTTACCACGTTTCATCAAATCTCTTTAGGCTAAAAGCATTTGCATTTCTCTAAAGATATTCCTCAAAATTCGAATCAAACACACCCTCTATACGAATTTAGCTTTTAGTGTAGAAGAGTACTAAGAAGACAACGTATCATCATCCTCCTTTCTTTGATACAATTGCATAGGCTAGAAGATTTGCTCTTGTTTTTGGGATAGTGGCACAAATGGCTCTTGAATTTTGGTCTCACGTGTAATGTCACCCGTTAACTTTTAATTTTTTACAATGTGATCCTTAAACTTTGACCCAATGTACAATGTCGTCCTAAATTTGTAATTTATTTAATGTGGTCCCTAAATTATTGGTAAACATTCAATATAATCCCTAAATTATATGAAGGTGTTTAAAAGTTTAGGTGCCATATTAAATAAATTAAAAAAAAATCATTTATGATATTGCACGTTGAGCCAAAGTGTACGGATCATTTACATCATTTTCCCCTTTTTTTTTCTGTTAGGCCAGTGATAGATGCATGGAACAGATTCGAAAGAGGGAGCTTGATCCAAACGTTCAAAGCAAGATACATAATGCAAAAATGTGTACACGCCTAATTTCCACTTAGGGTTTGACCAAGTTTTGACCGAAGGTCGACATCATAAAACAAATCGATTACAGGTTATAACGGGGTCGTGCTCTTGGTCTGCGAGAATTGTCCAACCATGGCTAATTTCATACAAGCGGAAGCTTTTACCTGATCTGATTTGCCCCGTGTGCCGACCAGCTCCAGAAATGGTGGAACACCTCTTCACACAGTGCGAGTGGACCAAAGCAACCTGGGTGGATCCGATAATCGATATTGACACTTCTCCGGGGAACGTTACGAGAATGGAAAAATGGGTCTTCGAAATACTCACGGGAGACCCAATGGCAATCGGGGTGCTCGATGATGGCTTTGCGAAAGCATGTTCAAGCATAATCTGTAGGCTGCTATTTTAATCCGTATGCAGCGACCCATGATCATCACGTTTAGATACACGAATCACACATTCATAAGACATAGGAATTAACACACCTTGATTCGAATCCATTGTTCTTGATGCGGGAAATTGCGACAATCCGATGCTCAAAAGCTTCTCTTCTATAAATCCCCTTTATCACTTCTATGAACCCCTTTATCACTGGCTTTAATGATACGGTGTTATGTGGACATTAGGGTTTAAAGGAGGGACTTGAACTCTATTTATAGAGATCAAAACCTATCCTCTCGTTACAAATAAGGTTTATCTCGGCTTATATTATCCAGTCTCATATCCAACTAGAATTAGAAAATCTTTTATCTTTCTTTATTAGACCAATTAATATTTACAGTAACAATTAATAAAGTCCACATTGAATATATATATATATATATATATATATATATATATATATATATATATATTCTAACATAATCGGCTTCCATGGCAGAAACTCCAACTAACGGAGCTTCTTCGGTTCAAGTTCATTTCAAAATACTTGAGACAGTATGCGCAAGAAATAGGCCAATTCGGCGGTCGTTCGATGCTAATTTTGTTTTTTTTTCGGATACTGAAAGTTAAATTAAAGCGGGTTCGTTTCGACAGAAGAAAAAAAAAAGGCTGAATCACTGGATATCGCGACGTTTAATTAGGACTATCTAATCTTGAGGGAATTGGACAAATCGCGATTTCGGTAGAGCAGGTGATGAGATCACTTAAATTTGGCCATGAGTTTTCCACGACCTTGAAAATCACTCTGATTCGAGTTTCTATCTTTTCATCATGGTCGTCCATTCTACCCCATTTTTGGAAATCCGTGGTCCCATCACTTTTTTCGGTAACTAGCCACATTTCCGGAAAGTGCAGGTCGCAAGCATTCTGGGGGACTATTGGATGTCCAACTGAAAAGTGACGATTAAATGAAGTATAGTCCATATTTTACTACAAAATTTTTTTTAAAAAAATTATCATCAAATGACGATGTGGCGTTAGCCGCTTGGTCGGCCGCTGCCAAATACTTGCAACATAGGCCAGGGTGGCGGCGGCGGCGGCGGCGACGACGATGAGGGCCTGCGCGAGGACACATGGGCCCGGACCATGGGCAGGCCAGCCATGCGTTGGGCCTCGCATGACCAGCGTGTGGCCCGCGAGGGAGCTCGCCGGGCTGCCTTCTACAGCTCGGACTTGGGCCGTGCCCAAGCCCAACTCTCGCTGAAACGAGCTTTTCAATCCAAATCCGCCTTCCTCCTCCTCCCTTGTGCATGGTTTTGGGCCCATTTTCACATCATCTATTTGCCTCATGGCATGCACATTTCCCTGATGACGTGCATCATTTTCCTTTGGAGGCTAGATTTTCTTTTAAATGAGCTTCAAATATCCATTTTTCTGGAAGGCTTATTACTCTCTTGCTCATTCTTATTTGGAACGTATTACTAACTCGTTTTCTCTTAATTCCCAAGGGGATCCCATCGAGCGAGGAAGCGGAGCGAGCAATCGGGTCGATGCGAGTCGGGTTTCTTTTTTTATTAACTAGTTGCAAAACCTCGTCTTCCACACAAACAAGATGGAAAATGGCATTGAAATTATTTATTGGATGGCATATGGAGCCAATCAAACTCACCGCTCGTCAAATAAATAGAAAAATAAGGGTTGAAAATGGAAGTACATAATATTAAGTGTTGCAATTTTTTAATATGGAAATGAAAATAAGGAATCGTTTCACAATGGATGAAGCACAGAACATGGAGTGTTGTTGTATCGTTTGCACAATATAATCGGTTGGATTTTAAGGGTTTGTTTAGTAATGATTCTGATTCTTTGATTCTGTTCCCCATAACAAAAAAGAATGAAAAAAATGTTTGGTCGAGTAAATGATTTCAGATTATGTTCTCGGGAAAAGTTTTGGAGCAACAACAAGAATGAAAAAAAAAAAGTTGATTATGAAAAACGAAATCACTTTTGAGAATCACACCAAAAAAAAAAAATCTTGGTTCTTTTAAAAAGATTAAGTCCACGTGAACTTCTGAACTTTAAAAATGGTTAAAATTAGATTTGCAAATTTATAACAACTAATTTTTAAATATATTTTCTTAAAATTAAATTTAAAGATAAGCTTTAAAATTGATCAAAAAAATTAAATTATTTTTTAAAAAAAGTAAAAATTGGGGGGAAATTAAAAAATTTATAAAATATAAAAAAATTAAATTTATTTTAAAAAAAGATGAAAAATTTTAGAAAAAGAATTCTCGCCATTTGGTTGTTTTTAAGAACAGAAATTTTGTTCGGTTACCAAACACGTTTTCGTTCCGAGAATAGAAATTTTGTGCGGTTATTAAATACGTTTCAATTCTCTAAAAATCATACACGGAATAGAATAAGAAAATGTGATTCTAATTAGAATTATTTTTTTGGATCAAAATTGTTATCAAAGAGGCCCTAATTTCTCATTGAATGTTTTAGCAGCTAACCAATTAAGCAAATCATTCTTTATAGACTTAAAACAACTTAATAAGTTATGTGCAATTATATATCATCAAATGCATGTAAAATGGTCATCAGCGTGTATGAATTTTCTAAATTTGCCTGTTTATGTTTAATCTCAACATCAATTTTCTTTTAATAAAAAAAAAATGAGCATTTCAATTTGCCGATTCAATTTTCTAAATTTGTCGATTTTTATACCTGAATTGAAATCCGACCCGATCTGAAATTGCATCTGTCTTTTGAGATTATTTCACCCAACGAAAATCATGAATTTGAATGCTTTGCGCTTTGTCAGAATATGACTGGATTTGATTTCAAATGTTGATTGCCGAAATATAAAGATGAATAACATGTTGATAAATTGTGTACATTGATAATAAAAGAATAGGCAACGTGGATGAATAAATAGGTAAAAACGCCTGACGACGTTGCCTTCTAACTATATGCTGATTTCTTATTGCTCATGGTCTTGATAGAGTTTCATAAAAATAGATTGGATATTATATAGGCTGATGTGAAATTGGATGTTTTTAGATAATAATGCACGCTGAGATTGAACATTAACGGTGCGTTTGCTTTAATGGAAATACAAAACTTGGAATATATTTTTCGAAAAATGATTCAGTATATCGGCTAGAAAAATCAGTCAATTAAAGAGTTTCATCATCGACAATAATTTATACCTAAATATTTTCCGTAGTGATGAATATAATTTCATTCATTTATTTTTGTAAGCGACATAAATAATTTTTTTCGAAAAAATATTTTTCAAATTTTAAGTTTAAACGCACCCGACAATGGATCGATGCCCGTTCGATGATATGCTTCTTGGGTGGACTAGATGCATCCCATTATCTTGATATATACAAGGGGTGTGTGTGTGTGTCCTTTTCATAATGTTGGACCGGATGAGTTCCTGCTGTCTTGATACACACAAGATGTGTTGTCTGCTTCCATGTTGGATTGGATTCGATACACACTTGGCGCATTGTCCGTTTACCAGAAAATTATCAAAAAGTTTTAAATTTATTGTATTTATGCTAATTCGATGATAAACCTTTTCAAAATTTGGCCAATTCAGTCCTTGACATTTTAATGATTTGTCAATTTAGTCATTTCGACCAATTATGGGTGAAAAAACGCTAACGTGGATGCCGGCGATATCACGTAGAACGGTTGGCGTTGACGTGAGTAATTTTTTTTAAAATTTTATAATTTATTTGCTCGTATTTTTTATTTATTTTCTCTATTCTTTTTCTTTCTTTCTTTTCCTTTTTTCAAGTCAGGCAAGGGCTGGCCGACCCTCACTAGTAGAGGGCGAGGGTCTTGCCCCTCGCCCGGTGGATGGCAAGGGTCACGGGCCCTCAGCTGTGGCCGACGAGGGTCGATCGGCTAAAATGAAAAAAGAAAAAAGAAAGAGAGAAAAAAAGAAAAGAAAAGAAAAATATACAAGAAGAGAATAACAGATTATAAAAAGTTTAGAAACTTCTAAAAAAATTATAAACATTGTTAATTTTAGTGTTGACCATGCCACGTAGGATGGCCGATATCCACGTCAGCAATTTTCGGAAAGGACTAAATTTACAAATTGTCAAAAGATTTAGGATTAAATGACTAAATTGAGAGGTTTAGAACTGAATTCCATGTCTCTTTCCATATTATTAGATTCCTCTCCACTATATAGATTTGAAATTTAGATTATACACGAGGTCTATGGATTGTGCATGTTGTTTGGATTGGATTCATCCCTTCTTTCTCAGTGTAATTCGAATTCCTCATTGATTGCTAATTGAAAACCCCGCGCTTAGATATTTAGTTCTAGCAGATTAATTAACCCTTAGGTGATTAATTGACTTCCTCCTAACACTTAAAAGATTTAAAGTTCCTAATCGACCGAAAAATGATAAGCGCAGCCCAACGTAGGGTGGGGAAGACTCTAGGCCATAGACCATGAGAAAGGGTTTATCGAAATCACGTCGTCTTTTGTTTACTTTTTATATCCTTCGATTTTCAATTTCGAAACAAAAAACTTTCCTCTCATACGAAAACTCACGGGGGGCATCGTCGTCCCTCCGACACGATGGAGGATCGACCGGCGAGGCGCTACACAACACTATCTATAAAAATGGATCGCCTTTTCAGGGTGATTTTTTCCCTTTTGTGAAACGAAGGAACTGAAAACCAAGAAAGAAAAGCAATTAAACATCTAAAAACAGTGGATCCTACTGTATATCTCCAAACAAAAACATAAGCGAGCTCCTACGACGGATGTTAAACAATTACCTTTTTCTTAAAGCATGTTACTTTTAAATTATGTTTTAAAGTAAGTTTTTTACTTTAGAATTTATGACTTTTTGTAAAGATTCGACCTAGATCATCATGCCTGTCCAATCTGCCACCCCAGCTTTTCCTGTTGAGCCAGCCATTTCTTTCCGGCTTTATCTAGACATCGCTGAAGCGTAATCATCTCTCCACCCTTGAGGATCGACGTCGAAAACATGCCGACCGTTTTTACTTCTCCTTTGCAAGAAAGAAACGGAGGAAAGGATTTCCTAAGATCAGTCAGATGATTGAAGACAATTAGAGTTTCGGTTATTGGTAAAAGGCCTTCCCTAGCCATGGATAGTGTGCACAACATCTACAGCTATTTCTTTCGGGAAAAATAATTATATTAAAAAGTCATAAGCTTATTGTGCGGATGTCAATTCAATTTTAAACATTTTAATTTGCCCAATGTAATCTTTCCAATCAATTTTGATCGAAAATCGCTGACGTGGATACTAGCTGCTCTACGTGGCACGATCGGCGCTAGCGTGGGAGATTTTTGTGAATTTTTAATAAATTTTTTGATTTATTTTTTGTTGTTTTGACCCTTGCTTAGGCGTTCGACTGCCACAATGAGGGCCCGCGAGCCCTCACCTAGCGGCCAATGAAGTCTATGGGTGAAGGTTACAACGCCCTTGCTGGTCAACAAGGGCTAGCGAGGGTCGAAACAAAAAAGAAGGAAAAATTATTCAAAAATCTATAAAAAAAAAAAAGGATTTCACGTCGGTGTCAGCCATGCCATGAAGGATAGTCGGTATCCACGTCAGCGATTCCATGCCAAAATTGACAAATTTTCAAAGTGTTTAGGAGCAAATTGGCACCCATACTTTTTTATAGTTATCCTTACTTTTTAAATTATTTTCCTTGACTCTTTTACTTCTCATGACCGAATGCCGAAAAATTTGATTTTTTTTTTCCGAAAGTTATTTTTCGCAAAAGAAACGGAGGTTAGTCCCCTTACATGGTTCTCACTACTTACTGTTATATTGCCTTCTTTCCCTGAAAACATTGACTTTCCAGCGCAACTTAACTAATCCCCAACAGAGTTTCCTCATTTCTGTTGGCCAAAGAAAATGGGCAAAAAAAAACAAAAAGCAGGTGAAGGCAGGGATGGGGAGATATATCCCCACAAAGGTCAGATGAACATTCTAGATAGATGGGCACACAAGTGGACCAACCAAATGAAAACCTGATGAAGATGATGATGACGATGATGATAGCTCCCTCCTACCAATAGCCAATAATGCAAATCAACATTTCCCACCCAACAACATTATAATACACAAAAATTATATCAAAACACATAAAAATCCTAATGACAGGTCATGGTTTTTCCCCATCTGGTCTTTCCTGCAATCCCAAGGAAGTCCAACCTCCTTGGAATTGATCCACCTGTGGTTTCAATGTTCCATACTTGATGAAGATATAACTGTTCTGCCCCCAGTTACACCCCCAAGCAAGAAGAGGAAGAGAAGGCTCCGATCTTCCTCCTCCTCCTCCTCCTCCTTCTTGGGAGTTTTAGGAATGGGATCCACGGTCTCCACACAGGTCCAGAAGAGAAAGGCCTTGTCGACAGAGAAGAAGGTCCTCTGTGATCTCAACCAATCCTCCGGCTGCGATTTTCCCGGCTGCGACTACTGTCCGCCGGACAGGAAAGCCTGGATGGCTGGCCTTGGCGCGGAGAAACTCCACATAAACAAGATTGTTTGGCCGGGGACCCACGACTCCGCGACCAACAAGATCGGCATACCCTTCGTGTCTCGCCCTTTCGCTCAATGTCAAAGCCTGTCCATCTACCGCCAGCTTGTCCTGGGCACGCGGGTCCTGGATGTCCGGGTCCAGGAGGATCGCAAGATCTGTCATGGGATCCTGGTCACCTACGGCATCGACGTCGTGATCCAGGATATCAAGAAGTTCCTATCGGAGACCGAGAAGGAGATCGTGATCCTCGAGATCAGGACTGAGTTCGGGCACCAGGACCCGCCGGACTTCGACAAGTACTTGGTTGATCAGCTAGGGGAATTCCTGATCCACCAGGACGACCATGTCTTCGGGAAGACGGTCGAGGAATTGTTGCCAAGGAGGATAATCTGCATTTGGAAGCCTAGGAAGTCACCCCATCCGAAAGCGGGCGATCCTCTGTGGAGTGCGGTGTATTTGACGGACAATTGGATCGACACCGATTTGCCTTCGACCAAATTCGACAGCAACATGAAGCATTTGAGCGAGCAGCCGCCAGCTTTGTCCAGGAACTACTTCTACCGGGTGGAGAACACGGTCACGCCAAAAGCAGACAATCCCATCTTGTGCGTTAAGCCAGTGACGGGCCGAATCCACGGGTATTCACGGCTCTTTATATCGCAGTGCTTCGCAAAGGGTTGTGTGGATCGACTACAGGTTCTGTCGACGGACTTCATCGACAAGGATTTTGTCGATGCGTGTGTCGGGCTCACACATGCCAGGATCGAAGGGAAAGCATGAAATTTCGCATGATTTTTTCACTGTATTGTCTCTGTGTAAATGTCACGGTCCTGTGTTGAGCTTGAGATCTCCTTCCTGCTGCCAAATCATCTGCACCAGAGGCCACAGTTATTGATTTGCAGTCAGATGGTATGTAAGATTTGTTTGGTCATAAGTTGATGTATTTGTTTGTGGTTTATTGTGTACGAAGAGTTGTCTGTGTAATCTGAGACAAAAATTCGTCCGCACTCTCTGTATATTGTTGGATTCCGGAGGAAATGAAGCACAACGAGACGAGGAAGACAGCCCAAGCAGAAGTAAAGCTTAATAATGGATGCCATACCAAACTCAAATCTATTACAAACGACTTTCATCAAATTGTAGAAACAGAACTCATTGGGAATTACTAGCAAATTGCAGGTAATGTATATAGAACAAGATTCTGGAAAAGCAAGTATCAATGGAACTTCAAAAGATCAATGCAGTGATGCGCATTCAGTTTCCTCCTCCAAGCACGGAGTCAAAAAGTTCTAAGTTATCAGGATGCTCACGAGCGGCAGTTAGGGCCTCAGTGCGAGTTTTCCTGCCGGAGATACTAAGCATGGGATTTCTTCTAGCAGAATATCCATTCGAGCTTGCATCGGACGTAGGTAATAGTTTGATGGCATGTATTCTGCTAAAAATTAGCGACAGAAGCCTTCTCTCTACAAAACTTTTGTTTCAGGACTTCCTCTAACCGCTGGAAGATGGATGTAAAAACTCCTGCAACATGACAATGCAAAATTAAATTACACAAAATGCTAGAAGCTTTGAGAAGTTCCAGAACGACTTGATAATCTATATTTAGCAGGCCAAGTGGTAAGATATATCAGACAATGTTGACCCACCAGGTTCGAGTATGGCATGAAACGTTTATTTCTACCTATTTTCCCTTTAAGATGAGAGCCACATGACAGATCCTCTCTACCAAGCCAACGCCAGCAGAGGAGGAAGGTCAAGATTCAGGATTCATCACATCGGACAGGAAACAACTTGACATAAACATAGAGCATACCCTGAGTGCCCGATTTCAAGAAAGGATATCTATAAACTAATGAGAGGAGGCCTTGTACAGATGCACCTAGAAGCAAAGTATCAATATAGAGGTTAAGCCCATGAGAGCTTATTTTGGTACGACCCCCTATGTTAGCCTCCCTTCACAGGAATCTTAGCCTCCCTTCACAGGAAAGTTATTAGGTACTCCCGGCCTATGTTAGCCTCCTCGGTCTATGTTAGCTCATGTGGGCTAACATAGGCCGGGAATACCGAATAATTCTCCATGAAGGAAGGCTTATTCTCACCCCCAAATGGCAAGAAAGTTCTATTTAATGGATGTTAGTCAGGTAATGCTCCAGGAATAGATGCTGGTGTTTATTTAGTAAAAAGTACACACTGACGGGAAAAAACCTACAGATCAATTGCCAACCACTTGCATAATTCTTTTCCAGTCATCATTGACACAAAAAAAAAAAAAACAAAAACAAAAACAAAATCTCCAGTGAGAACATTCACTATTATTGCTAGATGCAAGCAGACAATTAATTATAAGAACCTGCAATTGAGCCATCTTTACGCTGCACTGATCCTTTCACTAACAGGGTGCCGGGAATTTGCTGAAATACCTGCTTAGGATATAAGATAAAACTATATCATTGGCCAATACAAAAGGTTTGTTTTCACTTTTTACAAGACATTTCTTTCCAAGCATAGCATAGAATGGTGGGAGCTTTACTGTTATACGAAAACTTAAGTCATCTGAAGGACATGGCACAGTGTCTGAGGAACTGGGTGGCTTTTCCTCACAATCTCGACCAAAAGGTTCCTCGAGAAGCCCCACCTCATTCCTCAAAATTCCTTTTAGATGTTCATTTGATGCAGTAATCTGCTCAAAGTAGAAGGCCTAGATGTAAGAAAAAAATGCGTACCACTAATACAGAAATTTTTGGGATGCAAAAGCATACTCATACTTACACCATAAAAAGCTTACATCAGCAGAAAATGAATGAACATTCAATTTACAGGATGCGCCATTTTCATGGAAAAAGGATTCGACTGACTGCAAGACCTGTGTGGCACCAAACTGACGTTGAAGGCCCTAAAGATACCAAAACTTCAAGCATTACATCACAAATTCAAAAGCATCGGAAAGGAAAATGACTGCAGATAGAATGATATGAGCAAGAAATGGGAAGTGGTACTCCTTCAAATTTCGGGATTCCGACATTGTGCCCCCACCAGCATGCAAGATGAATCAAAGGCAAGTCTTCACTTAATATTGTTGGATATGACAACTACTTAAGAGCCGCAATCTAAGATGGTATCTCAAACTTTGAAGAGCCCAAAACCTAACCAACGGCTTTATAAACTTATCATACATCTTTAATCTACCACAATAAGAAAACAACCTATCCATACAGATATACAAAGCCCAGGGAAAGACTGACAGTACAAAACAGCCATACAAATAACCTAGAGACTTTAATTGCTTTAACCGCCAAGCAAAGGCAAAACCCTAAAGAAGATAAAAGCGGGAAGGCATCCCTCTTGGCAGCTTACTGAGTTGGTGTGAATCAAGTTAAAGTGGCAGGCTGCATGTTATCTCTTCAGTGGCAGACTAGTAGCTATCAAATGACTGAAGATTCAAAATGACAAACTTACAACAACTGCGAGATAAAATTTACTGACACCTCAAGCATGAAAGACAGATTGCTTTTCTCAGCCACATAAGGTGAAATCAACTTCCTGGCAGGAGGTATAAAAGACCAAGCAATTCCCCATCGACATGTTTGTCCCTGCACAAACTCAGTTGTCTTCACAATGGTGACTCCAACCTCTCGTAGCTTGGCAATTAGGGACTTGAGGTTTGATTTCCTCCCGACCATTGAAGTAAACCATCTAAACAAACGATAAATGACAGCGTCATTTGTATCCAAAAGAACATATAAGCATGTCATAACAAGAAGCTGAAAACAAAAAATCGTACCGAAAAGAATGCTTCAGTCTAACACTATCCTCAATAATGCGAGTGATGAAAGCCTTCTCTCCACCAGGACAAACCATCTCTTGGGGAGTCCCGCCACATGAAGTTTTCGGATTCAGACTTGCTTCCTCCATGGACTCAAAAAATGGAGGATTGCACATGCAGAAGTCAAATGTCTCACCATCCCTGATCACACCAAAAAGGATAGGTGGTCCTGAATAACTCTTTTCCTCAACTGCATCATCACATGTTGAAGAAGATATGGGTGCCAACTCTCTACCTATGCTATTGCCACAAATGCTTTTGCTTCCACAGAATAGGAGATCCTCCTTGGAAGAATCTTCCCCAAGAACAGCATCAATACAGGTGTCGACCTTTCTAATTTCTATTAGGTCTGAAACTTGTGGATTAGTTTTAACATTTCGCTCTGCCCACTCAAATGCCGCATCCGTCACATCTACAACCAGGTGGAGAAAAATTATGATTCGGAAATTCAAAGGACACCTTCAGATCTAAAGATCGACAACTGACATAAAAACTAAGAAGCTCACCTGACCCAACGAAGCTCCACCCCAAAAGAGATGCACCAAGAAGGGGATAAATGCAGTTTGCTCCAGTTCCTATGTCAAATCCCCTAATATTATCTACATTGCTATTAATCTTAGGAATAATTTCTGATGACAGAAGGTCTTCAATCCAGTGGATGTAATTAGATCTGTTGGGCACCGTAGGGCAAAGTTGCCCATCAGGAATCCACCTGGACAATAATCATTTTCACAATGACAAAAAGAATAGCAGTATTCGAAACAGAAAAACAAACAATTACGCCATATCAAAAGCCAAACTTAAAAAAGTTCATCGACCTTATTCAAACAATGCACTAAAATATTTCATTTTCCAATTAGACTGTAAATTTCCTTCACAGGGATGGGCAGAATATGATTATTTTTGCCCCCCCGGCATAATGAGAGTTACTCTCATTTGAACTGCACCATCAGGAGGAATCAGCCAGGTCTGCAACCACAAGGGATATAAAGGCACTCTCTAACCATGATATGAGCCTCAGAATGCGCATTCAAGTCAAATGGGAAATGCAATAACCATACCCAAGTAGTTAGCGTATTATTCAAACTTTTAACTTCCAAAAGATTCAAAACAGGTGGAAGCAAGGCTTTGCAGAGCCGTTCGCCTCAACACAATACTATACATAGCAAGGCACAGAGTAAGCAAATGGCCAGCAGCGATAAACAACCAAGCTCTTTTTTCACCATCAACTGGGTTGAGTATATGGGTTGTACTATGCCACTATGTCTGTTAAGTACCATTCAAATGTTCGGAATCTTTTTCCCGAGTGTTTATTCCCGCATACAAGTCTATAAGAACATGGCCAACATAACTGATAATGGAATTATTGTACCACTCCGACACACCTTGCACGGAGTTGTTGTTACTCGGACATAAAGCAATTTGGAAGTTATTACCGTTTGTCATCAAATTAGTTATTTGCATCTTGAGCATCATCAAATAGCTCCTTCACCAGCTATATCAGTTTTTATACTCGTGCCCGGAAACGAACTTCAAAAAATCACGAACACCAACCAGAAGGTCAGCCATAAATCAGCACGCTAAATGGGAGAAAAAAAAAGGGTGTTCAAAGTTCCAATCTTGCTCGGTGAAAGGGAGGGAATACCAATCGAGGCCGTGGTCGTGGAGGAGCAAGACCCGAGTGAGCTCGCGGGTGGCGTTGAAGTCGGTCCAGTCGATCCTGGGTCGGCCGTCGCGGCCGTAGAAGACGAAGGGGTTGAAGGAGGGGTAGAGGGAGGCCAGGAGCGCGAAATCGGGCGGGTTCTCGGAGTACTTGTTTCTCGGGTGGATCGTGGGTCGGGGCTGCTCTCTCCTCCGCTTCTTGTTCTTCATCTCCGGCTCGCACTTCGAATAATCCTCCTCCTCCCCGGGTCCTTCGGCTTCAAATCACCATCGCCGACGTCCTACTTCGCCATTAATCAAAGAAAGATTTGTCGGGCCCCTGTCGGGTCGGTCGGGTCGGGTCACTGTACAAAAAACCCATTGAACTCTGTCGGCGCCCTTTTGGATATTCGGGGCCTGAGGGTTCATGACTGCATTGACCGGACGCTCCAGACGGATTTCTGCTAAAAGATTAGACTATCAAACAGATTTTTTCTTCAAAAATACTTCTAAAACATAAATTCTACTTCAAAAGTATTGTCATGTCCGTCCTCGTAGACCACAAAATTAATAATTGTGACAACTGATAACACGCGTCTAGAGAAGAAATTTCTTTCGATTGGCAAGCCGACAAATATGTTGAAATATGTTAATAAATGGACACTTGTGATGGTTGATAAATTCTACCGACCCCACACATAAAGAGTGGAGCCCATTAATGTCGCTCTGTCAATTTCGCCTGCTGTCTCTTCTCTTCTCTTTCTTTTACCTTTGTCGGAGTAAATTTCTTACCCAAATGTCAAAAGGAAAGTACGGATTTATAATTAAATTCACACAAATAATCCATGTTAGAAAAAAAGAAACACAAAAAATATACAGCAGCTAAGATGGCCAACGGTGACAACGTGTAGAAATGACACGTCGTCCGAGCGAAAATTAGGGTGATCCCGTGCATAAAAGAGTGGTGTTCTTGTCGAAGATCCAAGACTTAGGCTGCGTTTGGTCCTCCGTATAAAACTCGGGATAAGATATGTTTTATCCTATCCCGTGTTTAGTAGGTGTCCCAGATAGTATAATATCGGATATAGAAGGGATATAATCCGGATAAAAAAATCCGAGGGGAGGGGATAGGATACGGTCGGATAGGATTTCTCTTATCCGTCATATAAAAGCTAACTTTTAGAATGATGACAACTTTCTTGTCTCATTTGTTTCTATTTTCATTTTATTTATTTATTTTTGCAAAGAGGTTTGAAAATCTAATAAAATGTGTATATTTTCAAGGTTTTTTGTGTATGAGAACATTATTTTCATAGTAATAAGATCGGAATATTTCATGAGTATCACGTAGAGGCATATATGCCCTTTATATTGATATACAATTTCTACCAAATGCGGGATAGGATAGGATATGAGAATATCCAACTTTAAATCCGGAGTTCACCAAACAATGGATAGGATATGGCCAAATTCCTAGATTTCTTATCCTATTCTATCCAATCCTATCCCGATCGGAAATCCCGACAACCAAACGCAGCCTTAGGGTTTATTCGAGAGGCAATGAAAGCGGAAAAATCGAATTGAAAGAGCCGAGAGAATGGTACGAACGGTTCGTGAACTTTTAATTTTTCAATTTGGTCTCTGTACTTTTGGTACGTATTCAATTTAGTCCATAAAACTATATAAGAATGTTCATAATGTCTCTGAATTTGAATTAATGGAAGCAAATAAGTTGATCGTGAACCAAAAGTCTATGAACCATATTGAACAAATTAAAAATTCAGGAATCACATTGCACATTGAGTCAAAATTCGGAGATATTTTATGCATTTATCCCAAAAAAATTCAACCACAAAATGTTCGAAAAATTCACTTCATCCTGAAATTAAAAAAAAAAATTGCAACTAGGAGGGTAAAATGCCGAGCATATCCAGGGCCTCCAACTGACTTTCAAACTTTTGACCCCCCCAAAAAAAAAAGAAACAAAACTGACTTTCAAACAGCAAAATTGAGTTCAAAATCTTTGTTGTTTAATCTGGATTTAATTCTCAAAATCTTACCATTTTGCGATTCTAAACGCATTGAAAGATCAAAACGCATTAAAATCCAAATCGGTGGAATTTGGTAAAATCCAAATTTAAGAAAAAAATGATTTTAATAATGTCAAAATCTTAACCCATCGATTTGTCTAACATGGAAAATAAAAAAAATAAAAAAGCAACTATACAATTTCGGATCCTACGTTGGATTTGGAAAAACCAAAAAGAGAATACTTGAGCCAAATTGTGTAAGCAAAAACATATGATTGGGACAATAAATGAGAGAAAAGAGTTTTTTTTTTCTTTTTCTTTTTCTTTTTCCTCCTAAATCTGTCGCATTGGAATCAATTTGGTCCTAAATCTTTTAATTTACAATTAATTCGATCCTTCCAGCCAAGGTCGGATATTGTTGACGTGGACGTCGGACGGCTTATGTGACACGGCAGGCTCACGTGAACAAATGTACTAATATTTTGATAATTTTTTATTTTTTATATTTTGTTTCAATCTTTTTTTTCCTCTTTCCTTGTGGCATGGCCATGGCTGGCAAGGGATGGCCTTGCCTAAGCGAGGCTAGCCCTTGCCACCACAGGTAGACACGGCCGGTTCGGTGGAACCGCCGGTTCCGATTCGAGAACCGGCCGTGTATAATTCCGGTTCCGGTTCCGGTTACGCTTTGGAACCGGCGGTTCTACTTCGGGACTGCTGGTTCATTCCGATTCCTTTTTAATAATAATTTTTAAAATAATAAATAATAAAATAAATATAATAAATTATAAATTATAAATTATAAAATATAATTAAATTGTACATTGTAATAAAATATGGGCAAAAAAAAAAAAAAGAAGGAATGGGCTTGAACTTAATGAATTATCATTAAACGCCTACATATCTTCTTGGGGATAGAAGAATCAAAACCCATGTAGTTCTTTTACCTTTGAGAACCCCAACTTACCTCATCGTCAATCGTCGCTACCCGTTGTGGTACCCGTAGCGGTGGTATCTCCAACATCATCGCTAAAAAATTCGTGTTCACGATCTAACTCTTGGTGTCGATATTTCACCCTCGTCCAATCGCCGACACAAGCTTGAGCTTCCACACAGTCCGAGCTTAATCTTGAACGGCGAGAGTCCAAAATTAATCCTCCAGAACTAAATGCTTGTTCAACCGCAACCGTTGAAGAAGGAGTTGCTAATATTTGACGAGCGATGAGGGTGAGAACTGGATACTCGATTTGGTGACTCTTCCACCACTTCGGGATTTCGAAATCTGTACTATGTTCTGCATCACGAAACTCAAATTGAGTGGTTAAATATTTTTCTAATTCAGAAATACTACCTGTTGCCCATTTTTTTTTTTTGCCTACTCTTAAGCATATTATACCCTCTACTTCCTTACCAAAAAAAAAAAATGTTATACCCTCTACTAAGTGAACTACCACATTCGCTACGTGAGGCAGTAGATTGTAAAGATCCGTAATCACTTAAACCATATCTACTACAAAATTCTCCGTATAATGCTACTATAGATTCTTTAACATGTCATAATATATTTGAAATATCTATTGAATCTTCCAAATGTAAACAATCATGATAATACACATTCAAATAATCTTGTAAACCGTCTAATTCAATACGTGGATAAAAAAACAATACCAACTAAATAGACAAGAGGAATTTGCAAATAATAATGCAATCATTTTTCTCGCATTACTAAAATAGTTCGACCTAATTCGGTATCATTTTCATATTCACTAAAAACACTACCAATATTAACACACTCTATTAAAAATAAATGTGTTGTAGGATAATAAATACCAGATAAAGTCTTAGTAGCATCATTAAAAATTTTCAAAATATCTAAAATTTTCTTGTAAACGTCCCAATGTTGAGGAAATAAAGTAATTTCGGGAATATTTTGTGAAATAAACATACATAATAAATCTTTATATTCAAAAGTTTGATGAAACAACTCGTACGTAGAATTCCAACGAGTCGGAATATCTTTTGGAAATCTTCTTACCCTTCTCCCATTTTGTTTACAAAACTTTCCCCATGATTTCATACATTGGGGACGACTCCATAAAAATTTAATTGCACTTTTTATTGGGGCGAGAGAAGTGTCAAGAGTTCGTAAACCATCTTGTACACATAAATTTAAAACATGACAAGCACATCTAATGTGAAAAAATTGTCCGCCAAAAGTGGGTTTGCAAATATTTTCTAATTCGGGAATAGAAGCGGTATTTGCGGCGGCATTATCAAAACCAATTGAAAATACTTTATTTATTAAATCATATTCTTCTAAAACTTGCCTAATTATTCTATAAATATTATGAGCCGAATGACTTTCATCAAAAACTCGGAATGCAATAAGTCTTTTTTGAATCATCCAATTGTCATCTATCCAATGACACGTGACACCCATATAAGAATGAATTTGCCAAGAATCACTTCAAATATCGCTACCTATATGCACACGTCCATTGAATTCCGCAAAAAATTTTGCTAAAGATTTTTTTCCTTTTTTATAAAGATGAAAAACTTTGCGTTTAAGAGTATTTTTTGGAATAGTTGGCGCTTGCGGAACCAACACAGTATTTATCAAATATTTCATATTAAAATTTTCACCAGTATTAAACGGAGCATGATCAAGGGCAACATATTCACCTAATGTTTGTTTATAAAGTGCTTCAGTGAAACGAAATAAAGGATGAGGATTAGAAGTGGCGTACTCGGAAATTTGTTGTTGCGTATTGTCGATCCCCGCTTGCGTTGGATGTTTTTTCGTCAAATGCCGACGGAATGTTCCGTAGCCGTCTCCTTTCGTAAATTTATATGTTTGCGAACAATATTTACATTTTATATTATACTTACCTTCGACTTCATCACGTACCTTGTCGAAATGTAGCCAAGTGTCCGATGTATTATCTCGGCCCTTCCGTTCCGGCTCATTTACCGTTGACGTTTCTTCGACACCAGTGGGAGGATGAAGACTTTCTTGTGTTGGGATGTGCTCGACGTTCGGAATCGGGACATAGTTGATATTATCGTCGTCGTCTTCCCAACTTGCATACTCACGAGGATCATATTCAGAAATGGGATACTCGGAATCTCCCATAGTCATCTTGCCCTTGTCAGCATTTCTGCTTCCACTTGCCATTTTTGAGAGAATTGATCGGAAATCCGATTGAGAGAATTGAGTCGGGATTGAGAGAATTGGGAGAATTTGAGCGATTTGAGAGGATTTTAGAGAGAATTCGAAAGATTGTTCAGAGAATTTGTGACAAAAATGAAAGGGGAAGCATATGTATTTATAGGCAAGAATTATTTTTAATTCTTTTTTTTATTATAAAGCAACGGCCCAAAGGGGGGGAGGGGGGGTTAGCGGCGGGCTCGGGGGCGGAGAGCCGTTGGGCTCTTCCGCCCCGGGCCCCTTTTTTTAATTTTTTTTTTTTTATTTTGACGGTTCCGAACCGGCCCGGAACCGTGGGCCCGGTCAACGGGCCGGTTCCGGGCCCACGGGCCCAAATGGCCCCCTCTAACCACGGGCGACCATCCGCCTCGCCCGGCTTCGCCTTGGCACAAGTGACGTCAGGCAAGGCCAACCCTCGCCGATCACCGAGAAAGAGGAAAAAAAAGAAAGAAAAAAAAAGGAAAAAAAGAAAGAATAAAGTTAAAGAACTAAATTGGCATCTTTAAAGTGTTTAAGACTAAATTGGCACTAATACAATAGATTTATGACTTTTCCGACACTTTTTCCCAACAAACGATTTGTTTAAAATGCCAAAATAATCAGTTTTGTCACTGGTTTTGCTGCAACAAAGTCTCAGATTATTTTCAACCGTCTAGATCATGACTAACAATCATCGAATCCCTTTGAAGAAGCCTACAAGAGTTATCTCGATGATAAATTGAATATGTTCTGATCATATTATAGACTTTGATAAAAATTATGATTATGTTTGTGTGGAATTTTTAATTGGTTTATTCTTGAAGTATATTATTTTTCATATAAAGGTCTGAGATATGGAGCTATAAAATATTTAGTTTGTGTCCGTACTTCATTTGTTCACTTATATGAATCGCACAGAACATATGTGTGTGTATTCTCGCTTTTTGTAGTGCTTATTGTGTTGTTATATAGTTCGCCTACCACTTTACAATTATATTATATACTTTGTATTGCAGATTTTAGATCCAATCTTGTGATAAGGTTTTATAAACCTCCCGACAATTTTAGTCAAAATATGATTTGAACAACCTTGGTTCCAAATAAAAAATTTGGTTCTCGTTCGGTTCAGCCCTACTTCTTCTTGTTTAGTTTGAGCAAATTGTCTCTTTCAAATGATAAAATACCAAACCTTGTTCGCAAATTGTTTAGTTTGAGACAATGTTTTGGTTATTGCATTCGTTCGCCGCATCCATCAGAGTTAATAGAAGGTATCGGATATCAAATTAATTGATGCTCCGTATGTTTCACGAAAAATGAATGGTTTGAAAAATATTTTTCTTTAAAATGATTTATTGTATTGGTTGAAATAGTTAGTTAACAAAATATCTTCACTATCGTCAATAATTTATGGCTAAATATTTTCGAGGATGACAAAACTATTTTTCGTACGTTCACTTTTATAAACGATACAAGCTATCGTTTTTAACCGCCGAGGGTCACCATCGTTTGTGTGAGGCTTAATGCCTCCATGTCTGATATTTTTAGAGATACCAAGGGTCTCCCTATCTCCGTCTCTCTCGCTCGCAGTCATAGAGTTTAAGGTTGCCATTCGTGGCCACAAAGGTCACAAATTGTCCATGAACTTTTAATTTTTCAATTTGATCTTTGTACTTTTGGTACATATTCAATTTAGTCCATAAAACTATATGAAAATGTTCAAATTGTCCTTGGACATGACATGAACATTTTTTTATAGTTCAGGAATTAACTTGAACATGTACTAAAAGCCTAGGAAACATATTGAGCAAATTAAAACTTCGGAGACCACATTGCACATTGAGTCAAATGGTTCATGAACTTTTAATTTTTCAATTTGATCTTTGTACTTTTGGTACATATTCAATTGAGTCCATAAAACTATATGAAAATGTTCAAATTGTCCCTGGACATGACATGAATATTTTCTTATAGTTCAAGAACTAAGTTGAACATGTACTAAAAGTCTAGGAAACATATTGAGCAAATTAATGGTCCATGAACTTTTAATTTACATGAATGCATCCTTTCGGCTACTAAGCCTGCAATAATAGTAATATTCAGCTTTTTCTTCGCTTCGTTGAAACAAACTCGAGCCGCTTGTCATGCCCCTACTCTCCATTTGCAATATTGAGATGTTAATTTGGGGGGGAAAACAGAATTAGGATTTCGAGTTAGGGTTTATATTTGGGAAGCTAGTTGTGGCTGATTTAATGTTTCGAATTTGGGAAGTTGGTTGAATGGTCAATTTAGGGTTTATATTGAGGGCAAAACATGTAACCGATGTGGTGTAGGGATATATATGTTGACCGAGTATGCCAGCGAGTCACGTCGGTCAAAGAAATTAATAAAATACGGCCACATCAAATTTTCGGCGACCCAAATCGGAATTGGCACTTAAGTGGTCATTTTCTTTTGAACTTTATAAAATGTGGCGCTTAGGTCATCCAACAAAAAAAAAAAAAAAAATTGGTACTACAGTGAGTATGTACGAAACTTTTGACATTTCGAGCGTCCTTATGCCTAAGTTGTACTATATTTGTTCTTCACATTAGCTCAACTCAGGGACTTTGGTGGCTTGATCTCGAATCGGACTACACGATCTTCGATTCTTTTTCACGATCGGATTTAAGGACTTGAAGGCTTCTCGATCTCAAATATAAGACGGTCTAGGTCTTGATGACCCGAATGTTTGCCCAGTAACACTTGTTGAGCACTGAAATATTTGTGTATAAATTTTACATTTGGCTCAATATTGTCGCAGTCCACGAGAACAGTGAAGAAACTACGTTGAAAAATAAGCCATGAAGTCAAGATAACTTCTCTAGTTTATTCTTTTTTTTTTTTAATTTTGATCTTGGTATACTTTCTCTTTACCCATTATTGAAAATCCTTTATCCAATTCATGTTCTTCTTTTTTCGTTTAAACTCAATAATTTTTTCCTCGTCGATTTGTTACATCGATAAGAACTAGAACCTGCTGAATGAAAAATTTCATTAAACCGAAAGATAATTGGTCGAATGTGCGCCACGTAACAAAAATATGACAAATCTCACATGGCTAACGCAATCGCCACTTAATAGCAAGTTGGTTATGCCTACAATGAACATGGAAACCGAGCGTTTCGACGGTTTCGTGATTCGAAAATGCCGAAGCTCGTATCGGTCATCATTGGTCGGGACAATTTGGTGCCACCTGATGAGTAATACAGCGAATGTTCTCTCAACTCCGGCTTTAATAATATACAAATAGAATAGGTAATAAGATTAGTCCAAAGTTTATCAGAATGCAATCATACGAGTATTAAATGAGGTATTCTCAAAAGGATTCGGATAAATAAAATACCGTTTTGAATTGAGATTTTTTATGTTCCGTTTTGAAATCGATCGAGAATATTTTGAATCGACACAATCCACATCAACGTTCCGTATAAAGACAATTTCGACTTTCAAAAATATCTTTCTCGTAAAAGTCACGTATAAAAAAACCCTTGTCGAAAATATGGATTAACTTTGACGTTAAGTGATTCTTCGAAAGAAAATCATCCATTTGTGCGAACTCAACTCGCATTCGTAACAAGATAAGTTAGGTCGAGCATGATAAGAAGGCGTTCTCTTTAAGTTGTTCGCATTGACGAGGAGCGCCCAAATTGCTTTTCCTTTGAAGCGGAAAAGGCAAAGCTCGGAATTTGGAATCATTCATTACAAATCCAATCTTGAAAGGGCAAAAGTAGGTCAAAAGTTCAAGAAATCCAAATGGGTAAATCTGTAATTTCACCTCTCCACCTTTTTTTTTTTTTTCCGGGGGGGGGTTGTGGATCTAGGTCAAAAGTTCAGAAATCCAGATGGGCAAAGATGTAATTTCACCTCTACATGTTTTCTGTTTTGACCTTTTCGTATATATTTCCATCAGTAGCCAAGCGCCACCACGCCCCCTTCCACGACCCACAAAAAACTCACGAACCCCACAGAAATTTCGCAGCTCTCAAAGCGAAGCAGAAGGGCAAACGAGATCTCTTTTCCAATCTCTCTCTCTCTCTCTCTCTCTCTCTCTCGCCTCTCCTAGGCGGTGGTGGGTTTTCGTTCCTAATCTGCGATTCCTGTGCGGCGAGGTCGATTCCGAGAGCGGCCATGGCGGAGAGAATCACGGGGAAGGTCAAGTGGTTCAGCGACCAGAAGGGGTTCGGCTTCATAACCCCCGATGACGGCTCCGAGGATCTCTTCGTCCACCAGTCCTCCATCCAAACCGAGGGCTTCCGCAGCCTCGCCGAGGGCGAGACCGTTGAGTTCCAGATCGAGTCCGACGGCAACCGCACCAAGGCCGTCGACGTGACCGGCCCCGGCGGCGCCCCTGTGCAGGGGAGCAGCCGCGGCGGCGGCGGCGGCGGCGGCGGCAGGGGCGGCAGGGGCGGCGGGGGCTATGGTGGCAGGGGCGGCGGGGGCTATGGAGGCGGGTACGGCGGGGGCGGCTACGGCGGCGGGGGTGGCTACGGCGGCGGGGGTGGTTACGGCGGTGGCGGAGGGGGGGCTTGTTACAACTGTGGGGAGACTGGGCACATGGCGAGAGATTGCTACCAGGCCGGCAGCGGCGGAGGAGGAGGAGGAAGGTATGGGGCAGGCGGCGGCGGGGGAGGAAGGTACAGCGGCGGAGGAGGAGGAGGCGGCGGAAGCTGCTACAACTGTGGGGAGTCAGGGCACTTTGCCAGGGAGTGTCCCAGGAATGGTTGACTGAGGTAACGATAATACAGATGGATTAGGTCCATAAAAAAATCGTCTTGGCTTGGCGAGTCTCTCTTTATCTGGTGGGTGAGTTTGGTGCACTGTTTTTGGTACATGGGACTGTTTTTATCAGCTATTTCTCTTTGTTAATTTTGTGTGTTTCTGTGAGGTCAGTTAACGCTTAACCCTCAAGAAGATGTGTGATTTTCTACTGGGTGAATGCTATTTCTTTCCCTTGATTTAGTTCTGTGACCTGGTTGTTGCCTTTGCTGGATTGAGCCTTCAGTGGCTGGTTGGACTGTGGATTTGCAGGGGATGAGTGGTGAATCTTTCATGGTTCTGATTTTGCTTGAACGAACTCTCTTTGGAGTGGGGGTTCATAGGGATTGCCATCCATTCTTATTGGGGTTTGGTTCGACTTTTTTCACAAGTTGCAGGGGATGAGTGGTGAACCTTTGATGGTTCTGATTTCACTCAAATGAGCTCTCTTGAAGCAAGTGCTCATAGATCTGGCATTCATTTTGATTGGTCTTCAGGTCCAACTTTGATGGTTGTGATTTCACTCAGATGAGCTCTCTTGAAGCATGTGCTCATAGAGATTGCCTTTCATTTTGATTGGCCTTTAGGTTCAACTTTCAGTTGGCTTGGTCCCTGTTCTCTTTTGGGTGTTCCTGGGTGGGCTCATTTGATTTCATAGACAAGTCTCTGTCAGCATTTAGTGGCAATTGACATGGGGTATGAGATTCAAGACTATTGTGATTTTCAAGTCCCAACTAATATAATCTCATATTGTAGAAGCTTGAATTTTGTCAAAGAGCAAACCCTAAGCGCCCCCTTAACTCGCATATCAGCAGATTTTGCGATAGTTCGATTTTTCTCTTGATGTGTGATGAAACCTCTGGAAATCAAAACCAATCCTCTGGAAATCAAACTCTTGCCATACATAAGCAAGATTACATATATGTTTGATTTCCTGAGGATTCTTTCTTACCAAAAGGAATCCTAATCCTCTGGAAATCAAGCTCTTATTAATCTTAAGTAAGATTAACATGACTTGAACATATATGTTTAGGGAGAGAATATTCTTTGCGATGATGCTAGTGACAAGGATTGGAAGGAGACTTTTGTGTGTGTCTCCTGTGTTCTGAAACAGAAATGAAAAGCAAGTGAAAGTGATGTGCTTTGTGCCTTTAAATGTTCTCTTTTTCTGATGGAGGGGGAATCAAAGGTGGTGGAAAATTTTTAGTGCCTGCCTTTGTTTTGGAAAAAGCTTTGGGGAAACATTTATTGAATAATGCAAAGCTTAATAGACACCAATTATAGGAGAACACTGTTCTTAAGTCCTAGGGAACTGTCTTTGTGGTCCATCATCATCTTTATTTCCGCCATTGAAAAGAAGGGGGGGAGTACGGAGTTTGCTGGAAAGTGGGGTTCTAGGTTTCTCAGTGGTTCAATTGTCTTTAAAGCAGGCTGGATGATTTCGATCATTGATGGGCATTTTTACGAATCCGGCTCTTGATATGGTCGATCGTTCGACACCATCGGAATACGGTTCGGGCATTTGTTGAAATTTTTTGAAGTGCTTTTGTAGTAGGGGGCGGAATGTATTAGAGCACGGTCTTTTTAGGACGGAGGATCCGTTCTTTTCAAGAAATCTTCAAAATCCCAACATTGTTGAACAGAGCTTTTACAGATTTCGATCATGGGGGATAACTGAGAATCGGACCAACAGTATGTCACTTTGAAGTTTTATTACCAACTTCTTTTGAAATTATCCGGTTTTTGGCCCTTGATTTCCATTGAATAGAGTCAAATGCACCTTTGCCCCTCCTTATCCAAAAGGGCTTGGCTCGATCGTTGGCCAAGAAAAAAAGAGGGCTAAGTCAAGAGTCAGTGGCTATTGATTTGATGTCGTGGGGACTGCCTAGTGCCCGACCGTGGTCAAATTGAAATTTGCTTCTGTGTCTGCAAAAGTTTTGAGGTTTCCTTCCACCACCGAGGCTGTGGCCATAGAAAGGACACTTGTCAGAAGCAAATTTGTGAAATTTGAAACCTACTTTAACACGTCGTTGGTAGAGGGACACTTTTTCTAAGAAGGTTTAGAATCAAATTGAACAAAAAAAAATAAAGTTGTTTTTTTTTGTCCTCTATTGACTGCTATGATGTTGGGTGGGATTCGTTTTCAATGTTGGGTTGGGCCCTGTGGTGTGTCAATTCTAGGACACCTGAAACCTTATGAACGAGCCAGTTAAACCTTAGAATTGGCCCATGTTCTGACACCCCCTACCATCCCACAGAAACCAAACCCCAATCCCCAAGATCAGCCGCCGTGGCCACTCACCTAGTCGTCATTGTCGCCGATATTGGGGGACTTGCTGCTGTCGACATTGCGGCGAGTGCCCTCAAATCAAGAGAGTTTTCCCTCTCGGCTCTACCCTCTTATCATTCCCGACTCTCTCCCTCTCTCTCTCTCCAAGTGCCTGTCACGCAGGGCCTCCATAACCGTGGCCACCGATGTTGTAGGACCATGGTGGCCCTTGTTAAAGCCGTTTTGGCCAGCCAATGAGAAAGAGAGACAAAGAAGAGAGCCAGATGCACAGAGAGACAGAGAGAGATGACTTGGGGAAGAGAGATGGAAGGGAGTTGAAGCGTGGGGAATGGCGATGCTGGCGTTGACGGGTGAGAGAGGTTTGAGATGGCGGCAGCGGCGGTGACCGGCAATGGGAAGTTGGTGGCATATTTGGGGTTGGGAGATTGGGCCAGATTTGAGGCTAGGGATATTTGGGGCTTTTAGAAAACAAGGCTGCTTTCGTCAATTCAATTGGGCCAGGGAATGAAAAGTGGATTTTGAATTGTAGAATCATGTAATTGGTGTTTAGGTGAAAATTGAGGTTTTTATATATATCGTTCTTTTTGTCTTTTTTCTTAAGGACTTCTTAGTTGTGAAACTTGATGGAAAAAAAAAACTCAGATCGGAGACGGTTCGTGGAATTTGGTCCGGCCGATTCTCTGCATAAGATCCGATCAATGATGGCAGGTTTAAGTGGGCTCAAGCCGGTCGTGCCTAAATGAAAATCTTGACCGTGAGCTTCAATTGTCGGACCGCGATGAACCTCCTTGGAGAGGTCGTGCCCGTTGCTTGTCTAGGCTTTGTTCATGTTGTACGACTAATCCAACTGGGCTCAAACATCAAATTTTCAATGTGAAGGCCCATCTCTCTATTCTTCAAAAGGACGTGTCGAGTCGGATATAGATCGGGTCGGGTCGTAAATGATCCGATCCAAATAGACTCATTTAATCCACATACCCGACTCAATCCGATCCATATTCATAAATCACTTTTATATTTAATTCGGATTGCGCTTTTTTCACTCCTCATTTGGCTCATACACTTCTTTCTATAGTGTTTCACCATTTTACCCCTTGCTTTTTCCACCTTTCACATGCCCGCATCACATTTATTCAAATGTCGGCCCATTTGTTCTATTTGTTCTTCTTCTTTTTCCACTTGCTCCATCCGATACTCTTGTTTCCGTGCTTCGCATCTTCTCTTCTTCATTCGTTGCACATACAAATCTGAAACTTCTTCACAAACTCATGAGGTTTCCGGTGCTCAACGAAATCCTCCTACTGGGTTTTGTGATCAACAATATTCTCCATCACAGGATTGACCTTGTTCAACCCTTCTCCGTCGTCTTCCTCTACTGGTTCTACGGTTTTTTTTCTTCTGACAAGGTTCTATGCCAGCCAAGTGTTCGATAAAATGCCCCTTGAAGTCTTTCCTGCGTGCTTTTTCCTAGTTTCGAGGCTGCAATTTTTTTCTTTTCCTTTTGGGTTGCTAGTGTTGTGCTATTTGTATTGGAGTCGTTCTTCTAGTACGAGAACATCCCTTTGCGCTCCAAAACTCACACTCCAAGGGGTGTCTGCATGAGCAGAAACAAATCCAGTAGAAGCGGAAGAGGATGATCTCGCACCATGAGTCATCCCATCACTTGCCAATGCGGAAGCAGAAGCACATGGACAGCCTGATGGTTGTCCTGTTCACCTTTAGGTCCTTGTTTGTATTGCCCAATGAGCTTGAGCACCTCGACTGTCTGGTTGGTACTCCAGAATTGATGCCAGGTAGGTGACCGTTGTCGCCTCAACACGGTTGTTAGCGGAGATCCTATCCAGACAAGGGTCGTTTGAAACGGAGCTTCATATTGAGCCTCTTTGGCATCGGAACATTAGAAACTTGAATCTCACCATTCTCTTGAGGGCCGAACCGATATTTTCTTCCTTGTAATGATCCCAAAAGGGAGGCAGCTTTGATTTCGCCGTAATTGAGTTTTCTCGAGAACGTTCTTTCCCACGCCCTGTTCAGGCGCGCCGACTAGCTCAAAGTTCCCACACTACGAAAAGACAAGGATTTAGCCATGGAATTTGTCACGACAATTTTGGCTCAATTTGTCGCTAAATGAAGTTGCAATTAAAATAGTGACGAAAAAAATTTCGTCGCCAATTCGGCGTCGCAAAATTGCGAAAAAAAATATCTGCTGCAAAATTCATTGCTAATTTGCGACGACACAATTCGTGGCAATTTCGTCGCTAATTTGCGATGAGGCTATTCGTGGCAAAATTCGTCGCGAATTTGCGACGAAAATATTTGTGGCAAAGTTAGTCGCTATTTTGCGACGAAAATGTTCGTGGCAAAATTCGTTGCTAATGTACGATGAGATTATTTGTGGCAAAATTTATTGCTATTTTGCAATGAAAATATTCGTGGCAAAAGGTTGTCTCTAATTTGCGACAAAATTATTCGTGGTAAATTTCGTTGCTAATTTGTGACGAAATTTTTTGCAGCCAATTTCGTCTCTAATTGTTGGATTTGTCACAAAAGTAGCAACAAAAAAATTTTTGTCGCCAAGTTGAAATCCAAAAATTTAGCAACGGAAAATTGAATTTTCGTCGCTAAATTGAAAATTTGTCGCTAATTTGCCACAAATTTTGTAGTGGAAAATGTCGTTGCTGATTAGCGACGAATAGTTTCATTGGCAATTTCATCGCTAATTAGCGACGAAGGTTTAGTAATGACTTTTGCCACGAAAAAGTTTCGTGGCTAAATTATTTTGCGACGAAAATAGCAACGAAATTTATTTCGTCGGCAATTGCGCGTGGTGAAATTTAGCGACAAAAGGGGTTGCTTTCGTCACTAAATTGCAACAAAAATAGAGATTCGTCGCTAATTTATGGGAAAAATTGTTGCCAATTAGGGCGAATTTTTTCATATCAAAAGTTGAATTTGAAATAATTTAGCAATGAAATTAGTGACGACATATTTTTTTGGGCGACGAATTTTGTATTTATTCTTTAGCGATGAATAGTCTAGCGATGAAATTTTATTAATTTTTTAATCTTCTCTAGCGATGAAGTTTGCGACAACCGGGCACAAGCCGAATTTTTCGATCGTATGAAAAAATAATTTATTTTATTTTTTCGACTTTAAATATAAATAAAAGTGACAATTTGGAAGAGTTGGCATTCTTATCAGATTTCTCCACTAAACCCATCTTCCTATCCTTTAAAACAACTTTGGACCATGTCATAACAGCATTCTCTAATTTGTTCTTTCTATCCGTTGCATTCTCTTTGGATTCGACTGAATTCTCATTTCCACTAGCTTCATTCTTCTCCGTGTCCAATGAGAACTTCAAATTTAGGGACAGATCATGGATATCCCTCAAGGAATCACTTGGCGAATCAGATTCTGAATTTTCAAGACCATCCTCACTTCTTTGCCACTGTGGATGCCTGGGGTTGCAACTTGCTATGCGAGAGAGGTAAGTATTGCAATGCTCTGGCCACGAAAATAGGTGAATATTCTTCAGTCCATTCCGTCGGCACCTAGCCCATAGCCGTGTATCCGCCACCAGCTTTAGAAGAGCATCAGCATAG
Source organism: Rhodamnia argentea (assembly GCF_020921035.1). Taxonomy (NCBI): domain Eukaryota; kingdom Viridiplantae; phylum Streptophyta; class Magnoliopsida; order Myrtales; family Myrtaceae; genus Rhodamnia; species Rhodamnia argentea. The sequence goes on from NC_063154.1 coordinate 14,170,935, forward strand.
GGATCAATAAGAAGGCCATTGTCAAGAACCTGCATTTTTTTTCCCTTTCGGTCGGTTTGACAGACTATGGAGATCTATTACCAAGAATGATTTAAGATATGCACAGAAAATTTGTTTAAAAAATACTGATTGATAAGGCATACCCTATGAATATCAACCGAACCTCCATTTTTGTGGCGACCATTGGCAAACCATAAACCGCTGCCTGTTTGACAAAAGAGAGAGGGACTCTTATCATATAACGGCTTGAGAAGATTAACACTTCACGAAGTAACATGCACCTCTATTAAAGTAAGCCCAAATGGTTCGATGAAAGCTGGATTGATGAAAACACCCCGCAAAAGAATCAGATCAATAGTGTCATTCGGTGGAAAATTGAACATGCATGCAAGTGGGCACCGTCGTACGTCCGGACTGTGGCATATAATGTCGACTAAATTGAAATTTATAACAGCACAAAATCGTATCGCAGTAATAGAACTACAGATGTAATGCGGGAAGCAAATAACCCGAATGTTCTCCTTAGAGTGAGGGCACACAGAATAAACGGGGGCCTCAAGACCTTTAAACGTGTGACGTTTTGCACCAATAATTGCATCCCACACCTGCATTTTCAATTAAAAAATAAGAAATAAATATTAAAAGAACAAGAAGCCTCCCTACTTTGGAAACTTCTTCATGTGAGATGATGGAAAACCTTGATTGTTTTGTCCTCACCACATGTTATAACACAGAGTTGCTTATTGGGTTGCGCAAATGGAAGATCATTCACTCCACCAACATGAGCATCAATCAGTACAAAATAATGAGGCTCATTTCTGAGGTTAGAAATAGTGAAAATACAACGAAACTAGCTAAGTCGGTACTAGCAAGTGTAGATAGATTAAGGACTCTATGTACCTCTAGATGCTGCCGCACTTCATTATTTCCATGGAAAGAAAACGACCGCACAATATGCAAAGAGTACGTGACTCCTGTTGAGGAAAGAGAAAAGCACATGAGTAGTGCTCCATTTACCCCCGAAAACACGTCGTCTTTTATTGGTCTATAGTTCCAACTTACCAAATAGCGAACCATCGGGGCCTCACATGATGCGATTTCTGTATACACAAGGGTCTTTAACTAGAACCGCCTGTACTCTTCAACACGAATTCAATTTTCACTTCTCAAATTGAACTACAACTTCTGTGGCTTTTCTTGTCAACTTACTAAAGCATCACATAGACATACGAATGTATGCATGAGACCTTTTAGGAATGACCCCGCATGCAAAAGAATTGAGATTACTTCAAAACAGGGAATTACGTTAAATCAATAACATTCCTATAAAAGGAAGGGAAAAACAAAAAAGGCACACCATACAGAGTGTTTCATAGTTACCCCAAAACATTGTTGTCATCCAACTATTAGACGGACAATATCATCACCATTAGCAACAATCTCATCATTATTGTGTGGCTCATCATTGTGCCCATCACCTATTTGATTAGTGGAAGGTATAGGAGGAACCCGATCTTGATTTAGGTTGAGGTGTCGCAAGAACAATTGCATTTGAGACTCCGGACATTGATGTCGCTCATTGACCACTCTCATTTCCTCATCCTTCTGTGACATTTGTTCTTTGACCACTTTTATTTCTTTGTCCTTCTCTACAAGTAAATGTCTCGGTTGGGTCAATTCTTGGGTCACTTGTTCATCAAGTCGTGTCCTCCTTGAAATAGGCGCATTGGAGGATGAACTTGCTGCAGCCTTTGCTGTGTATACCGTTGACAAGGATTCCATCCCAAATATTTTTCCCCTTTTCATCCCATCCGATGCCTCCACCCATAATGACACATTGTCAATTGCTAGCTTAGACGCAACCCCACCATCACCACCACTAGTCGTACTCCTTAAAGCTCATCATATTTTTTCCTACATCAACAAAATAGATATGAAAATAAAATAACTTCATATATATAACTACCATAAATATTGAAAGCACTTATGGTTTTCATTCCAGTTTCCCTAAAGTCAAAAGTATAACCTTACATACATTAATAGCTTTTGCTCGGTCGCCAATCCATGCCTTATCTTTCTTTTGAAATGTGCGTTCAAATGTAGCTGTAAATGTCGGTTCCGTCCCCAATTCATTTGCCTAGAAAATTGAAACATAAATGAGTAATTAAATTAAATTAACTCACAACATGTTAAACAGACTTACCATTCTTTTTTTATGCTCCCCAATGTTGATAGAACCCCCAGCATATGTCGTAGACCCTTCAACAAAACTAGAAGCTCGATTTTTCTTGTCCTGTTCACTTCTTTGCATATTCTTTTCACTTTCCCAAATTCTCTTTATTTCTGTCCAATCGTCACCAAGTAATGAAATCGGCTTCCATTGACTTCTTTTTGCTTTATTCACACATTTCATATATGATCACCGGCTTTCTTCTTAAAAATTCTTCTAACTTCATCCTCTTCCATTTCATCCCAGCTAAACTTCCGCTGTAATCAATAGAAAAACAACCGATTATTTACATCGAACTCGGTTTGTGAGAAAATAGAAAGACAAAACTTACCTTGAACTTATTCCACCACAAATCCTTTACTTGTTTTGGTGCGCTGCTGTAACTATTCCACGACCCCCTCCAATAGTTATTCACTATTTTATTAAGTTGTCTCACAACGTATGTAGCATCTGTGAATCCGCAAACAAGTTAGAATGATATGGACAATGAAACAGTGAAATGAAAAAGAGATGTAAGTAAATGCATACGGATAATTTGCAACATGGACAATTCAGTTGACATCCATATCTAAAATCCAAACAAAGGGATGACCCTAAATATTACATATATACTAAAAAAAATGAAGTACTCACGAATCTCCATATGGGCATATGATGAATCGGCTATCTTCTTCACCTCCCTCATCATTCGAGTGTTAAATGGAAGGCGGAACTGAAGGAGATTCACTTCGCATGTGTCCAAGTTGTTCCCTAATATGCTCTTGAGGGACGGAGGAAGGGCCAATGTGTCCATGTTGTCCATTAGCATGTAGTTGTTGAGGGTTTAGGGAAGGGGAAGGGGAAGAGGAAACGGATGGGGACGAGGAAGGGGAAAGGGAGGGGGAAGGGGAAGGGGCTAGTCTTTCTTGTGAAACTACGCCATGCATGTGACCTCCACATTTATACCGACAAGTAGGAATGTTAGACAAATAGCAGCAAAAATAAGAACATGTAGCGGGGACACATAATGACGTACATCATGAAGCTTACCATTTTATTTCGAAGAGCAAATGAAACTTGAGAAAATGAAAGAAATTTGCTATCGCCTCCGATAAATAGCAATCTTTGGCACCGAAGGAACCTATTGAAATCTTGTCCACATCCGATTCCACGAAAAACAAAGGGAGCATATACATGACAAATCAAATTACTGGCACACATTCTAAAGCATCACGGATAGAGATTGTCTTCATTTGAACATAAGGAACATCTCAAGAAAACAGCATATCGGGCAATAGAATCCAGAGAGTCCTAAACTAAAGGAAGAAACTCTATTACATTGAAACCCAATTCAGCTGCTAAGGATAGCAATTACGAAATTCAGCAACCGCGCATTGGCGAATATGGATTCTTAGTGTCATATGTTTTGCATAACAGAAATAGAAACAAATGGAGCTGGACCGGACCTTACATATTCCCAGAAAATTACTTGAAACATCTTAAAAATCTTTTCTTCTGTTCTTTTCATAATTCGGAATCCAGACAAGAGAACAAATGAACCCGGAGGCAAGACTACTTGCAAATTCTACCTTCACAAAAATTAATAAATGGCTGAAAAGAATCCAACCAAGCTCTAGATACTAAATAGTCAGCAACAAATTGAAACCATGATGAGCACGATTATACATAAAATTCAAGCCTCAAATTGAAAAAGGAAAAAAAAAAACCATGCCATCAAGATATGAACGACTTGTTCAAAGAACAAAACAAAACCAACATAAACCAATTGAAATCCTACCTTCCCATTAATTTACTCAAGAAACCTCTTTGCAAACAAGAATTGAAGCCGCGAAGAGTTAGGGAAAGAATTGACAGAAAGTTCTTCAAGCAGCAAGTCTTAAGCGACTAAACCTTCTCTGAGACTTTTGACGACCCGTAGTGATTCTTAGTCTAGCCATTCCATTACTTATACCCAAGTCCATTTGTTCCAATAATAAAAGTTGAGTAAGAATAGAGGGCTCAAAGAAGCGGTACCCTAATATCCCTCTTGCTCCGCGACTCTCTTGACGCCGCTCCCTTAGTGCATCTTGCGGTCTTATCTCTTGCCTCCCTCTCTTGCTCTGTCTTTTGGCTGATCGTGTCCGCAATCGTATCCCACCAAGGTAAATACTCAAGATGCCCTCTATGTGTTCGCTTGTTTGTATGGAAAAATGGGGACCAAAGAGAAACAGAGAGATCAAAACGTATTGGGTGTGGGATGCTCCCATGAGGAATCCAATTCATGGTCCAAAACGGATGATTTCTAGTGGTGGAGATTTCTGCACAAAAGTTGGCATATGACTTGGCTATTGGCGGGGACCCTAAGAGAGAAATCCCAAAATGACTGGTAGACAAATCCAGAAACAGATCGAAACATATTGGCGGACGAATCCAAAAACATATATATATATAGAGAGAGAGAGAGAGAGAGAGAGAGAGAGAGAGAGAGAGAGAGAGAGAGAGAGAGAGAGAGAGAATGGGTGTCTACCTTAGAGCTTGTTCGAAGCAAATCACGGCGAAGCCGAATCAAAGATGCAACAACTGTGATGGTACGGAGCTCGAGAGGTGACGACGAAAGACGTGAAATGAAGGTTGAGGGAGCTTCCTTCTCGCGCATGCTTCGAGCTCACGGATTTCGATCTCGGAGGTTTGATTTGGGCGTGGTTTGGGCATGCTCAGAGAGTGAGGTCAAAGCGTGAGGGCATGCTCGGAGAGTGAGATCAGAGAGTGAGGGTGTGCTAATTAAGTTTGCGACGATAGGAGTCCGTTGGTAATTAGCGACGACTTAAAATTTCGTTGCTAATTAGCGACCACATTTGCGATGAAAATATTTTTGTCGCTAATTAGCAACGCGTTTTGTGACAAATAATTTTTGCGACGAACACTTTTCGTCACCAATTAGCAACGACGACCATATTCGTCGCTAATTTTGCGACGAACGAATTTTTTGTCGCTAATTACCAACGCATTTTGCGACGAACTAACAAGTTTCATAAGGTCGGTCACTATTTTCGTGGCTAATTTCGTCGCTAATTTTGCGACGACATTAGCCACGAATTTTTAAGAGGAAGAAAATAAATTTTACGACGAATAATGTTTTGTCGCTAACTAGTGATGAATTTAGCAACGAATATTTTTGCGACGGACTTGTAATTTCACAATTCCATGGACGAAAATAAATTTTGCAACGAATGGATATTTGTCGCCAATTAATGACGAGTTTAGTGACAAATACGTTTGCGACGACATTAGCGACGAACTACCGATTTCGGAACTCCGAAAATCAATTTTTGCAACGAACAATTTTTTGTCGTTAATTAGCCACCAAATTAGCGACGAATAATTTTGCAACAAAAGTAGTGACAAAGTTTTAAGAGTGCGAAAATAAATTTTGCAACGAATAAGTTTTGGTTGCAAACTAGTGACAAATTTAGTGACAAATATGTTTGTGACGAAATTTGCGACGAACTTATGATTTCACAATTCTGCGGCTAAAATCAATTTTGCAACGAATGATTTTTTCTTTCTAATTAGCAGCCAAATTAGCGACAAATAATTTTGTGACGAAAGTAGCGATGAATTTTAACAACAACTATAATAATAACAATAATAATGATAATAGCAACATTAATAATAATAGTAATAATTACACAAAATTAGTAAAAAGTCTCAAAAATCCTCATCTTCATCTTCATCTTCCTCATCATCTTCATCTTCACCTTCGTTTTCTTTTGATTTTCATCTTCATCTTCTTCATGAGCATCATCTTCATCCTCTGTCTCAAAATCAGATTCTTCAACACCTTCTACATTTGATTCGCGAATTTCAGTTGGATCTACATCTATCACTGTTCCACATGGATATTGTAAAATCAGAATATTATATTCCTCAGTTTTAACCATGTTATAAACTTCCTCTTGTTGATACGCTGTATCCTACCAGTGCTCCTCGATTTTTCTTCGTGCTTTGGTTTGACATACAACCTACTAATCAGCTTTGTCACATTTCAAACTAGGATATGATGCATAATATACTTGAATTGCTTGTTGTGCCAAGACAAATGGTTCATATTTCATATACATTTTCTTGTGATTTACTTCAACCAAATTAAACTTTGTATGTACCTTCATTTCCTCGACGGGGTCGAATCACATGCACTTAAATAACACAACCCGCATTAATGGACCAGGGTACTCTATCTCTATGATTTATCTAACAAACCATAAAAATCATCGTTTGCACTACCACCATTGGATGATCGAACACACACACCATTATTCATTGTGGCTTTTCTCATTCCGTACTCTCAAGTGTGAAAATTATACCCATTTATGAAATATACCGGCCAAGTTCGTACCCTTGGTTGTGAACCCCATGACAGATGATATAACAATCTTTGCTCTTCAACTTGATCATGATTACTGTGAACCTAAAGTCACACACGCAAAATCAATAATATATTTTTTAATTAATGATGTATAAAATATTAATAACTTACTTTTCGCCTATAGGTAACAACTTACATATGTTTTGAACCATGCTGCAAATTCTTCATCGCACAAATTGTCAAACTCATTTGGTGGTAGTCCATACATTGAAGTTTGGAAAATCCTATTAACAAATATCACGATGAAATTAGTAAATGTTTGACACACAATAAATATATTTGCAAAAGTACACTTACTCGAAGTATGGCTCTACTTCTAGACAGTTCAGCAAAATATATGTATGGGCTGCCCGCCATTCTTCGTCTATTAAGTAACAAAACTTACATGCACCGTTTGGTCGACCAAGATAATTGAAAATAGAGAATGATTTGAAATTAGGATCAATGGGGCCCTCATCATTTCTTCTTGCTCTCTGCCTCTCGCACCGCATGTGCGGCTCAAAATAATATGATGCAAATGTTGTCACTTCTTCCACAATATATGCATTACAAATTAAAGCTTCAACACATGCCTTATTCTTCATTTTTTTCTTCAAATGATATAAGAACCTAATTGCAATAGGAAAAAGTTTATCAGAACATAATAAGTAATAAAGTAATTTCAAATTTATTAAAAAGGATATTTTACCTCTCAAATGGATACATCCAGCGAAATTAGATGGTACACGCAACTTTGGCCTCATAAGGCAAGTGAACGAAGAGATGCTCCATTGAATCAAAGAACAATGGAGGAAATATCCTTTTTAAATTGTAAAGAATGATTAGATTATCTCTCTCTAGTTTCTCCATGTGTAATGTTTTTAACACTGTTGAGCAAATATCATGAAGGAAATTACTTAACTCTGTGATGGCGCCTTATACAAAGTTTGGTAGAAGTTCCTTGAAAGCTATTGGAATTAGTCTTTCTATAAAAATGTGATAATCATGGCTCTTCAAACCCGACAACTTGCATTCATTCAAATCAACACATCTCCCGATATTCGAAGCGTATCCATCAAGAAATCCCACAGATTTCAACCATTGACAAACAACCCGTTTATGCTCCCCGTCCAATGTGTAAACTGCTTTTGGTTTTGGTCTCCTGTTGCTTGCATCCACATCTAGTGCTGGCCGATCACAAATATCCCTCATATCTTTTCTTGTATTCAAGTTGTCTTTTGTTTTTCCAATGACATCCATCACAGTACTTATGAAAACATTCTTTTCTATGTTCATGACGTTAAGATTATGATACATAAAATGAGTTTTTCAATATGGTAGATCCCAAAATTTACTACATTTAGTCCATTTATATGTGCTTCCGTACGCAATAGTTGTGTCATGGGAGTTTTCAACAACAATCGGAAAGTCATACACTCGCTCCCAAATTTGATCACCAATCAACTTCAATGGTGGGGGTGTTCTTTCAATCCTATTCTTGATGAACTCTTTTTTATTCTTTAGGAATGTATGATTTATTCGCAAAAATTGTCTGTAATGATCAAAATAGTTAGCCTTCTTACCGTGTTTTAATCTGAATGATTTTGGTCTCTCCATACATATTGGATATCCTAAGATCTCAATTGTACTCTATCCAAATAATATTTCATAAGCTAAAAAATCATTTATCGTCCAAAAAAGAGCAGCCTTCATTACAAATGTTTTATTAGTAGAAACATCGTACGTAAGAACACATTTATCCCATAACCGACGTAACTCTGCAATCAATGGTTACATATAAACATCTATAAACTTTTTCGGATTTTGCGGGCTAAGCACGATCAATGTCAAAAACATATAAGGTGTCTTCATGCACATACTAGGTGGAAGATCGTATGGAGTTAAGATAATTGGCCAACATGAATAACTTTTTCCCGATTTCCCAAATGAGGCAAATCCATCAGCACAGAGATCTAACCTAATGTTTCGAGGCTCCATCGCAAACTCAGGATATATTCTATCAAAATGTTTCCATGCATCTGCATATGAAGGATGACACATCAAACCCTCATTTGTTTCATGATTTGCATGCCAAGTCATGTGTGCAGCAATGGTTTAAGACACATAAAACCTTTGCAATCTAGGGATTAAGGGCAGATAAAACATTTGTTTGCATGGTCTACGCTTCTGATTATAACCTTGTATTCTGCTAATCTTGTACCTGGGTTGGCTCTGTAATTTGCAAGATTCTGCATTTTCATCATCCCCCCAATATAACATACAACCCCTACTACATATATCAATCCTTATAACTGGAAGCCCTAAGTTATCCACTAACTTCTTCATGTCGTAAAAATCACTTGGTGTGATGTTATCGCGAGGCATTGCTTTCCGCATTACATCAACAAAAGAGTTGGAGCAATTCTCGGAGACATTATGCTCTGCCTTGATATTTAACAGATCTTGATGATACCGATAACTTAGGATGGCTGTCGCAACCTACCCATAAAGGTTTATCTACTACTTTCAACGCTTTCCAAAACCGATTGGATGGAAAATTTTCACTATACACGTTGTCATCAACACCTATTACTCCTACCTCTTGGAATTGTGATGCGTAGCTAGTACTCACTTGTTCAAGTGTATGAGCAAAATTAATACTTGTATGGTTCGATTCTGAAATGAAATTCTGACCACCAGTATCAATGACCATCCTCTGGTATGGGTTCAATTGGTTATAATAGCTACAATGTTCCCCAATTGAAAATTGGTCACTTCTTCGATATTCTTTGTCGGATATAAATGGTTCACCATGGCAATTTCAATTATACTAGTTCGGAGTAAACCCAAATTTGCAAAGATGTTCTCTAACTTTATCACACACATGAAATTTACCATTACTTTACTTTTTACACGGACACCTTAACTTATTTCCATCCATGAACTCAAATTTACTACTAGCAAAGTCCAAAAACTGTTCCAACTCGGTGCGAAACTCATCGGTCAATCCTTGACGTCCGGGTAAATTCTTATTATACATCTAAGCCCTGTCTCTTTGCATTGTGTCTGTATAAAAATTAACAAATCTCATAGCATATTAAAAATATCATATGTATCGTTTAATATTCTTAATTAAAATCATGAAATTCTAACAATCAAAATTTTGTCTGGGACGAAACAATTACTTTGACTGAAATTGGGAAAAATGAAGAAATTACCATGTCAAGAAGACTTACCTAAGTATTTAACGAAAATCTTTGTAGTAGGAAGTGGTCAATTTGATGAGAATTACAACGTTCACTTGGATTGCGAGACCTTCAAATGGAAACGTACCAAAAACAGAAGAAGAAAAATTACTTAAGAATTGTAATGTTTGAAATCAGCGATATTAGCGCCGAAATTTAGTGATGAATATAAATTTTGCGACGGATATTAACGACGGTAATTGTCATCGCCAAATTTTGTGACGAATTTCCTTTTTGTTGCTAATTAGCGACGAATTTAGCGATGAAAGACACAGTCGTCACTAATTAGAGATGAATTTAGCGACAAAATTTTTTACAACGAACATTTTCCGTCGCTAATTAGCGATGACCACGTCTTTCATCGCTAATTGAACAGTCGAATGAATTAACTAGTAAATATCGGGACTCGAACCCCGCTTATCACTTCGTAAAGGAGAGCTTTGATCAAGATTCTCTTGGTCTGTTGCTCATGGACGTCATAGAGCTCTTGGAAGAAACAAAAAGATTCCATCTCTTTTAATCTTTTTTGTTATCATTTTTGCGCTTTTTTTTTATGTGCATTAGCTTTTTCCTTTCAAAGAGATCGTAATTTTTTTTTTTTTTGCATGGCAAATCTCGCGCAGACTTTAGGATTTGCCATGTAGATATAAAATTGAAAGGGTACACTACTTTATATTGAGGGCTTTCATTGTAATATAGTTGAGTAAGTTCGTGAATTATTGCAAGCACGCGCTTTGCACATGCTGAGAAACGATCAACATAAGAAAAAAAAATCACCTAATAAAGTTAATGATGAATATTAATCCTATCAATCTATACACTTCGAGAGTATAATCGTAGAAAGTCCAATGAAAGGGTAGTCTAGATAAAAATCGAAGGATGGAATATTTGGTTTAAGTCTCTTGTTTGATAATACGATACCTACGCGGAAATTGATATCGACGTTGTTTTCATAACCCATTGAATTCAAAGAAAAAATTTAGCCATGCATTGAATCTTGCAAAGCTATCACGAATTAAGTGTGCTGCAGAGAGAGAACCAACAGTCAAGCGACGAAAATTTTGTTTTCGTGCGTAATTAGCGATGAATTTACCGATGAAACAATAACTTTGAAATTGAAAAAATGAAAAAATTACCATGTCAAGAAGACTTACCCAAATAGAAAGTTGTCAATTTGACGAGAATTGCAACGTTCGCTTGGATTGTGAGACCTTCAAATGGACACGTACCTAAAAAAAAGAAAAATTAATTAAGATTCATGAAGCTTATGGGAATTGATATAAGAAAATGGTAAAATAAACAATAATTACCATAAGACACAAATAAGAATAGAGAAGACAGAAGACAAACGAGAGAAGAGAGCAAAGTGAAGAGAAGAGTGTGGAGAGAGAACGTAAAGGGATTTTAAAGGGCGAAATTTTACTCATCCACGAAATTAGCGACAAACTATTGAAATTAGCGACGAAAAGCTGTTGGTGGATTTAGTGACGAGCACGATTGTTGCTACTTAGCGACGAATTTAGAGACGAATAATTTTGCGACTGAATTAGCGACGAACTATTGAAATTAGCGACGAAAAGTTGTTAGTGGATTTAGTAACGGCATTAGCAACGAACAATTTTGCGACGAAATACTTTTTGTCGCTAATTAGCGATGAATTTAGCAACGAATAATTGACAGAATTAGCTACGAACCTTTAATTTCACAATTCAGCGGATAAAATTGAATTTGCGACGAATGATTTTTTGTCGCTAATTAGTGATGAATTTAGCGACAAATATTTTTGCGATGAAATTAGCGACGAACATTTAATTTCACAATTCCGCGGACGAAATTCAATTTTGCGACGAAAGACTTTTTGTCGCTAATTAGCGACGAATTTAAGGACAAATATTTTTGCGATGAAATTAACGACGAACATCTAATTTCACAATTCCGCGGATGAAATTCAATTTTGTGACGAAGGACTTTTTGTCGGTAATTAGCGACGAATTTAGCAACAAATATTTTTGCGATGAAATTAGTGACAAATTTTTAATTATGTTTTGTCACTAATTAGTGACGAATTTATCGACAAATAATGCTGTGACGAAATTAGTGACGAACTTTAATTTAGTCGATGAATTTGCGACAAGAGTGCGGAGAGAGAGAAGGTAACGGGATATTTATAGTTACGTAATTGAATGTTTTTTTTATTTACATCATATTAGCGACAAACAATACTTTTTGTCCCTAAATTAAATTAGCGACGAACAAATACTTTTCTTCACTAAATTAGCGATGAACAAATACTTTTTGTCGCTAAATTAGCGACGCAAAAAAAAAATCGTCGCGAATGTTAATATTTTCTTTTTTATTTTCATTTATATCAAAATAGCGACGAATAACACATTTCGTAGCTAAATTGAAATATTTTATATTTTATTTTTATTCATAGTGTTAATTTTGCGACGAAATAGGTTTTCGTCGCTAAATGATTGCAACAAATTTGCAACGAAATATGGTTTTTGTCGCTAATTTCCGACGAAGAATATTGCTCGTCGCTAATGTTTTTTATTTTATATTTATTTTCTTTTATATCATAGTAGTAATGAAATACAAATTTCATCGCTACCGTAGCGATGAAAAAGCTAATTCGTAGCTAAATTGAACATTTTCTTTTTTATTTTTATTTCCATCATATTAACGATGAATAATACATTTCGTGGCTAAATTAGCAACGCAAAAATAATGATTCGTCCCTAATTTTAATATTTTCTTTGTTATTTTTATTCATAGCGGTAATTTAGCAATGAACGGTGATTTTCGTCGCTAAATTTTGGCAAAAGAATTTGTGACGAAAAAGGACGTTCGTCGCTAATTGGCGACGTAGGCCATTTTCGCCAAAAAGGAGATAGCGACGAATAATATTTTCATGGCCGTTTTCGTTGCTAATTTGCGACGAAGTTTTTTTGTGGCTATTTTTGTCGTAAATTAGAGACAAAATATATTTCGTGGCTATTTTCGTCATAAATTAGCTACGAAATATTTTTCGTGGGTATTTTCGTCGTAAATTAGTGACAAATTATTTTTTCGTTGCTATAGTCGTCACTAATTAGCGACGAATTATTTCGTCGCTAATTAGTCGCAAATAGCGACGAATCTCTTCTTGTTATAGTGTAGAGAATAAAAAAGCCAGGAGGTGCAGACCAAAACCGCCTAGTTGGTGCTGTGCATGGAGGCCTCGGAGGAAGGAAATGAAGAAGCGCCGTTGAAACTGTTCGAACAAACGAGCAGAGCAAGAAGAAAAGTCAAAGAAGGAGAAGGGAGAAAAAAAAAAAGAGGGACATCAAATGGGCCCCACATTTGAGTTAGTGTAGCACAAACATGCGAAAGGTAAAAAAAAAAAAAATAATAAGTAAAGGATAAGATGGTTAGAATACCATAAAAGGGAGTGTGGAAGCCAAATGAGGAATGGAAAAAACACAACTCTTTAATCCAACTTAGGAAAACTCATATCCAAACCGAGGTGAGACCGTAGAGTGAGTGAGTGGGAGATAGAGTGATGGCGAGAAAAAATGAACAGAGAGTCATAGAGGTAAGTTAAGTCTAATTAAGTTATTTATCTATTTATGAACTATATTATGTTTAAGCTCATTTATAACTCATTTATTAAATATAACTAACCGATATAATAACTTAGTCCATCACGTATGGATTAAGAAATGAGTTTTATAATCTACTTTGATAAGTCTACCCATCTCTCACGACGAGACATTTGATAACCCACAAGGGAATGTTGCGAAAATTTTGGAGAACCGCCAAAAAGATCACGAATGTTTGAGGCATATAGGTACTGTCCGTAAGGATGATTTTTGCCCTCGAGGCAACCAAGAAGGTAAGTCGTGGTTATACTCCAAGATTTAGCGGACTTTCGCCATTCGATGATTTCCGGTTTCGAGTGCACTACTACGCCGACGGAATCGTCCGATGTCGGACTCCTAGAGTTGAAGACGATGACCCTTTTTTTTTTTTTTTTTGACGATTAGATGACCTTACTCGTTCGAAGTTTGTGTCCTCATAAGTTGATGATGAGATAGGAGTGGGCTTTTAATCATTTCTCGGGCTCTCTCTCACTCTCCCTCTCTCTCAAGGTAGATGTGAAGGTGATGCTCCTGGCCCATGTTTCATGCCCCATGGACCCTCTCGAAGCCCTAAGGATGGGCTTTTCCTGGGCTCTCTCTCTCTCTCTCTCTCTCTCTCTCTCTCTCTCTCTCTCTCTCTCTCTCTCTCTCTCTCTCTCGTTTTATGAACAAAGGTCTAGGGGGAAGAATGATAGATATGATAGATTTAGGCTCTATTTATTTTCCAGAAAGTGAATGATTGAAAAAATATATATTTTTTAAAGATGACCGTTTGTATTGCTTGAATAATTAATCAATGAAAATAATTTTCATTATCAAGAACAATTTATGTCCGATGATTTCCGTGAATGATGGCAATATTTTTTTTGTTCCTTCATTTTTGTAAGCAATGAAGCGGCAATTTTAGGAAGATGTTTTTCAAAACGTCTATTTTCTGCAAAACAACGGACCCTTGGTCGATAGCCCATTGAATTGTGGTGTTGAACTGCTGATATGTATAACCTATTATGAATGAGCTGCATGAATTATATATCCTTTACATACTAGGTGGTTTGAGCAGAAAGACTACGATCGAGAATTTACATCCGTGGTCCAGTGGTCGATGGTCGTATTCAACACCTAACTGTTGAGACACACATAAGTGTTGTGTTAGAGAAGCCTCGCAACGAAAAATTGACGCGGTGTGGAGCGATTTTAACATAATTGGAAATGTAGATATGTCTCGATTGTCTCCCTGGTGGAGATATTGGTCCCCCGTATTGATTTTTGGAGAATTCTGGCCAGGGGATAATAGACTGAAATCGACTTCAACTGAAAAGACGAAGACCTTTCTCAGTTTCTCTGCCCCCAAGCATTGCATGCGCTTGTGAAGAGATTGGTGCTTTTCCAAACACTACACACCCATTTTATCTCCATGAATGAAGAACATATCAATTGCAGATCCCAAAGAAAGAATCATGAGATTCCAAACGAAAGCAGCCAAAATAAAACATTGCCTTCACCACCAAAAGTGGAAGCAAAGACAAGCCTGTGTCCTCAAAGCCCTTCCAAACCATTTGCGTCTTCCATCTCTCTCTTTGCTTCTTTAATTATTAGGGTTTCGTCTGACCCTGTAAATCCCCCAAACATCTTTTTTTCCTTTGCTGAGAAAAGGGTCTGAAAAGAGAAGATGTAAAGCGAAAGGTGGCCTTGAGTCCCCTCCTTCACTTCGCTCTCTCGCTGCATATGCAGTGACTTTGGTCCATGACTGATCGTTTTCAAGAGCAAAGTTGCCCTAAGAGATTGGAGGGAATCACGAGGGACAGAGCCCTTCGAGATGTTAAGACTTGATGATCAGTGGAGCTGCAGCATCTTTGTCCAGCGATCTTTGTAAAATTCAAAGCAAATGCTTTAACTCCGAGTTCTCTCCAGAGAATGACCTGATCAATGGGATTATCTCGACTGTGTAGGTTAACAATATGGTGATTGATGTCATTTTCGGCGTCGCCGGAGGGAGTACCCATGTCGAAGTTAAAATGGATTAAGTGTAGCCATTTGCAGCGAGTGATTACGATTCCTTCCTTTCGTTTTACTACGATTGCAGCCATGGCAATAAATGCTCTCGCCAAATCGACGAATCATCATCTCGCTCTTAACACGTTTATTTCGCTACATAATTGAACTCCGATGGTATTGGAACGTCACTTTGTCAACATATCCACGAGGTAGAGAAGAGGTGCAGCTGAGACAAATTTCTAAAACTGTCTATCATGCACCTGGCAAGTTCACAGCACTTGAATTAAAGTCGGATTTCTACTCAACATGCTTTCTGAACGCAAATTGCGAGAATTCCATGAAAAATCAGCTCTCTCTCTCTATATATATAGCAATAATGCCATGATCAAAACATATGGTTTACCTTTTGTAGACTAAGTGATAAGCTAGAAACCATCTTAAAGGCTCAACAAGATTGGCATATTATAACCAAGCTTGTTAGGGGTGAGCATCGGTTTCGATTCAACTCGGGAAGCGATATGAACCAACTCGTTCTCAAGTGAACCGGGTAAGTTCATCGACAAAAGCCCTACGATTCTCACATTTTGACCTTCTGAACCGCTGGTTCTTCTTGGGGACCGTTCCTCGGGCAGAATCAACTCTCCATCTCAGGTGACTTAGAAAAGCTTGAAGTGCTTTAGCTATTTTGCAAAGGATGCTAATTTACACATTATTCCAATTTATCTTAAAGAACGAACAGAAAACTTGCAACTCTCCAGATCTATCTTGGAATCGGTTGGTTCAGTTCCAGACTGGTTCCAAAGGATCACGATTCAGATCCGTGTTCCGAAAATCTAGAACCATTCCTGATTGGGTAGTGTTTATATTCTTAATTGAAAATCGACTTGCATTAAAATCGATCACCCCTAAGGTCAATGACCTAATGGTAACACATCTCTTGGAGGTGGGGACTTACATCAAAATTTCAGCACCGTTCTTGAACAATTTAATTCTTTTCTACATCAGCACACACACATGCAAAGGATTTTTAGGATCGCGAGCCCCTTGTTCGATTCCCGTTACAATCAATTAGTGGGTTTTCCCTACGAGCGCTTCACGAGCTTTAACCATTCTTTTTTATCGACCCCCTGTCGAGTTTGCATAAGTTAAGCTATGTTGGTCTTGATTACCCTTTAAGTGAAAAAAGAGAGGGTTAATCAAGAAGTAAAATGCGAAACAAATTGTTCTGAAATTGTCATTTCATTAGATGTTTTTCTTTTCGAGAGAAAAGTACCAAAATAGTTCTAGATCTATCGCATTGGGTCCAATTATATCATAAACATTTTAATTGTATCAATTTAGTCATAAATCCTTTTTTCCATTGGTACTAATTGAGTCCAGCCAACCAATTTTGATCAGAAATCATTGTCGTGGACCCCGGCCGTTCTACGTGGACATTTCTTAATAATATTTTGAACTTTTTATGATTTTTTGTTCTTTTCTTCTATGTTCTTTGCTCTCTTTCTTTTTTTTTTTTTTTTTTTGCTGAGGGCCGGCAATGGTCTTCGACCGAACCTCGTTTGCATAGGACAAGGGCATGGCGGCCCCCGCCAACCAAAGTGAGGGTGCGTGGCCCCTCACCAACATCGAGGGAGGGCATTGCTGCCTCGCCAACGAGGGCTTTGCGGCCCCGGCCCTCTTCCATGGCCAGCGAGGGTGTCTTGGCCCTCTCCGACGGTTGGTGAGGGTTGGTCAGCAGTCCTTGCCGTCCCTCAACCCAAAGAAAACGACAAAAAAAAAAGAAGAAGAAAGGAAAATAGCCAAACGATTTATAAAAATATTTAAAATATTATTAAAAAGTGTCAACATCAACGCGGGCCATGCCACGTAGGACAAGCGGTATCCAAATCAGCGATTTCCTGTCGAAATTAGCCTCGTGAACTCAATTGGTACAGATGTCATAGATTTACAAATAAATTGGTTCAATTAAACATTTTAGGATTAAATCGGTACTAATATAATATATTTATGAATTTTTTTTTTACACTTTCCATTCTTCTGTTTTTTTTTACGGATAAGGTATGCCACTTCCATTGCAAACATCGCCCCAAACATTGATTGCTTTGTCCAATAGCTTCCAACGTTCCGTGATTCTCTTCACTGACATCCGGACTAGTTTCACGCGATTCTTAACTTGGAATGAATTGCGTAGAATCTCTTCGCAGTCTCTCTAATCCCTCTGCTTTCTGGTTGCCGCTCTGAATCCAACATTGCTGATCAAAGTTAATTCTCTCACGGATCAGAAAAAAGGACAAAAAGAAGGAAACTCATGTGACAAAACGTACTATTAAACCGGCAGAGATTGTCGTGGTCACCGCACGGAGATAGTGCTGGGGACGCCAAACCTAGACGTGCATCACATTTTGGAAAAAATTGAAGTTACTGGAGAGAAATTTTTTGACATGTACTCATCACTGACGATGATGCAAGATTCGGTGATCGGCCGCCGTATGAGCTTAGATGCTAGAACAGCTTCGTTTTTGGGGGATGGGCCGATCTTGGCAAGTAGTAGCAAGTTGATGTTATCTACTCTTTTGTCATATGAAATGAAGATTTTCGTTCCAACTGAAAAACCAAAAAACTGGCAGAGATGGGCAGTTGAGAGCCAATTGAGCACATCATCATCTCATATCAAAAGATAGCTAAACATACAGATGGATCAAAACTATAAGCTAAATTTCAGAAAATAGAAGTGGTGTTGAGGTAAAATGGGAAAATGGAAATAGACAATTTGGGGGCGATTGTGCATTTCAGTTCGGTTCCTGTCTCCTCTGCCTACTAGGAAAATCCCCAAGCTTTTCTTTAGGAGTAGCATTTGAAGCTTTTCTTTGGCATGACTTTTGAGATTTTTCGCGAATTTCCGAGAGCTAATTGCGGGAAAAGAAGAGAATTCAAGGGTTGTGAAGGCCGTGGCGAGGGTGTTGGAGCGGCGCAGATGCGGTGACGTTGAGGAGTGGGTGGGGCGACAGCGGGGGAAGCGTCGGAGGAGGGCATTGGTAACACTTGGTGAAGAGCCCGAACGTGTCGATCTGGTGGATGAAATTGGTCAAGCTTGCCCACCCGCCGAACCCGAACCCGACCACGAGCACCCACCCGACCACGAACATGTTGATCGCGTAGGCCCCGACCCATCTGCCCACGAATTTCGGGGGTTGATCCACCGCGTTCTGCACCACACGACAACGAAGACTCCGTTGTTAAAGGAAAATTGTTTCATGGAAATTTTCTGTGACTCTAGGGAAGTTTGACGAGAGAAATCAGGGCAAAATTCAGTGGGTTTTTACCTCCCTAGCAGCTGAGGATCTGAAGGTGAAGATGTGGGCGAGGGCGGGGATGATGTAGACCGTGAAGCTGACGAGGAGGGATCCGACGGTGGAGTTGATGGGGCCGAAGAACGGGAAGATGATGGCCAGGAACCAGATCGGGACCACCACCGGCAGCCTCGCCGCCGCGCGCTTGCACATGCTCTTGCACTCGTGCAGCCCTATCGCTTTCTCCCACACAAAGTAGAGCGGCGTGCAGGCGAACCCGAACGTGATGAACTGCGAAGGATACAAAACGGTCGATATCATTGCTTGATTGTCCGTCCGAGTTAAGAGAAAGATCAAATGTATGCATCTTTTTTTTTATCGATTCGAGCGGATATTGGAAACTTATATCACACCTAAACTTGACAATAGTGTGTGAACTTAAGAATTATAGAGGTTAAACTAAGTTGATCGACAACGAAGCTTACTTGGTGAATAAGCATCAGAACGACTGCCATGTCGCGGAACGGCGACCTCGGGAGGAGCGAGAAGGCGTTGGCGTGGTTGAGGAGCATGTCTCCGAACGCCCAGTAGACCGCCGTCGCCGACGGAAGGGTCAGGGTCAGCACGTACAAAGTCGCCAGCAAATATATGGCCTTGAACTTCTGGGGCTTCCACATCGCATGCATAATTTCCCTGCACCCAAAAAAAAAAAAAAGTCAAATTAATATTCAAAATCGTTTTTTTTCTAGATGGTAAATATTTCATTTTTGGGTCCTTCAACTTTTTATTATTTGTTTTTCTGGCACAACATTAAATGCCAGCTTCCAACCCGTACAGATTCTTTCATGAGAACAGATCCCTTCTGGGCATGCCCTCATGATAAAAGCAAAAGCAGCATGAAAAAAGATGGCTTGACTTTTTACTGCCTAAAGGAAAAATCCAAAAAAGAAAAAAAAATTTACCAAGAAGGACCAAAATTTCATCTTTTTCTGTCATTTTCACCCCCTTCTTTTACCCCCCATCCAATAGGAAAAAGAAAGAAAGAAAGGAAATAGACAAGAAATAAGATTCTTGATGGCGATTGGTGCATGGATCGCAAGGAGGGGGGTGGGGGGTCAGATCATGTCCTTTTCAGACCGGCTTTTAAGATAAAATGTTTTCAAGCAAATTATTAACAATGCAACACGGTAGGACATGAACGTGGGGGAGATTTGTAAATAGCGTAAAGGACAGGGACTGGAAAATAAATAGGGAAAAATCCCTCGAGACAGACAGCCAGACAGGGCTTTAGCTTACACAGTGACAGCGTGTCCCCCAAATGTGTAGAGAATGTTTGTGGCCCCGGTGAAATACAGGACCATCTTGGTCGGACCCGAGTGCTTGACCCCTTCCACCTATTAAAGAAAAGTCTCACGTCGATTAATAATACTAATCATAACAATAATAATAATTAATTAGTCACTTTGACTTGTGGAAACAGTTGTATTATGCAATTTACTCAAATACAGACATATAGCCCTTGGAAAATTTCGAAAAAAAAAAAATCGCGAACATGCTTCGAATCTAAGGTTCTCGCGAGTCGCGAGATCTGCCGCGCCCCTCGCGTCTATCCTGGCTGAACCACTCGCATCGCACCCAACCCTACGTGTGTCGATTGTGTGACCAGCTCTGTCCGCCACATGTACAACGACCAGAGGCATGCATGTTCGCATTGGAGAATAACTAGCTAACGAAACAGTATTTTTATTAACAATCATTTATGCTTAAATTTTTTTCGTAAACGATGATTTTTTTTATTTACCCATTTTTTTGTAAATGAAGAATGTGATATTTTTAGAAAATATTTTTTAATCATTGATTTTTTTTTTTTGGGGGGGGGAAACGAATCAAAAAATGATAGTGACAAAGGATGCTGACTGCGTTTTACCTGGCCGTGGAGGAGGGAGGCGATGGTGAGGTACCAGGCGGTGTAGGTGGTCATGAGGAGGCCGAGGAAGGACCAGATGCGGTAGTTGTGGAAGGAAGGGACGAAGACGGTGGTGGCGCAGCAAGCTCCGAAGATGTACGTCCACGTCCTCTTGTCCAGGTTGTCGTTTATGTAGTATATGTTGCTGCATTTTTTTTTTTTTAAACACAAGAATTACAGACATATACAGATCATTCTGATTCTCCCTTTCTCTCTCTTTAATGGGTATTTGCTTGAACATAATAAAGATTTGAGGGAGGATGGAGATAAAACAAGGAGTTGCAGAGAGAGAGAGAGAGAGAGAGAGAGAGAGAGCAGAGCAGAGCAGAGAGGACAAAGGAGAGACCTTGCGCAGGCTATGAGTTGAATGACAGATCCAAACAGGAGAAAAGTGCAGTTGAACGCCAGACCCACGTTCCTCCAGTGCTTCCCCAGCAGCCCATCCAGAACTTCAAACCACTGGAACAGCACGAAGAGGACATGAAAAACAGGGGCATGGAGAAGCAGGAGGAAGAAGAAGACATGGGTACTTCTCTGGGATGGGGTTGATTTACCTGAATGACATGGTTTCTGAAATCGGCCTTCTCTCGCTCTTTCCGGGTTCTGTACTCGACGTAAAGGGCGCTGATGAGGTACGCGGTCCAGCTCCCCAGCAAACCATAGAAGAGCTGGAAGAGGATGCCCGAGAGTAAACCGAGCTGGGAGAAGGAGTAGGGCAGAGTGAGCAGGACCTGAGCCACCTGAGACACAACACAGCAATGGAACAGTTGATACCCGAGATGGCGATGAAATCTCTGACCAAGCAGCAATCTTTACTATGAATCTCGCAGATACCCATCTCAGGGGAAGGGGGTAAGAAGTGAGGAATGAGATCTGGCTTTTGGGAACGAACCTGATTCGAAGCGCAGCTGAACCAAGCGTCGTAGACGGAACCGCCGTGCCAGAAGAGGCTGGACATCTTGCTCTTGACGCTCTTGGGCTTCCCTTGTTCCGTCTCCATCTCCACGTAGTTCCCCACTATCACTGTCTCCACCACCTTGTCGCTCGCCATCTCTCTCTCGCTCTCTCTCTACTGTGACTTCCTTCAGAGTTGTGGCGACTGTTCTTGGGGAGTGAAACTAAACAGCAAGCATTGCTCGAGTCCGAGAGGCAAAGGGGGAGTTTTCAAGAGAAAAGAGGAATGGAGTTTGAAGAAAAGATTGGGGTTGGTGGTGTCGATATATAGGTGGATCGATTGGGACAGGATTTCGCAAAGGCTGAGAAAAGGCTGGGCCTCTCTTTGAAAGTTATGTTGGAGAGAGAGACGGAGAGATGTTTTGCGAAGTGAGTAAAAATATAAAGCAAATTTCTTATTTTCATTTTCTTAATTATAATATGCTTGTTTGGAAAAAAATAAAAAAATATTGCATTGCTTACGACCATTCCAATTTACAAATACAAATAAGAAGACGCGATGGACAAAGATTAAAGGTCATTTCTTTACCCATATATATGATGGGCGGGATTATTACACAGAATTAGTTATATCCAATAATGAATGATAAATGAGCTTAAACTTAATATGAGTATTAACTAGGTCGTTAATAAATTTACTACTTACTTAAACTCAATCCACCTTTATGGCTCTCTCTTCATTCTCTCTTACTCTCATTCGATCTTGCGCTCTCTCACTCCGCGCTCTTGTCTCAATTTGGGTATAAGTGTTTCTAGATTTGATTAAATATCGAAGTGTTTTAGGAACACGGGTTGTGTCGAGTATGTGCTGGACATGAGTCGAGTTGGGTATTGATTACTGAATTTGCATTTCAATTAACTGGGTTTATTTGGATCGGATCATTTATGATCCGATATCGACCACCCATTTGATGAGTCTATGTGCCGTGGTCTTAAATACCCTCGTGCACACATACAATCCGACCGGGGGGACCGAAGCCCTTGATCTAATCGGTCGGCCAAAATCTTGACCCTAAGTCGAATTAGCAAAGTATTTTCATAACTCGAGATTCAATTCATATAAAAAGCAACTATTTTTCATTGAAGAGCAAAGAATGATGGTGGGTTAGAAATGTTGAGGTTTGACGAGTTCAAGTGTGGTCTTCGATGCCTTGGTTGCGATGGAGGACTTTTGGAGTTTAGCTCATGATTAAAATAACAACTGTGCATTTGGTGGAATTTCTCTCTTTCTTAATTGGTTTTCTTAGGGAGCGTGAGCGGCTCCTCCGCACGAGCGGGTCTCCGCGCCTCCCGAGCTCGAAGTCGTCCCGCTTTTTGCTTAATTAATTTCTTTGTAACTTGTCTTAATTTATACACGTTAATTATCAGCAATCCATTTTTATCCAATATGAGGAAGGAAAAAAAGAACGTATTTTACCTCGAAAAGGGCAAAAAAAAAATAAACGAACGGAATTAGTCTCGGATAAGAGTATAATACCACGACTCGATTTCACTATAAGAGAAATCACCCGGTCCGTTAAACATGGCTTTGTGCACTTGATACTGCAGACACCTCTCGAATTTTACGTGTGAGAGTGCTTCGAAGCACGGTCGACAAATGCCCGACCGTAAGAAATTAACAATCATTCATCCTCATTTGCGGGGCTTACTAGGGGTTAACTTGGGGGGAAGGTAGAAGAAGCTTTGGGTTTACAATAAAAAATTCACCATAGGTCATAAGAATTTGGGGTAATTTCCGAGACTAAGGTTAAAATAGGGCGAGGAATACGATGGTAAGAGAAAGAGACAATTTGGCAGAAAAAAAAAAAACAAAACAAAACCCTTTTTGTGTTTTAGAAAAACAAGGTTCTAGGAAATAACAAAAAATAAAAAGAAGAGAGAGAAAGAGGGAGAATATGTAAGAACGAGAAGGAACAAGTGAAAGGAATTATAACAAGGTAGACCGCATGATTGCAGCCAAACGGGCGTGGTCGCTTTACAAGAAGATGAAAGCTGCTTTTCTCACATGCCAATGCTCTTGCTTGAATTCCATAAATAATTATAATAATAGCAATTGCAATTATAAGACTTATAATAATATTTATATTTTCTCTAGATATATATCTATGTATGTGTGTATATATATAGATTTAATAAGGAGTGTATAGGTGAAGAATCAATATAAGGAGCCAAATTTGGGAGTGGTTAGATCATCACTCATGTGCCCTTGGAAAGAGCATCGGGGATTAGTCTATAATATATTTGTGGAGAGATTTGTCTTGGTATACCCTTCATATTCCCCTACTTTCTCTTGCTTCACCACACCTTATTCTTTCCACCTCTTCTTGAAAGTAGTAATCTTATCGTTTCCTCTTCACATCTCCCTCGTGTAGCAATCATTTTGATAGTAGCTAGGGCAACTAACCTAGTGAATTATACGGGTCGGTTTCTCGGAAAAAATATACGAAGAATAAAATTACGGATGTATGATTTGAAAAGGCTTGGATTTACTAAGACATGGTGAGAATATGAACGGATTAATGGCATATTTTACAATAAACTAGAGAGAAAGGCACATTTTTTTTTTATGTATGCAAAGATGGAACGAAAATTTTAATTGAAGAAGAGAAACCGTGATTTGACTTATTTTAAGAGATGGGTTTTAATTGTTTTTAAGACTATGGAATGCTAAAATATAAATTTTCTATCTATGAGGGGTTGATATGCTATTGTATGGACCCTTTTACATTACCATTTAACTCATTGTATAGGGAAGATAAGGTTATTTATCTGATGGATACCAATTAGCAATGTTATGGCCTTATGGGAACAATCGGAGGATGAAAGGGGCGGGCGGGTTTGCTTCGAAACATACTAGCAAATTTGCACATGTGTTGCATATGAAAGGAAAATAATGAAATAGTACATAAATATTTTGATCAAATTTTTTGAACATAATCTCGATTGTCTTGAAAGGAAAAAAAAAAAGAGAAAGATTTACGAAATATTAGCATTCATTTCAATTCAAATTTAGAAAGTAAGATATTCATTGATTACTTCCAATCATCTCGATTCATCAAACTACAATTTTGTAAATCTGTAATTATGCCTACTCAAAAGTTATTTAAGATATATTCCTGGGTTTCTTAATAGAATGTCTCTCATAAAACTTGGAGAGTAAAGTGGCCGTGGCTTATTAATATTTGTATGTTTACGAATACAAGTTAGGAACTATATGTTCTTTTAAGTCATTATAATTGTGAGATTTTATGATATCACTACTAACTGTTAAAAGTTTAAGCTGTTAGATGAAGGCGTGCTTGTGAATCATGCTTTATAAAGCGCATTTTCAAAAGATGAACTTCATTTTTCATATGACTCCACATAATTTCATTTAGAGTGCATTTGTTTTACAAAAAATTTCATGTTAAAGGAAAATAATCTCGAGGGAGGGCCACGTCCTTCAACTATGCTACTACCATAATCTCGAGGCTTCACAGTACTAATTAAAAGGAGATACCTTTATCGAGCTGCTAAATACAACAACAAAAAATTCATGAAAAACTTGCAAAATCTCCGGATATTTCCAAATGTAAGACATGAGAACAAATGTAAAATATTCCTTGAGGTCGATAGCTCCAGTTGTCTTATTCAGACAAGCGAGAATTTAAACCACAGAGGCTACTCATTGTGGCCTATCCCACGATGCACAGTAAAGATCATAATGAATTTTGTCTTCTTTCCAGTAAATTAGTCATTAAAAGGAAGGAGATGGGCAGCGGACAGGAGGGCAGCAGCAGCAGCAGCAGCTGCTGCTGCTGCTACTTCATGAGGTCTAAAAAGGTCTTTTGCTTTTATTGCAGAGCCGAACATATTCATGCGGTTTGTTGGTCGCTGGGCTCACTCCCTGGTTGCGACCTTGTGAGATTTGCTTTTTCTTAGTCGCTTGGACCAGAAACATTCCCTCCTGACTCCTTGTCTCCCCGGTTTTCGTATTTGGCTTCGTTTCGCTCGCGGAGGATTGAGATCAAAGATGGCGTTTTTAGGCGACCCGTTTGGTTGGTTTTCGAATCTCAAATTCTGAATCTCATGAAAGAGCGGGGTAAGTTGCTCAATGAATATGTCTAATAAGATGGAGAATTGATGCTGGGAAGAAGTGAAAATTCAATGAGGTGCGTGGAATTTTCTGGTTTTGGAATCGAAGATGCAAAGAGAAATGGTGAATTCGGTGGAAATCACATGGACATGTCCCCTGGATTATAGGCAAAAAAAAAAAAAGAAGAAGAAAAGAAAGGAAAGTCGTTATGAAGACAAAAGTTTTTAGTGACATTTCATTGGCTTTAATTTGTGGGAAAAAGTGTGAGAAAAGTCCAAAACCTATTTTATTAGTGTCAATTTAGTCCCGAATCTTTTAATTATAACAAGTTAGTCCTACATTTTTTTCACTTAATGCCAATTCAGCTCTTTCGGCTAATCGGATATTGCTGATGTGTACGCTACCCAATCGGCCTATGTGGTATGGCTACTGGCATTGACATGAACATTTTTAATAATATCTTAATATTTTTTTACATTTTTCACTCCTTTTTTCCCTTTATTTTTCACCTCCACACTCGCCAGATCCGGCCGTGCTTGGGCAAGGGCGACATGGCCTTGGCCTAGGTGAAGCCAACGAGAAACGCCAGCCTCGCCGTATTTGGGGATGCCGACCCTCGTTGCAGCCAAGGTGAGGCCTAGCGAGGCTGCCCTCCCCGCCAAAGGTGAACACCGGCGAGGCCGGGCATCGCCCACACCTCGGAGAGGCCGATGCTTGCCTTTGGCGGTGAGGGCCACCCTTGCTCGGGCGAGGCCAACCCTTGCGATACCGACCATCAGAAAGAGGAGTAAAAAAATAGAGAGAAAAAAGAAAGGGAAAAGAAAGAAAAAAGTAAAAAATATAAATAAAAAAATGTTAACATTAGCGCCCGCCGTGCCATGTAAGCCGTCTAACGTCCGGGTTAGCAATATCCGGCCAAAGATTAGCCGGAAGGATTGAATTGGCAATAGGTCCAAATGTTTAGAATTAAGTTGGTACAATTAAAAGATTTATGATTAAATTGATACAAATGTAATAGATTTAAGATATTTATGACATTTTTCCCTTAATTTGCAGATGATTTGAATCAAAAATTGTCTTTTCTTAATTTTAATGATATAAGACAATCGGGAAACTTGAAAGAAAGTTAATTAGCCAACACATTAACACATGGACGACACTATTTCCACTCCTTGTTTGCCTTAAACACGCAGTTTCACAAGATACTGACTATATTACCCCTCAATGTGGGGCCTAGTTTGGTTTTTTTTTTTTTTTCTTCTTTTACTTTCACTTTCTTTCTTCTTATTCTCACTCGTGTCGAAGTGTATGGCAGACTTCTTCATCTTTCTCCTCTAAGGCCTCTATGGATACCAACGGATTGGTTCCAAGCGAAACCCGGATCTACCCTAGAACTGCTCACCCCTACTTTTTGTCCATCATGTCTTCTTCTTCTTCTGTAGTATACTTGTTATGATCGAGATGGGAAATTGTCAAAGTCATCCTGTTTCTAGAGATAATAGAGGAAGCTTTCAAGAGTGCATAGATCAAGTATAGGTACAGTGAAGTCCATGAAGGAGGAAAATATGTGGAGTAGTTGCTAAAGCAATTCCCCTCATTTCATGTCGAACAATCAAGAATTGGATGAATGGCGGAACCCCTTTTAAATTAGAATACCTTGAATACTTTCATAATTACTCGATTGGACTGATATGATAAATCCACGTACGATCTCTAGATTGCAAATAAGAAGCCACTTTTGCCATGAATGTTTCTAAATTCAATCAAATATCTCATCGCTTCAATTTACAAGAATTTAATAGTTGTAGTAGATGAACAAAGAGAGAATTTGATTATGTTGATCAACTCTTTGAGATTACTCATATAGATAAAAAGAACAACTAGATCATAAAAGCATCACAGACTGCATCCAAACAATCATTCTAGGAACAATTTCGTACCTATTAAGAACACGACTTCTCAACTCCGGTAATCATTGAAAAATTCAAGAGCAATATGTTTTGGGGCCGATACAATTCTTTTCCCACATTGGTTGATTTTTTTCTTGTCATTGATCCTCATATCACGAGAGGCGGACTCATCCTCGATCCGGAAGTCCCTAATCAACAAAACATCCAATAAGAAAAAGGGAAGTGGAAGAAAAAGAAGAAACAAATAAAATAAATCCTACATAAGCCCCACATTTGAGTATTTGCGGATATAGAATTCTAAAGGAGGAAAAGACAAGAGGTAATATGGTCGGTACATTGTGAAATGTGAGTGTCTAAGTCAAGTTGAGAGCGGAAAAAGAGTGATCCTAGCGCATTGGTGGCCCTTTATTTTTTCAACTTAATTTCCTTTTACATTTCTGCCCTTCGTTATGCCTCTTTTATATTCGAAGAAATTACAATTCTTTGCATTCATCGGTAAGAGAACAATATTTAAACTATTTCTTTTCATAATCCTGAGAGATAAGTGCAGAGTTTTTGCAATTTAAAACCCATACAATACCCTTTAAACCCCATGAACCGATGAAATTTAGACTTTTGACATATCTAGATCTCCTAGAAACAATTTCAAAATGTTTCCCTAGGCACAAATGCTTTTCCCGCATCTATATCTTTATTCGAATTTATTGACATCTCAACGAGAATGATTTCGACCCGAACAAAAAAAAAAAAAAAGAGAGAAAAGAGAATGGTGGTTTTATTCGCCTAATTGATTATAGCCTTGTTACTTTTTCTTCAACTCTGATGAAGATAAAAGCTTCCAATGCTTCGCCAAGTGATACAACCTAATGTACTCGGACTGCTCACATTACACTTAAAACTAATTTAAACAATGGACAAGGTCTCTTGACGAAAGATAACTTTCTCTAGTCCTTAATCCTACTCGGATCGTCTTTAAGATAGAGAGACCGCCTCAGATAAATTAATAGCACATGTGCAACGAAAACGACACTGTATGGACTTATTTTACTGAGAATAGAACCAATCACTCCAAAACAATCAATACTTTCTCTAAGACACATGCCACGGAACAGAAAGGAAAATCTCAAGATTAGGTTAATTATTTGGTTGGATCAAGAACACCAAGCCCTCTGGAAAAGTTCCCACTCATGCTCGCGAAACGCATGAAACACCATCAGAACACACAGCAACCGATGATCTTGCGACGTTGAAAATTAAGCAGGCCATAGGCCCACGCTAATCAGAGGTCAACCCAAGATGGGGGGAGCATGCAATTATTTCCTCTCAAATCATCATCGAAGCGGCTATGATAATGCCTAATGGGAAGGAACTGCTTTGGCAAATTAAACTTTTCTTTGATGCTCCAGTGAGCACCTGAAATCATGGTGCTGCTTCTGGCGTGATTTCTATTGCATCTAGGTCGAGCTCTTTTTCCCCCTTGATGCCTTCTCTTTTAAGGAGGGGGGGTTTCATCTAAGTAAACTGAGGGGGTTTCATCTAAGAATTTAACTCTTTGCTCGGGAAATTTATAAAAAAATGTTTTAAATCTATTATAATTATGCACATTCAGATATAATTTTTTTTTGTCAGTCTTAAATCTTTTATATTTGTGACAATTCTCAGTCCATCCGACTAATTTTGGTCGGCGGACGCCGACGTAGACATAGGTTGGTGCTCGTGTGGACGACAGCATTAACATGGATAATTTTCAGTAGTATTTTAATATATTTTTTTATTTTTTATTTTTTATTTTTTTCGTCTTTTTTTTTTCTCCTTCTTCCTTGAGCTTGGTGACCGATCAGAGGAGAGGGCTAGTGAAGTCGAGGTAGGCCTCATCTAGCGATGACAAGGTCGACCTTGCCAGCCCTCGCCTATGGTGGGTCGCCAATCCGGCGACGGGCCGGACGAAGAAGGAGAAGAAAAAAAAGGAAAAAGAAAATAAAAATTTAATAAAAACAAAATAATTTGAAATAATATTTTAGATATTCTTAAAAATTGGCACGTCCACGTTGGACACGAGAGGACTTTTATAGCTCGAGCTTATATTTTTTCATTGGTAGTTTGGACTCGAACCCATGAATAACTATTCTATATATACTCTTTTTCACTTGTAATTGAATAATGTAATGAGAGGTGCGATGTGCCAATTATAGTGAAATTCTCTTTTGGATGTAAATCTAGTCTATGGGTGAACAAGGATAAAACCTTATGTCTCAATTTCTCTTTTTCGTTTTATACGCTTTACTTTGTTGTGATTGTGCATCGAATCCTAACAATTTAGTGCTCTTTTAATAAGACCATATTTTGGAATGAGAAAGGCTCACCCGAACAAGAACAAGCAATTGCCATGGCTAATCGATGATTCATCTCATGAATAGAGTCAACTTATTAAGATAAAATGGCTTCAACCAGACCAAGCAATCATCGTACACTAAGGGTGCATTTGGTTGGGGAAAAAAATTCGGTGACAAAGGAAAATACTTTTCGGGAAATCATTTTTCAAGAAAATAGCTAGTTCTTTTATGTTTAGATATATGTGACCAGAAACATTTTTTAATGTTTGGATCTCATTCGGGAAATGATTTCAATTTCATGACTTTATATGAGGCAAAAGAAATTAAATTTGTATTCTTCTTTTTTTTTTTTCATTTTTGTCCTTTTTTCTCGACCAATGGCAGGTCATTAGTGATTGCCAGCATTGATCACAAGTGAGGACAAGCTGACCAAGGCCGACGAGGCTCGGCCTCACCAAATTCCATCGTCGTGGCCAGCCACCCGCAGAGAAAGAAGCAAAAAAGAAAAAATAAAAATAAAAATAAAAAATAAATATATCCTATTAATTTACTACAATATTGAGAAAGTTGGGAGGTGCAATTTTGAAAAGTGTTTTTTACTTCTTTAGATTTAGGAATGCACTTTCCTAATTTTATGCATGAATATTCAATTGATCGGAAAGTATTTTCAGTTGACTAATTATTTTCGGCGAACCAAATGGGTGAAAGTCTAAAAATTTAATTCTCAAAAATTACTTTCCCTAAAAAAAATGGTGCATTTGTTTCATGGAAAACTCAAGATTTGAAAAATATTTTTCAAAGAATAATTGGCTATATCATTTAGAAAAACTAGTCAACGAAAAATATTTTCTTTATCGATAATATTTTATAATTAATCATTTTCATGAGTGATGAAAATATTTTTCATTCACTAATTTTTTTTCAAAAATAAAATCAATTATTTTTCGAAATTTTTTTATAGATCTTGAATTTTTTGCGAAACAAACTCATTTCAAGATTACGCATGCTAGTCTTATTAGAACTTCATAGAAGTCCAAGAGAGAATGCGAAACTGTGATTTTGCCCACCTGTTTTTTTTTTTCTTCATTATGTCAGTGCACTCATAATGATTCTGCTACTTCTGATGTAACAAAAGGAGTTCGAATCACAGGCAGACCAATCCGGCGAAAAAAAAAACAAAAAGGATTTCATTTCTGAAATGTTGGTCAACTCCAATGGGGAAAGTTGACTCAGTGGTTGCCCGGGGGCATCATCAATTCATCATGTGAATGCCCTTGTGGCTTCCATACTGCCACCGGGCGAGCGATTTTTGTAGCACCGATTTTGAATTTTTACATCTCTCTTTTTCTGGGGTGAGTACACTTGGAGTGTCATAATTTGTGTATGGGGTTCACTTAAGTGCCATAACTTTTTTTTTTTCGATCATTTGAAAGTCAAATCGGAGCAAAATCATTCACTTGATTATCACTTCCGACAAATTATCATACGTGAAGGCCCCTTCAATTGCGGCCGGCGAGGGCCTTTGCGACCCCTTCGATCTCGACCGGCCAGAGCCTTTGTGGCCCCCTCGCCTCGCCCGAGGTGGCCCCCTTAAATCTAGGTGAGGGCCTTCGTGCCCTTGCCCACGGCCAGCGACTTTGTGACAGCCCTCGCCTAGGACTAGTCGTGGCTATGGTTCGGAACTAGTTGGTTCCAGTTCATGAACCAGCGGACCCCATCAACGGGCCGGTTACGATTGGTCAATGGGCCGGTTCCTAGCCCAAACCGGCCCGTAGCCACCACTACCTAGGACCGTCGCTGCCTCGCCGGTCATTGGCGAGGTGGCCGAGGCAAGATTTCGTGACCGGCGACCCTTGTTGGCCACAAGGCCGAGAGAAAGAAAGAATACAAAGCAAAAAAGAAAATGTAATAAAAAATTCAATGAAAGTGTTCTAGTTGTGTCACGTCAGATTTTTCAACGTCCACATCGGATTTTCGACGATTCAAATCTCTGATGGCACTCAAGTAATTGATTTTTAAAAGTTATGGCATTCAAGTGAGCAAAAAAAAAGTTATGATGTTCAAATAAGCGACGTACACAAGTTATGACATTCCAAGTGTTCTTCTCCTTTCTCTTTCCTCGGGTGTTGAAATGAGTTTTTTTTCCCCCATTTTTCACCTTAGCCTTTGACATCTAAAGGTACAAAAGAGAATTTCTTAGGCATATTTTAATAGGTCTAATAACCTAGAAAACCTCAAACTTTAAATCTTGTCTCAGTTATACTTTTTGTCTAATAAAAAATCTCTAACGTTAGATACAGTCCTAATTCTACCCTAAACTTTTTTTTATCCTATAAAAGCCTCCCAACTTTAGGTCCAGTCCCAATTCTACCATAAAATTTTTCTTTTGTCCCATAAAAAATCCTCAACTTTAGGTCCAATACCAATTTTGTCATGATTTTTTGTCTAAAAAAATAATCCAGCTTTAGATCCAATTTCAGTTTTGCTCTAATTTTTTTGTATCATAAAAGATCACCAATTTTTACTTAAGTCCTAAATCTGTCTCCATTTAACCCTCAGTCAAAATAGCTCTTAGTGATTTTGTATTCATTTTTCGATATCTCTTGCTTAGAATATTCCATCTGTTGAATTTGGAGAGTTTGCGCTCGGGATGTTCAAATAGCTTGTGCTAAGCAGTTTTCTATTTCTCAATTGTCAAAGAGAAATTTTGAATCGAAGGTTAATAGGGGCAGATAGACATGGCCACGAGGCCGGTTTGGGCCTCGTGGAAAACCGGAATTGGCCCGTTGACCGAGACCGGCAATTCCGAACCCGAATCAGCCCGACCCCTCACCGGCCGGTTCCAAACCGGCCAAACAAAAAATAGGGAAAGAGCCGTTGCTCTTTCCCTCCCCCCTAGAACCGGAACCTCCCCTTCAAGGGCCGATTCCGGTTCCATAGTGGCTACGAACGGGAACCGGCGGTTCGGGCTCGTGGCCATGCCTAGGGGCGCATTTGTGATTCAAATAAAAGTTTATGGGACCGTATACATTTTTGGGTAAATTTGAGACTATACGATAAAATTGAGACAATACCTAAAGTTGAGGTTTTTCATAGGACAAAAAATAATTTATGGCAGAACCGAGACATGATCTAAAGTTAAGTGCTTTTTATGGAACAAAAAAAGTTCGGGGTAGAATTGAGACTGAACGTAAAGTTTGAAGTTTTTATAAGGCAAAAGGTTTAACTGGACGTATTTTAGGGTATTAGACCTTTTTTAATATGAAACATATTACAAATATGTGATTTTGGAAAGTTCAATGTCTCAGTAAAATTATTCGGTTCATCTTTCTTTATTTTTGTCTTTTATCTACTTTACCGAATTTTGATAAAAAGAAATTAGACTTTCATTTGGTCTAGTGGTGGAAAATTTATTCCCCAAATTAGGGATCAATCTATCAAATTTCATTCTTCAGTAATTGTATTTGTGTCGTAGATAGATAGATTTTAACTTTTTCCAAGATTTCAAGCTTATTTAATGCCAGACTCAAGATAAACCCTAGTCCCCTCCGCCTCTGACTTATAGCGCTGCCAACAGCCTTTGCC
Organism: Rhodamnia argentea; assembly: GCF_020921035.1. NCBI lineage: Eukaryota > Viridiplantae > Streptophyta > Magnoliopsida > Myrtales > Myrtaceae > Rhodamnia > Rhodamnia argentea. The sequence continues at coordinate 14,204,525 of NC_063154.1, forward strand.
CGTCACGAAGGCAGTTGTCGCTTGTCACCACCGCTTTCGAGGAAGCCATGGCCACCCTTTGCACGAAAGGGTCGACCCTACCATTGCTCATCTCCCAAATAAATTATTCAAAAAATCTTAAATTTGTTAAAATTTACTAATTCAATCTTGAATCTTTTAATTTTATCAATTGAGTCTAAATTATTTATACGTTTTGCCAATTATGTTCATTCGGTGCAAAGAATTAATGATGTGATACTGATCATCCTACGTGACGGGGTTGACATTGAAGTGGACAAATAATATTTTAATATTTATTCGAGAATTTCATTATTTTTTCCTTTCTTTTCTGTTTTCCTTTACTTTTTTCTTCCCTCCAAGGGCCGCCTTCGCAGGCCTCGTGTGAGAGACGCTTGTACCCGGGCTAGCGAGGGCCGCCCTCGCTGGATCGGGCGAGGGTAACGACCTCCGCCGACCATCCCCGAGCTTGTTAATGGTGGCGAGAGGGAACAAGGGAAGAAAAAAAGAAAACAAAGTAAAGGAAAATAGAAGAAAATAATAAATAAATAAATGAATAAATAATCGTACAAAATATTAAAATTTTATTAAAAATTATCAACGTCATCGCCGGCAGTATCACGTAGGATGGCCGACATCCACATCATCAATTTTCGGCTAAATTTGGCCAAATAGACTCAATTGGCAAAACAAAAAAATGTTTATGACTCAATTAGCAAAATTAAAACGTTTAGATCTGAATAATCAAAACTATAATCTATTTAGAACTTTTTCCTCATCTCCCTCCTCTCCCCTAGTACTAAGTACTAACGTGTCTCCCTCCTCCTACTCAACTCTTGTGTGTGATCCTACCCAAAAAAAAAAAAAAAAAAAAAACTCGCGTGTGTATCTCTCTCTACTCACTTCTCTCTCTGCCTGGCCAGGACACCATTGTCAATCCCTCACGACCTCGAATGGCGTTGATCCAAGGTCGTGGTGGCGGGGGCATGGAGTTGGAAGAGGCGAAGGATAGCGGTTGAGGGTGGAAGCGGCAAGATAACAAGAGAGAGAGATTAAGTTTTGATTTCCATCCGCATTTTCATAGCCTATCATTATGTAAAGAGAAACTTCCAAATAAGGGACCAAAATAGGCTCATTTTCTTAATAAAAATCCGAAATACCTTTGTTTCTCAAATACGAGCATGAAGTTGAGCTTGTTTCTAATAAAGACTTGAAGTGCCTTAATTGTTTCAACGAATTACCCGACCAAGGACATTTTTGTCATTTACTTTTTAAAATTTTCTTAAAATTTTCTTTCTTTCTTTCCTTTTGTTTCCCCCTTCTCGTTGGACAATTGGCCACCAACAAGGGTAGCCCTTGCCGGACTTGCCTCGCCCGGCCAAGTGCCTAGGAGGGATGCCCTTGCCTCAAGGGTAGCCTCGCCTCGCCCAAGTGAGGGTAGCCCTTGGCTCGCCCGAGCAAGGTCGATGAGGACAACTCTCGCCTTGTTTGAGTGAGACCCTTGCCAACCTCGCCTAGCCCTCGCCGGTGGCCAGCCATCGCCCGAGACCGGTCACAAGCGAGAAGGAAGGGCAAAAAAAAAAAATGGAAACAATAAAAAGAGAAATGGAAAAATCAAAAAGAAAAAAATGACGAAAATACCCTTTGTTAGACCTTTTTTGAAATAATAAAGGCACTTCAAGCTCTTCTTTAAAACAATATTCACTTTAGATTCTTATTTGAGAAAATAATGGCATTTCGGGCTCTTATTTGAATTTTTTAATTGTGTTCCATGTAAGGGTTATTTCTAATTTTGGGCTAAATTATTATTGTAATTAATTAATTTGACTAACAAAGAAAAAATATACAGTTTGGTAATTAGTTTAATATGGGGTAAGTTAGTGTGGGCCAAGTTAAATCTTATCCGTAATGAGAAAGTCGGGTTACAAACTCTATAAATGGAGCTTAAGCCCCTCCTCTAAATCCCAATACATAACCTCACATAAAGAATCACCTCAAGAAGCGACATGTGAGGGACAATCTCATTGAAACAGGTGATTCATGAGTTATAGAGGAGAAGCTCTTGAGTGTTGATTCATCAATATTCCGCATAAAAAACGATGGATCCCAAATAAAATGTGTAAATTCCTCTACTTTGGTTATGGGATTTGTGTATCTCATTATGGTGATCATAGGACGCTGCATAAGGTAATAATCATAGGTTACATTCTAATCCATCACTTCAATATATATACCACTTTATATTTTCTCTAAGTTATACAGTTTATATATGAACAACAACAATAGCATACCGTTTATTCTATTTTATTTTATCAGAGCGAGCATCGTCCCAAGTCCTTTGGGAGTGTCTTGACCTAGGCTTGTCCACGGCCACTTGAGTCAAGCGCGTGTCCCATAGTGTGGAGTGATTTTTACACATTTCATATTCTTCTTATATTTCATAATTGCTAGATAGTGCCATCCCGAGTACCTGCATGCTAGAACAAATAATGTCTTTAAAGCTCTTCATGAGGGTTCAACTACTCAATCTCGATAGTCCTTCGATGTACATTGCTTGTATTGTTGATTAATGCAACTGAATAGAACATTTTATTCTTAAGACCCGTTTTCATCCTTTTCTCTTAGAAATGATTTTGCGAACTGTGCATGTGCTTCAGCATCGGGGCGTTGCTCGCTTACTTGCACAATCCTTCAGACAAGGGAAGCGGTTCGGACCGTTAAACTTATATCAAAGCCAGAGTTACAGCGAAAGACTTTGGACTAATGATCAACACTCAAAGGAGCGAAGATTAGAAACAGATTGAGGATTTAGAGACTAAGGCGAATACCTTAAATGGCCTAGGGACATCATTCATGAAACTCGATGAACCTAGGGTTTCGCACCATGCTGTGAGTGATCGAATTGGTTCTTTCTAGGACGACGTTTAAGAGACTAAGTAGATAATGCAACTAAGTACGTAGGTGGCCGTACTGTTGCGAGCCACGTGTTGATTTGTTAAACGGGTGGGTTGGGCTGGGTTGAGTCATAAATGGTTCAGTATTTACACTTTTTAAAAAAATCGCAAATAAAAATAAAGAACAAAATATCAGAATTTTACTTACCCAAAAAAAAAATATATATCAGAATTTTTATCTTTTCCTTTTCCTTTTATTCTCTTATTTTCCTTTTTTTTTTTTCCAAAGTCCGGTGGCCGACCACCCTTGTCATCCACGGGCGAGGGTTTCGTCCCTCGCCCGGATCTCGGCAAGGGTTTTGCAGCACTCGCCAAGTGTCGATAAAAAAAAGTAAAAGAAAGAAAGAAAAAAGAAAAAAATCAGAAGATCTTTTACGACTCACTTGATATAGTAAGGTAACCCATTTAGAAGACACATTAAGTTGTTAAATGACCCATTGATGACCCACTTAAATTTGTGAAGCAACCCATTTATGACCTGCACTTTTAAATGTGGGTTAAAATATGGGTTCTTGACCCATTTTGTCACCTCTAGCCACATGCAATCTACCCAACTTTGAGATGGGTAAGGTGCCAAAACCAAGGGGCTTGTTCTAGTTCATAGAATGCTAAGCCAGTCGAGAACTTTCTGTTCGACATGGAGTAATAGTTAGAGGCTGTGCGTCCAAACTTGGATAGCAATGGATTCCAACTATCTCTATGTACTTGCAGTTAATCTGTAAGGCATGAGAAATCGGTTCGAGAACATCTGCAGCACAACTAATTTCTTGAGCTTCAACAACATGTCTGGGTTTGCTGTCCCGGTCAACTCTTTTTTCGCTACCCGAAGCAATTTTAGATTCCGGAACTGAGAGATTGACGATGGATTGTGGCCGTGGAATTTATGAGCAGACACCCCAACTCATTAGCCATTGTAGGATAAAAACCCGATAGTTGATTGCACCGGAGCTACAATTCGGCAAGTTGGCTGAGGTTAGCCAGTTGATGCGAGATCGGACTGGTAAACTCATTACTGAGTCCGGAAAAGTTTAGTAGAGGGTTCTCACCTTGTAAGTTGAGCTATTCAAGGTACCACGACATAATTTGGTCAGCGTTAAAACGTAGGACGCAAGAAAGAACCCAGTTGGGCGGCGCATTCGTTCGTTCGGAGATCCAGATATTCAAGCTCTGTGCAAGGTGTATGTGACCTTGCACAAATTCTACAAGAACACCAGTTAGGATGATCAATACTAAAGCATCGAATTTAGTGACATGGACCGATCTGTAGAGTTGCCAAGAAATTTAAACCATGGAAACACAATCAAGATCTCACAGAACTGTAGAATTTGCTCATACAATTACGCGTCGATCAGCAAAAAATGATGGATCTATCGAACAAACTTATTTGCATGATGGGAACAACCATTTATTTACTTTTCCTCTCCCCATTCAAGCTCGTAACCCTAGTGCAGCGGGTAAGACTTTTGGCAATCATTATCCGAGCAAGAATCCGCCCAAGCTTCAATCTTCTCTTTGTCTGCTTCCTCTCTTTCGGGATCTGCAATGCATAAAAATGAAGGGGGAAAAACAGAAAAGAGCTGGTGTTATTTGAATGAACAGACAGAGAGATATTCGATGGAATCTCCTGACCACTGAAAATTAGAGATGTGAATCCTTTTCATAGTCAAGGGTGCGGTTTGTTTGCCCGAATTTGAACGTTTCGCAAAACAATTTTCTAGAAATAATCGCTCTTATCATTTACAAAAATAAGTGAACGAAAACTATTTACATCATCTATGAAAATGTTTGGACATAAATTATTGTCAATAAATGAAAACAATTTTCATTGACTAACTATTTCGAGCTATATAAGCGATTATATGTTTTCCAAATCATTCATTTTCCAAGAAACAAACGAATCCTAATAAAGACATAAATGTAAACACCTAAATGAATCCTCGCAGGGTCTTATACATTTGGCATAGCATGTTGAAGTTGTTGTCCCACATCGCTTGATAACAAGTCCTATATGTTCTTTATATTCATACAGTTTCCCTTTACCTATCGGCTTAAACTTTTGGGATGGACTTTCTAACATGATATCAGAGTTAGTGCTTTTACAATTAATAGCATATGTTGCATCTACCTCAGCAACAGATGCCCAGAATGTCAACTCCACTAGGAAGATCATCACCATCTTCTTTGATCCTTCAACTTCCATGACTTCACCATTTCCTTTTTGCTCTATGATCTTGTTGCCTCATGCTTTTGGAGTGACCAAATGCAAGTTCATTTTATAGGCGGAGCTTGGTTCAAGTTGTTAAATATGTCTTGAATTTTATATAGCCGGTTTGGTTTATCACCCGACCCGACATATTTTTGTGCTGGTCAAAAGTGGAGAAAAAAATTGAGATTTAGTTCGTGACGCAGAGAGTTGGGCCGATAGGCCCAACTTAGAGCAAACGAACAAATCTCTATTACGGTGCGAAGAAATTTCTATGGGGGTTCGGGGGCAATGCCCCCGAGAAAAAAATTTTTTTGGCTCTATTTATACTGCGGCTAGGGTTTTTTCGTTTAGTATTAAGAATTTTCTTTACATGAGAGACTTGTGAATCGTGTGTTTTTGTTCAATCGATAAGACCGACTTACGTAATCTTTACTCTCTTTGATTACAGTGGAATCTTGTTTTGCCTCGCCCGTGAACGTAGATCACCTTAATCGAACCACATAAATCCTTGTGTTCTGTGCTCGCTTTTGCATTTGTTACAGCACAGGTCATTGAAATAGTTCATCCTTATCCAGCCTCGGAGGGAAAAAGATATTTTCTAATAGGTTAGAATCATGGGAAATGTTTTTAACCTATTGCAGGCTAAATGTCAATAGTCACCATAAGTTGTCTTTTATGGTCATTGTAGCTGTTCAAAATCTAATTTAAGTTCAAGATTTGTTCCCAAAGGTGATGGATAATCATTAAACACATTTTAGGTCATGTGATAATGGCTTTGGTCTGTTATAGTAATATAATGTCCTATTCTCATGAGTGTATATTCTTTGATTGTATCATCACCAAAGATGAAAACGATGTTTTCTTTCTTCTAGTTAATATGTCTTTCAAATTTGACTAAGGATAACAACCTTGTAAAAGTTCATACGATTGAAAAGATCATGACGTTATCGGTTCGGGTTAGCGCAACGTTGAATATGTCATTTATCTGTTGATGCCAAAGTTAAATGATATTAAAATTTTGTTCTTTAGTAAAATGACTGGATTGGATAGTGAAGGTTTATGCACGAGCTAGACATTTTGAGTTCATACAGGGAATAAGTTTTGAATGTATTATTGCAACTAAAATTTTGGCCCCAAAAACTAATTTTATTAAGGGCAAAAGTTCATCTGGAAGATGCATGTACCATTGTGTTGTGTATAGTAGTAGATGATTCCCATCTTGTATGTGCTCATGCATTATTTGTTGCCTCCGACCGTTCATGTAATCAGTAAGACAGATTGTATTGAATTCATGTTGGGCAGATACACCACTGAATACAGTAGCTTGGGCAGGCCTGGCAATTCTTTTGGGCCCAAGTATTTTTTTGGGCTAGGCCCAGTAGAAGTAGGAAGCCCAATAGACAGTCATTCATATACTATGTACCCTAACCCTAATCTCTGTCGAGCAATGCTGAGTTGTACAAGAACCGGTTAGAAATTGATTTACTAATTGATGTTTCAGACTGCGAGGGAGTCTTTATAAGCATTTGAATATGGATGTAGGTGCTCTGGATTCTTTCTAATCTGGATTTTCTTCCATATTTCAAACAATTTGAATTACGCAATTTAATGAACATGTTACATATCAATGAAGACTTCTGATATGCTTATCCCATGAGCATTCATCATACTAAAAATTGTATTCTTGGACGACGATACTGCACTCCACCATGAATACAGCAAATGAGAGTTTTCTTATGCACCTGCTGGATGATCGGATTATGTCTTGGCGAGAAGCCTTTGATACAAAGTGAGATGTCACCTTGAATGACACTTACTGGCCCATTTACGTCGAAACCGGCATCATTCTTTTGTATATTTATTGCATAAATCCCACTCCGTCCTTCACATTTGCAACCCTAGTGTGGTACATAAGACTTTTGGCAATTTTCCGAACATGAATCCACGCAAGCTTCAGCCTTCTGCTTATATGCGTCGACTTTCTTCGCATCTGCAATACATTATAAACGAAAGAGGGGAAAAAAGGGGAAAGAGCTCGTGTTAGTTCGTGGAAAATGGAATAAATGTTCAGCATATAAGTTATGATATGAATCGTTTTCAAGGTGATATGCAAGTGATCGAGGAAATCACCTACAAAACCTTGGGTCCTCTTTCATGTGATATGTCATAAATTCCAGCAGAATTAATCGAGTCAATAGCTATCCAAAATGGAATCTAAGCATCAACAATTGGGCAAACGAGTACCTGAGCGCTGGTCGATGCACGACGACGCTACGCAACCGAGATTGCAATGTCCCAATTCCGGTGGCACAAGCGCATCGCTCCCGACACAGCCTCTCATGCAAATGAGGTAGCAAAAACCTAGGGTGAAACTACCAGCACAGAAGTCTCTGCACAATTTATCACAATCCGTAGCAGTTATCTCGATGAAAGACGCCAAGAGTATCAACCCTGCCATGACCATCATAACCATCTTCTTCGATGCTTCGAATTCCATGACTGTTCACCTTTTCATTTCGACACTAGAATCTTGTCATCTAGGGCTTTTGAAGAACAAGAACAGACGAACAACCGACGTAGGTCATTTATGGGCATGCCTTGGTTCGAGCCGTTGAATGATGTTCATCCTTTTCCACAGCCAAAGAGGAAATAATAAATTTCACTTGCTGAGCTAGATATACTTGACAAGTATGTGTCTCGAATGCCACGATGAATATATTTTATGCATCACCTAAAATAAATTTGCCGTGAGGATAAATATAGTAACGCCATCAAAATGAAAAATCACTATCTTTCAGAGATCTTAACTTTCTCCTTTCGTCATAAATAAGAAATTTGCGTCCAAATATGAGAATTCGAAATAGCAGTGGTATAGAACTTAAAATACCTCCTACAGTCAACTAAGCAAAAAAGCATAATGACTGGAGGTGTGTCTTACCAAATAGAAGTACAAAAAATTAAAGTCACATCAATGTGACTTAATCTTCCTGTCAATTCATTAAACTTTGTCACGAAAGGAGGTTCAGTCCACATTTCGTTACATAAGTTTAGCTTAAACTAAATTAAGCGAATCCATTAGACATAGATATCTCCAAATTTTTCTCTCCGGTATTCTCTTAAATAAAGTTATGATACCATCTTTCTATTATAACTCCTGGAAAGAATAATGAACGAACTACTCGATTTTAACTTCATATTATGACGGTGATAGAAAGAATTGCATTATAATAAATAGATCGAGTAGGATTGTTAAATGTAACTAATGTTTAGTCGTGCTTCGTGGCTGATAGATCTTGTCCAGAAAAACATCCTGTTGTTATAAACTTGTGTAAGGGCATGTGACACGCAGATGCATGAAGTCGAGTGATTGTCTAAGAATAGAAAGTGGGTAGTTTGATGGGGAAAGTGGATGAAATTTGGGGTGGACACCCTACAACCACCAAAGATGAAGTTTTTTCTGGAATTAGTTTGTAAATCCAGCCAAAACCACTCAGTCTTTTTGGAAGTGCTTCCAATATTGCCTCCACAACAAAGGAAATAATATGGATTTATTCCCAATTTACCCGTGTATTGAATAATTTTTTGGAGAGGAAACGTAGGCCAAGATACAGATGGTAAGGAGGTTGGGGGTACATATCCAACAAGAAAATTCCAGAGGTTAGTGGGATGGGAGTTCTCTGCAGTTGACAGGAAGAGGGAAAGTTCAAAACAATGACTTAAAGTGCTATCATTTTATTAAATAAAGGCAAATTAGACTTTGTTTTAAACAAAGACCTGAAGTACATTCATTATTTCAAAAAAGGGTCTGATCAAGGGTATTTTCTTCACTTACATTTTCTGAATCTTTTTTTTCATTTCTCTTTTCATTTTCCTTTTCTTCCTTCCTTCTCATCTGTGATTGGTCTTAGGCAAGGTCCAACCTCGGCTGGGCGGGGCAAGAGCTGCCCTTGCCGGCCAAAGGTGAGGCCGGCCCTCGCTAGCAATCGGCGAGGGTCGTCGAGCACTCGCCGGTCGCAACAAAGAAAATAAAGAGAAATGCGAAACATGAAAGGAAAAAGGAAAAAAAAAAAAGAAAAAAAAATGAATAACGAAAATATCCTTGGTCAGACCATTTTTTGAAATAATAAAGGCAGTTCGGGCCCTTATATGAAGAAACAAGGTCCACTGTACAAAAGTTATAACTACTTGTAGTGTACTTTTTTCTTGAAAATACCTAACTAAACCCGAATGTTGTCTAATTGACACAAACAGATGATACACCTCATGCATAGTGAACTACCCTTGAATGTTGATCAAACAATGGGGACGAATCCAATCCGACATGCTCAACATATGCGATAATCAAAATTCTATTTTTTAGTTATTTTTTTTGTCGAATATTTTGTAGTGATTGATCATTTAATATTTTCAGGGAATCAGCTTTTAATGCATCATTGCAATTTTTAGTTAAATTTTGGCCCCAACAACTAATTTATTTGAGGGCAAAAGTTGAAATAGAGTTATATATAGTAGATGATCTCTCCTCAAGTATGCTTGTATGCCATTGAATAGAGTAGCTTGGGCAGGCCTAGCGATTCTTTTGGGATGTCATTATCGTTGTTAATTCGTGCCGACAGCAATGTTTGTTTTCTTATGCACCCGGAGGATGCTCAGATTATCTTTCGGAGATAAGCCTTCCATGCAAGGTGAGATGTCATTCTTCCGAATCTCTGCACTGATGGCCGTGGAAGGCACTTACCAGCCCGTACATATTGAAATAGACATCATTCTTTAGGCACATCGCAATCGTCCTTTTTGATACCTAAATTATCATCTGAAGAGCTCTTATGAATTTCATGAAAATTAGGGATTGGATTTGATGACGATGGTAAAATTTCACCCCTAAATGTAAATACTGATGTGACATATTTGAATTTGCATTGTTTACTGCATTTCTATGCATTCAGATTTTAAAGACAATTTTGTTTAGGAATAGCATGTGTGCATCGAATGAACCCCGGGTTCATTCGTGAATTGTATTCAAATTGGCCCAACACATGAAATCAGCTTGAATTTAAAAAAAAAAGGGCCTAAACTTAGTTAAATTTTCCAGACAAAGCCCACATGAGCCAGGCCTTGTTGAAAATCGGCCGATGCTTCTTTTTCCTTTGCTTGGCCGAAAGGTGTATGTACAGTGCACGTGGTGCTGTAAATCAGGTAAGTAAATAACTCAAGGCAAAGAATTTTAGTAAATACAGGATAGGAAAGTCATTTTAGGCCAATCTTGAGGACCGACAAAACATAGAAAACCGGCATGTATTCTGGCACATAGCATATATTTTTCAGCCAAAAGGATATGCCGGGGAAATTACCAAAAAAGTCTAAAACATATTTCATAAGTACTAATTTAATCCTAAATATTTTAACTGGACAAATTTAGTTACGATCTTTTCACATTGTTACCAATTGAGGCCACATTAGGTGAGAAATTGCTCACATGGACTCCAACTCATAAGTGGCATGGCCGACCCTAACGTATGACAATTATTTTTTTATTTGGGAATACTTATTTCAATTTTTGTATTAATATTTTATTAATGTTTTCGTTTTTTTTTTTTTTGCCTTTTTTTCTCCTTTTCTTTTATTTCTTTCCTTTTTTTTTCCTTATGTCCCTCTGCTAGTCGCCGACCTCCATAATGGTCGCCGACAAAGGCGATCCGAGCGCCCCCATGCCATCACCATAGGTCGGTAAGGCCCTTGCCCCGGCCCTTGCTAGAGGCTAGTGAGGGGTGGCCTAGCCCGGATGGTGGGGGGGCCTCATTGGTCTCCCGCAAGGGCCGGGTGAAGGTCCCCTCGCCAAAGGCCAGCGAGGGCCATCCTCATCTGTGACCGGCAAAGGCGTCCCAGCCCTTGACTGTGGCTAGCGACTAGTGGAGGGAAATAAGGAAAAAAGAGAAAGCAAATAAAATTAGAAACGAAGGAACAGAGAAAAAAAGAAAATAAAAAAGCAATTAAAAATTAAAAAAAAATTCATGTTAGCACCAGTTATGCCACATCTTATGGCCGACGTTCATGTCAGCAATTTTCGGCATAAATTGGCCGGACAAGCTCAATTGATACAAATGCGAAATAATTTAAGACTTGTTGTAAAAGTAAACGGCGATCTTTGGAATCAACTCATAAACATAACACTAACTTGAAATATGAGAGAAGAGATAAGAGAGAAGTAGGAAGCAAATGTTAACTCTTTTTCATTCCTCAACAAGTTTACAAAAGCCTCTATTTATAGGCTAGAGGGTATATTACATTGGGAGAGGAAAAACCGCTCATGGGATGTGAAATGTGCAACATCAATCCATATCAATGTACATCAATATACATCAATGTATTTGTAACATACATTGGAAGAGGTAATGGTGAAAGGTGAAGCATCCACATATAATTAATATGTTTATAACAATCCCCTTAGATGTTCACCATTTTTATTATACATTGTTTAAACTGCCTCATTAAAAACCTTGCCAAGAAAAACCCAGTGGGACAAAAAACTCGGCGAAGGGAAAAAGAGTACAGTGTGTATAATACTCCCCCTCATTGTAATAGTCATTGCACGTAGGCTGCCTCATTAAAAACCTTTGGCAAGTAAAAACCCTATGGGAAAAAAACTTACAAAGGGAAAAAGAGTCTGACCATAAACCTTCCGGGTTCCATCCTTCGAGGATGGTTAATTCGCTCCCCCTAATTGAAGTAGTCGCCTAAGTCGACGCATCCCTATTCCATATACAAGTTTTTCAAATGTGGAAGTAGGTGGGGATTTAGTGAACAAATCCGCAAGATTGTCACTAGAGCAAATTTGATGAATATCTATTTCACCTTTTTCTTGAAGCTCATGTGGATAAAATAACTTAGGTGAAATATGTTTAGTTCTATCACTTTTGACAAATCCATCACGCACTTGTGCAATACAAGCCGCATTATCCTCAAAAAGTATAGTGGGGGCATCATGAACCGAGGATAAGCCACATGAATCTTGAATGTGGTGTATCAAAGTTCTTAACCAAACACATTCTTTGGCGGTTTCAAATAATGCAATAATCTCATAATGATTTGAGGAAGTAGCAACTACACTTTGTTTTCTCGACTTCCATGAAACCGCCGTACCTCCACAGAGAAACACATAACCAGTCTGTAACTTGGCATTATGAGGATCGGACATATATGCAGCATCCGAATATCCCACCAATGTTAAATCTTTGTTTCTTTGGTAAAGTAAACCAAGATCAACAGTTCCTTGAAGGTAACGTATGATATGTTTAACGTCATTCCAGTGTCTTCGGGTTGGATTGGCACTGTGTCTAGCTAGAACATTTACTGCAAATGCAATATCGTGTCCGGTGCAATTTGCAAGATATAATAGTGCTCCTATGGCGCTAAGGTAAGGAACTTCGTGTCCTAACCTATCCTCGTTTTCCTCTTTAGGCCTAAATGGGTCTTTGTACATTTTAAGTGAACGTACCAACATTGGTGTGCTAAGAGGATGAGATTTATCCATGTAAAATGTCTCCAATATCCTTTTTATATAATTAGACTGGTGCAATAAAACTCCTTCCGGGAGGTGCTCGATTTGCAGGCCAAGACAATACTTGGTTTGACCCAAGTCTTTCATTTCAAATTCCTTCTTTAGGCAAGAACGAGCTTCTTCGAGCTCTTTTGGGGTTCCAATTATATTCAGGTCATCCACATAAACGGATATGATGGCAAAGCCATTTGATGACATTTTTATGAACACACACGGATATATTACATTATTTACATATCCCCGCTTCGGGAGATAATCGTTTAGCCGATTGTACCACATACGACCTGATTGTTTAAGACCATATAATGATCTTTGCAATTTGATACTGTACATGTTGCGATTTTCATTCTTTCCCATTTGAGGAATTGAAAATCCTTCGGGGACTTTCATATATATATCGGTGTCAAGTGACCCATATAAATATGCAATCACAACATCCATTAAGTGCATATCTAGATTCATACTTCTTGTCATGCTGATCAAATAACGGAACGTAATATTATCCATTACGGGAGAATAAGTGACATCAAAGTCTATACCGGGTCTCTGCGAAAATCCTTAGGCAACTAGTCTCGCTTTATATCTTACCACCTCATTCTTTTCGTTGTATTTTCTTACAAACACCCATTTATATCCAACGAGGATAACATCTTTGGGTGTTCGGACAACGAGTTCAAAAACACAACGTTTATTAAGCGAGTCTAGTTCTCGCCTTAATTGCCTCCTTCCATGTATTCCAATCGAACGCTTCGGCATTCAAGAATGGATTTTGGTTCGGATCCGGATTATCTTTTGAGACAATCGGCGCTACCGAGGAGGCAAATGAGTCGTCGACGAGCGTTGTAATTCTATCATATCTCACCCCCGTGTTCATATAATTTACTGCAACCTCTATATTAACATCAACCAAATCCTCATCGTTTCCCAAATCAATAGGATTTGGCCGTTCCGTATTCCCGGAATTGTTATTTGGGGCAGTTGCACTAATTTCACCGGGATTGCTTTCCTCTGCGGGAGGCGCATTGGGTGATTGAATGTTTTTTCTTTTCCGCGAACTTATGTCTTTAGCCCTCGTGGGTCGTCCACGCTTCCGGCGTTGACTAGGCTCATCGGACATTTTTGGCCCCAAGGGGATCTCCACTCTAGGTGGTGCGTTTTCTGCAGGAATATGGGATTTAGTCACCCCTTTATAATCGGTAAATGCATCTGGCGGTTTACTTGCTAAATGTTGCAAGTTAATAATCTTCCGAACTTCAAGTTCGGTCATGCTTGTACGTGGATCAAGATAATTCAATTGATCTTCCTTCCGGGAAATTTCACGGCATTCTTTAAGCTGCAGGCTTTCTCCCCCTAATGCCGGGAAATGTGCCTCATCAAATATACAATCGCCGAACCGGGCAGTAAACAAGTTGCCCGCCTGGGGCTCCAAGTATTTCATAATAGATGGAGATTCATATCCCACATAAATACCAAGTCGACGTTGAGGCCCCATTTTGGAGCGCTGTAGAGGTGGTATAGGAACATATACGGCACAACCAAATATTCGCAGATGGGAAACATCGGGTTCACATCCACGTACAAGTTGAATCGGGGAGTATTCATGATATGCAGTGGATCGAATTCTAATCAATAATGCAGCGTGCAATATCGCATGTCCCCATAAACTAAAGGGTAATTTAGCTCTCAACAGCAACGGTCTAGCAATCATTTTCAAGCGTTTGATTAAAGATTCCGCTAAGCCGTTCTATGTATGAGTATGTGGCACGGGATGCTCCATGTCTATCCCAATAGCCATGCAATAGTCATCAAAGGCTTTAGACGTAAATTCACCAGCATTATCTAACCGGATCTTCTAGATCGAGTAATCGGGGAATTGTGCACGTAATTTAATTAGCCGAGTGAGTAATTTTGCGAAAGCCATATTACGTGTTGACAACGACTCAACGTATGTCCATCGCGTTGAAGCATCAATCGGGACTATGAAGTACCCGAAAGGTCCACATGCAAGGTGGATAGGCCCACGGATATCTCCTTGAATTCTATGCAAAAATATAGGAGATTCCACATTTACTTTAGTAAGAGACGGCCATACAATTAATTTACCCTCGCCGCACGCATCGCATACATAATCGGTGGGTGAAGGGAGCCCACGATTTGTTAATGAATGTCCAACTGAATGAGTTAATATTCGGCGCATCATATTCGACCCTGGGTGACCCAAACGGTCATGCCATGATTGAAAACCTTCCGGGTTTGTGAACTTCGGGTTCATCGCAACATGTTTATTACTCACATTTATGTAAGTATAATATAACCCGGAGGAGAATGATGGTAACTTTTCCATAATTTGTTTTCCGTATCCACTCATTTGAGTTAGATACAAGTATTCTTTACCACCTTCGGTCTTAGTTTCAACGTGAAACCCATTGGAACGAATATCTTTAAAGCTAAGTATGTTCCTTTTAGACCGTGGGCAAAATAAAGCATCATTAATAAAAATTTCTGTGCCCATTGGTAATATTACACGAGCTCTTCCTGAGCCTGTAATTATATTACTATCGCTTGAAATAGTGGTAATATTCCCTTCGCATTTTTTTAATGCCTCAAAGAACTTCCTCTGCTGGAGGATAGTATGTGTAGTACCACTGTCTACAAGACAAAGAATACCATTGTTCTCCTCGAGATAATTGCTCAGCATCATTGATGACTAACATAAAAGAATAAGAAATGAAATTATAATATTAAACGTGAATATTATTCAAAAACTAAGAAAATACATGTGAATAAACATAAACTTATATATATTGCTTAATCTAAATCCAAAAAATGATCAATATCAAAAGATGTATTGTCAAGAGATGATTCTTTATCCTCCATAAAGGGTTTGGTTGCAACATTGGCTTCCCTTTTTCTCTCATCTTGTTCCCTTTGATAGAGGTCAACCAGGTGCTTTGGGGTGCGACAAGTGCGAGACCAATGGCCTGTAGAACCACATCTATGACAAACATCGGCACCAACCTGGTTAGATACTTCTTGACCTTCTTTTCTTTGTGGACCGCGTTTAGGTCCTTTTGAACCTCTATCTCGGCTCTTATAAGGCTGATTTTTCAAATTACGCCATTTGCCCTTCCAATGCTAGTGACTATTGTTTTTATGACGTGCGACATGTGCTTCAGGCACAGGTGCGGATCCCATAAGACGGGAATTATGATTTTGCATCAACAACTGGTTGTGCTTTTACGCTACAAGTAGTGCGGAAATTAGTTCCGAATGTTTTGAATAATTCTTTGCCCTATACTGCTGCTGGAGTACAAGGTTATTGGCATGAAAGGTAGATAATGTTTTTTCCAACATTTCGGTCTACGTGATCTCCCGGCCACAGAGTCTTAATTGTGATACAATTCGGTGAATAGCAGAATTATATTCTGCTACGGACTTAAAGTCCCGAAAGCGTAAATTGATCCATTGAAACCTGGCATGAGGAAGGACCACTTCTTGTTGATGATCAAAGCGATCCTTCGGGGATTGCCATAGAATTGTAGGGTCCTCCTCGGTCAAATACTCGGCCTTTAAATCTTCATGTAAATGGTGGCGAATGAAGATAAGAGCCTTAGCCTTCTGGGCCGGGGTATAATTAGATTCTGGGAGAATAGATCGACTAAGATCTAATGATGTTAAGTGTATCTTGACATCAAAAACCCATGTTAGATAATTACTTCCGGTAATATCTAACGTTGCAAACTCTCTCTTGGTAATGTTTGACATACTTAAAAGAAAATGTAGAGATGTTAGATAATGAAAAGGTAAAGATGTGTTACCTCGAGTGATATCCAAGATTCTAACTGGTTCGTGCTGATAACGTGTTGTAAAAGTAAACGGCGATCTTTGGAATCAACTCATAAACATAACACCAACTTGAAATATGAGAGAAGAGATAAGAGAGAAGTAGGGAGCAAATGTTAACTCTTTTTCATTCCTCAACAAGTTTACAAAAGCCTCTATTTATAGGCTAGAGGGTATATTACATTGGGAGAGGAAAAACCGCTCATGGGATGTGAAAGGTGCAACATCAATCCATATCAATGTACATCAATATACATCAATGTATTTGTAACATACATTGGAAGAGGTAATGGTGAAAGGTGAAGCATCCACATATAATTAATATGTTTATAACAAGACTAAATTTGTCGGATTAAAAGGTTTAAGACTAAATTGCTATCAGTACAATAAGTTTAAGATTTTTTGTATACTTTTCTTGGCTATATTAAAGAGGGCCATAAATTTGGTAGTTTCATAAATAATATAAAAAAAAAAGAAAAGGAAAGAATACCGTGAGTGGCGGGGGCGATTAAGATTGAGAGCACTCGGTTGAAGCAAGGCAAACTAAGAGGAAGACAAATGGAAAGGAAAGAAATGAAAGCTAAGGGAGGCCGTGAAGTTTGGGTTTATTATCGGATGGTGTGGACATCTAAATTTTGACTAATAATTTAGAATAAATTGCATAAAAAGTAAGGACTAACCTCAGTCCCTAACCAAAAAATAATAATTCATTTTTATATAATTTACATATACGATAGTGTAATTTTCCGCATTTTGCATTACATTTTCATTTAATCGGGCCGGCGGTGGCGAATTGGCCAGAATTAATCGTGCGGGTTCGGTGAGCAAAACACAAAATTCTATTGTGGCATTAGAGAGGCATGTTAGGTTCGATATCGAATGTAAGCGAACCTTGCCTTGACTATGCAATATAAGTCGATGATTCATCCATAAATTACACGTCACTTAATTTTCTCTCTACTCGATTCTTTTATTTCAGAAGTAACGGGAAGTCCACGATGAGTTCAGCTGCCTATTCTTTGGAGCAAAATACATCGTAAGAGATCTCCAATTTTGAGCTGTGTGTGGCCAAAGCAACGATCTCTCTAATTTCACGTGTACAATTTCAATATTTTTACTCATACCACATTATCATTATATCCATAGATATCGTAATTTATACCTAGTTACAATAGAGTCTAACACACTTACAATCAAGTCCTCATTCTTATTGGATTAACCGGAAAGCCAACCCAATAAGTACAGTTGGCTTAATCTGATTATGCCCAATACGTACGGTCGAATTGATTGCGCCAATGATGATCCTAGAATATTCAATTTTCCTGCTTTTCTTCCTCGTATATTCCATGCACTCCACATTTAACAAGACCACAATATTGTAAACAAGTGTCTCGAAAATACTTACTAAGAAATTAATTGAAATTTTCTTTTTATAGTTTCATATGTATTGACTTTTTGCATTTTCTGATTTTTCTCTTTTTTTCTTTTGTTTTTCCTTTTTGTCTCTTCCACTCGCCTCGCCGGTGGCCATGGGCTGGGCGGCCTCGCCGACAACAGGCAAGAGCTCGCCTCACCCAGCCCAGGCAAGGGCCGGCCTCGAGGCCACCGGCGAGGGGATTTGAGCGGCTTCCTCGACGAGGGTGTCGACGTTTTGCCATGTGGGTGCCAAGAATTTGTGCGGCTTGAAGAGTAATCCATGGGACTTGGAATTGGGCTTGAGGATTGAAGAAGACGAAGAAGAAGTGAAGGGGACATTGGAGACATAATTGCTGGAGGGGATTGGTGAGATGGGTTTGGGGTTTTCTTCGTGTTTGGCATTCAACGATGGGTTTGGGGTTTTCTCATTATTTGTAGTGAGAGCGCCAAACTTTAAGCGCCAAGAACTTATGCGAGCTCTGTCCCTGCCCGCCACACCCAGAACTCGGCCATCATCGGCGAGATCTTCCGAATTCTCTTTGTGACCTTCGACCTCGCGGGGCCCTCGCTTGCCAAGAACTTATGCGAGCTCTGTCCTCGCCACCCACACCCGTAACTCGGCCATCACCGGCGAGATCTTCTAAATTCTCTTTGTGACCTTCGACCTCGTAGGGCCGGCCCTCGCCTGTGTAGCCGTGCCTCCTTTTCTTCTTCTTCTTCTTCTTCTTCTTCTTCCATCACCGGCGAGATCTTCTAAATTCTCTTTGTGACCTTCGACCTCGCAGGGCCGGCCCTCACCTGTGTAGCCGTGCCTCTTCTTCTTCTTCTTCTTCTTCCATCACCCGCGAGATCTTCCAAATTCTCTTTGTGGCCTTCAACCTCGCAGGGCCGGCCCTCACCCGTGTAGCCGTGCCTCTTCTTCTTCTTCTTCTTCTTCTTCTTCTTCTTCTTGAGTTAAATTTGGTTTTTGATGCTCTCCAATTTTTTTTTCCTCGCTGGCGATGGCTAAGTTCTCTCTCACTATTGGCGGTGAGAGCAGCAAACTTTGATTGCCAAGAACTTA
Source organism: Rhodamnia argentea (assembly GCF_020921035.1). Lineage (NCBI taxonomy): Eukaryota > Viridiplantae > Streptophyta > Magnoliopsida > Myrtales > Myrtaceae > Rhodamnia > Rhodamnia argentea. Next base: position 14,223,562 of record NC_063154.1, read on the forward strand.
TGCAAGCTCTGTCCCCGCCACCCACCCCCCGAACTCGACTATCGCCGCCGAGATCTTCCGAATTCTCCTTCGTGACCTTCCCTTCGCCGGCGGCTGCGAGGCCGGCCCTCGCCTGTGTAACTGCGCCTCTTCTTCTTCTCTGCCGGTCAAATTTTGGTTTTTGATGATCTCCGTTTTTGTTTTTCCTTGCTGGGATTTGATACTAGGCAGATTCATTGTCCGCTTAAACACAATACCTAAACCATTCTTGCGAAACCCTCCACTATACTCTGATTCATCACCGCTAGAGGCGAGGTGAGGTGGAAGAGAAAAAAAAATAGAAAAAAAAATAGAAACGGTAAAAAGACGGAAATATCTTCGATCCGGCCATTCTTTAAAATAAAAATGGCACTTTAAGCATTTATTTGAAATAATATCTATTTCATGCTCTTATTTAAGAAAATAAGAGCACTTAATAACTTTTTTTTAAAATTTTCCCTTAAAAAAGTTGTTTACTTCTTTTGAAATGGCATAGTATGGTTTGAGCGATCATGGTGGACCTAGAAGGACAATAAGATCATACTTTCATTATTAAGGAGGATGCAAATCACAAGATTGTCCAAAATCATAACAAAACAAAGAGCAAAGAGAGGGAGGGGATTTATCCGGCCAATTCAGGCCAAGAGGGAGGGGATTTATCCGGCCAATTCGGGCCAAGAGAGCCAGACTGAAATCGTAACAAGAATTATTCTTTCGCAGAAAATAACTTCCCAAAAAATTATTTTTTTTTTGGATTTTTTGGAGTTTGGGAGCGAAAAATAAGCGAGTTCCGGAAAACATTTTCCCCATATGGAAAAATTTCCTTCAAAAGTGGAGAAAAGAGAAGCAAAAAACATTTTCCTTATCTTTCATTCCTCCTTTTTTTCACATATTCTTTCTTTTTAATTATTTTGTTACTTTCTTTACATTTTTTATTTATCTTTTCAACATTGAAAACTTTTAATTTTTTGAATAAAAAATAAATTTTAATTACTTTCGTTATTTTTTCTCTTCCTTTTCTTTTTCTTTTTTTTTTCTTGTCCCTTCTTCTCCTTCGGTCAATCACAGGCCACTGCAGTAGTCGGTCTCGCCTACGGCCTGTCGCAAGCAGAAAACAGTAATGGGAAAAAAAATGAACGGTGGTCGGCAGAAAATAGTAATGAGGAAAAAACATTAAAAAAAAGAAAAAGAGAAAAGAGAAAAAGGACAAAAATATCACTAAAATATTAAACAATTATTTAAAAAATAAAAAAAATATTGAATGGTGTGTATGGAGAAAAATTCAATTCAATTTTCTATATCAAATAGCGAAAAATATTTTTAGAGTCCTTTTCATAATTTAATTAAATACTGAAAAATATAGTTGTTCTCTTAAAAATTGACATTCTGAAAAATATTTTTTCAAAAACGGCTCATGTTTTCGTGAAATAAACGGAGGCTCGCCTAGCGGCTAGCGGTCCATCACAATGGATGGTACAGGCTAGGGTTTTCAGCCAGGCCCAGAACATAAGACACAGAGTTGATCGCCACCCGCAGATCCCAAGGACCTGAGCACCCAGATCAATTTTCCTTCTTCCTCACCTCACTTTGCCTCCTCCACGAACGACAGTCCCCCTCTAATCCCTAGGGTTTCCGCTGGCGCCAGGAGCCAGGAGCCATCTACGTTTAACATCCACGAATCCGCAGGCGGCGGGATCCAGTGGTCGGGAGTTGAGTTTTCTTGTCTTGTATGCTTCCCCATGCTGTGATTCCATTTTTCGTAGAGCATTTGTGAATTGAACGCTTCTTCGACTATATGGCTGGGTTTTGGTTTATTGTTCCTAAATACCCCACGCGTTCCTTCCCTTCCAAATCAACCGTAGTGTACCGGCGAGACTTGCTCTCGCGGACCGGTCGGTCAGCTCGGGAGTTCAAGTTTTCCAATATCCAACTTGTCGATTCTGGTTATCTTTGTCGGGGAAGTGTCGAGATTTAACCGATGGTCTGACCAAATTTGTTTTGTCCAGTCGCAGAGGAGGAAGAGGTGCTCAGGAGGTTCTGGGGCTTTACGGCGCACCGGGCAAAGTGGGTCAGGTACCGTTCCTCTTCTATAAAGGTTTTCCTTAGTTGGAAGTGCATTGCTGCATACTCTCCAAAGGAAGAATCGAACCTTTGGGGTGCGAATGAGTCTGCCATGTTGTGGTCCATAGTGTTCTTGGATTTCTTGTCCTGGGAGCAAATTTTTTTTACCGAGTATGAGCCGCACTGTTTCTGGTCCAAACTAGCTTAGCAATCGTGGGATTATGGCTGAGTGGGGCTGAAAGTATCTCTTGCACCACATTCCCATAAAAAAGCTCAGTCAGCTTATGGACTTTCCATTCCTTAGTATCCTGATTTATCTGCTCCTCAACGAAATAGGGGTCATTTTGGTTTATCGGACCTCCAATTTTGCCTATGGACTGCCATTTGTCTTCCCTGACTTTAATCTTCTTTCCGTCTCCCACTATCCATCTCACTTCGGGCTCAATCACCTCCCTTCCTGCCAACAAACTTTGCCACCCCCAGGAGGGGTGATGGCCTTTTTTTGCGTTCCAAAACTCTCCTCATGGGCAGTGGACTCCTTTCATCAGCTGACTCCACAGGGCATTCAGTGCCTGTGTTAAGCGCCATGCCTATTTCCGAGCATTGCCTTGTTGAAGGCAACAAGATCTATAAAGCCTAAGCTGCCCTCATCTTTCCTAATTGATTTCAACCCATTTTGTCCCAAATCTTGGACCAATTTCAAATCGAACTCGAATTGATTTACCAACCCAAGACTAATCAAAGTTGGTGCCTCAATGGATTACCTCGGCTGAATTTTAGGAACTTCTCCCTATCTTGGAAATTTCTGTCAGTCGACCTTGGTCAAGATAGGCGCAAATCTTGAATCGAATTGAATTGATGAGTGCATTCCATTAATCTTGATTTTAAGCTCATTCCTCATGCTGGACCATCCAATTCAACAAAGTTCTTGACTGATTCCCTGTCTCATCTTTGGTGCAAACCTCTTAGTCCTAAGTACCAAAAAATGGAAAAAAAAATGCAAAAAAAGAATGCAAGTGCAATGGAAAAGCCCTCTATTTTCACTCTTCAGTTTCCACTACTCTCATCAGTAGGAGAGATCACAATTTGCAGTCTCTCATATTCATTTTACCACCTCCATTATTGTTAATTTCTTAGTGTTCTCCACTTACTCGTCATGACTTTAGAAGATGATGTTTGTCTTGTGCGTTGGGACCTCCACATCTTCAAATACCAGAAGCTGGATAGCTGTGCATTTTTCAATTACAAGAAATACCAGATCAAATATACAGCATAGATAGGCAAACGAAAATCAAAACATTGCAATCTTCCAATTGTTCATTGAACCAGTCTATGGGCAACTTAAAATATCAACATCTCAAGAAAACATATTAACTAGCTCGGGGTATGGTCTAGTTCCATGTGTACTCCATCTAATTGGTCCTATACATAGGGAAAGCCTCATTGTTCGCTGCCTTGGTTGTGTCTTCGGTCCATTGCATCTCCAACTCGTTTTCCGCGGACCTCCACTTGGTGAATTTCTTAAGAAATGTTCTATCCTTTGTTTCCGGCATCAACAGTACATCAACGATAATAGTATTCTCACCATTTGTTTCACCTCGACACCGATTATGAACCCTTGCGCACGCAACCTTTGTGGAAGATCTCCGAGTCATACACACATCGATGATTGGCCCCATCGTGATGGAAGATGAGGCCACATAAACAAATGACATGGTTGTGCACATGCCCACCGCCCACAAGTGCTTTGTGTGGCTATGCTCAATGATGATGAGGCACATTCCGATAGAGATGAACGAGAAGATCATCTCGCCAATGTTGCTTAGCAACAATAGTCGCCGCCCTACCCGATTAAGGTTTAAGGCGGCAATGAAGACACTGTCTTCACGAAGTCAATTGTCATGTTCATAAGGAGTTTTTTAAAGGATGCGATGGTGATGGCCTTCTCAAAAATAAGAGGACTAGGAATGTACAGTAATTTGGTGTTGATGCTACACACTTGTTGAACGAACTAGATACAGATGGTGCAGACGAGCATGTGGCATACGGAGCGGGTCGGGAGGAGGATATCTTGCCATACGCATGTGTTCTGGTTGGTGTTTGTGATAATGTTGTCGTTGCATTATGCTGGCGGCCTTCTTGATGTTGATAAGGCGGAGTGCGGCCTCCTCCCTAGTGTTAGAGGTCTTGGTGAGGGCACGTTTCGTGTCGTCAAAGCGGCCTTGCATGATGAGCTACATCGGGAATTCTGGCATGATGAGAACTCCGAATGCAAGCACGACTTAGGAGATTGATCCCGCGATAAACATGATATGCCACCCAATGTCGGAGAAAATAGTTAGAGACGTGGCCGAGGAAGGTACCAATGTTAATCAACACTTGAACCATGATAAGGAATGTATGATATATGATATTAGCGTATGATATTACCGTGGTTTAGGTATTCGTCAACATTGGCACATTCCTTCGCAATATCTCCAACTACTTTTTCGAACTCCGTTTCGACCTTGGGTGATGTGTCATGCTTATCGCGAGATCAATCGCCTCGATTGTGCTTGCTTTCGAAGTTCTCGCCACGTCGGAATCTCCTATGTCGCTCATCATGCAGGGTGCGCTTGGCGATGTGAAGTGCGTCCTCACCAAGACCTCCCAACCGCAAGGAGGCCACACTCCCGCTTGCCGTAAGAAGGTTGCCAACATACTTGAGGAGTGCAATGACGACATTTTCAAGGATACCAACCGGAATATCTATGTATGACAAGATATCCACCTGGCTCGCTTCGAACGCCACATGCTTGTCCGCACTATCGGGGTCCAATTCGTCCAATAGGCATGTGGCATCGATACCAAACTACTATACGGTCTCAGTCCTATTATTTTTTAGAAGGTTGGTATCACCATATCCTTCGAAGAACTTTTCATGATCATGGCAATTAGCTTCGTGAAGACAGTGTGCGTTCTCATTGCCGCCTTATGTCTTAATCGGGTCGGGTGGCGATTATTGTTGTTGAGCAGCATCGGCAAGATGATCTTCTCGCTCGTCTCTCTCGAAATGTGCGACATCATTGAGCATAGCCACACAAATCTCTCATGGGCATGTGCATTACTATGCTATTTGTTGGCATCCCTCTCCATCGGGATGGGGCCAATCACCTTCGTGTACAGCTCTTCCCACAAAGGTTACGTGCACAGGGGTATACAATTGACATCCCCATCGGCAAATTGACATGCATCTACTGACGTGGAACAAAAATCAAATAAAACTGCTCAGGCATGGAAGCTTCCCCTCCATGCTTGTGGTCAGCTCCATTTTCCTCCTTAGGTGCTCACTTTATGTCAATCCCTATCTATGGCCTCTCCACCTCACAGCGACTCGCAGTCTTAGTCGTTAGTAGGGCTTCAGATCTAGACTGAATGGTTCACACTCAAGAAGAAAGCATAGCTTCCCCTCCCTCTCCCATGGCTTTAGATCTGAACTGAATGGTCGTCAGCACGGCTTGTCCATCAGGCTAGCTGTGAAGGCATGCTTTGCAAATATGAAGCAATCTTTGGATTTGGCCATGACATGACTAGCTCGATCCATGGCCGTGATATGCAAGGTCGAGATCTTGATGGCCATGGGCTCGAATATCAAGAAGAAAAATAGAGTAAGTAGAGGTCATAGTCGCAAAGACAGTCGACCACAAAGACGTCGGAGATGACACCTGAACGCATTTGACCATGGGTGACGCTATCGACTACCATGGATGAGCACTGACAATTTCGGCCATGGATCTCCAAATCTCAAGATCTAGAGAATGATTAGAGGAGAAAACAGAGGAAGCAAAACAAGCTCGGCTTGAACACAGTGGTGGGCGGCCTGGTCATGGCGCTGGCAACTCCACCTGTGAGAAGCGAAGGTCAAGCAGCTGTGGATTACTCCCGTAAGTGACTTTCCCTGAGGGGACTTTCCATGAAGCTGGACTTTTTCTTTCTTCCTTCTTCCTCCTCCTGCTTTTCTTTCTATCTAAAGTTGCTTTTCTTAAAGGGATATGCTTATTAAAAGTCCTAAAACTTATCACGAAAATGCAATTGAGTCTTAAAATTTATAAAAAGTGCAATCAAAGTCCTAGAACTTGTCAAGTAGGTACAATCAAGTCCTTCCGTTAACTTTTTCAATTTGGCTAACGAAAAATATTGACGTGGCTTTTTTTATTCATTTCTCTCTCCTATGTGGCAAGTGAGTTAACTGTGATCTCCACATGTGCACAGCGGTGTGGTTTGCGGCATTTACTAATCTAAAAAGGCGTCATTTATTCCCAGCCCAATTTGAAGCAAATCGCTTGTCAAGCCCTTAATTGAACAGAAATGAAGAAACCAGAGAGATCTCTTCTTCATCCAGTCGTCTTCTTCTTTGTTCGCGATCTCTTCTTCGTACATCCAAAATCTCGTCATGCGAGTACTCTTCTTCTTCTGCGGTTTGCCCCAAATTTTTCTTCTTCGTCTAAGGTGGAAGTTGAGAGAATATCGAAGGAAAAACTCACAAAATCGGTGGCATTGCCGTCCGAGTCTTCTTCGTCTGAGGTGAAAGTTGAGAGAGAATCGAAGGAAAAATTTGGGAAATCGAAGGCATTACTGTCAACGAAAGTGTAATTAACTACGAGTAGGTGGAATTTAACCAGAGCAAAGCTTGAATGATGAGGATGGGAAGATTGCCGATAAGCTGTGATGGTCTACAATCTGGATTTGGCCTTGAAGAATATGTCTTTTAAAAAAAAAGAAACTGGAGGAGGTGGAACGATTGCAGAGTGATGGTCTATACGCTGAATTTGGCCAAGAACACGTGTTTTGCATTGCTGCAGTTGGATCAGATCATTCTCCTCTCATCATTATTCCCTAGTTCCCATTGTGATAATTTGAAAGGCAGGAAGGTTTTTATGTTGCTGAACATATGTGGACCACATCTGATGAATGGGTGTTCAGTTTGCTGTGTGCATTCGTCATTCTCGTGTGTTGTCGAGACTTGTGAAATATTCAAGCTGTGGGCATTCGGTTTGCCTCCTTGGTATCATATTTTAGTGATTTTACAATTTCTTTTTTTCTGTTGTGAAATTAACCAATTTATTGAGTTCGAGTCATGGATCTCTTCATTTTCAAATTTTCTGTAACCTCAAGAGGATGATTTTTTATTTATTTATTTGGTGGTTAGAACTTTGGAGATAGCTATGAAATGTTATGATTAGTAACTGTTAAATGTATTTATCCTTTCTTGATACTCAGACGTGTCTGGATTTATTTGTTTTTTTTTAAGTTCTGCGCTATCAGCTCTTCTCGTCAATTGAAACTTGAATGCTATGCATGAGTGGTTTGCTCTTTTTGCGTGAACAAGGCTTAAAGCTATGACTCATGGTGCTGGTTTGCTGGACTATACACATTGAATTCTAGAATCGGTTGAATGTTAAAGATGACTCTCGGAGTAAAGTTTCAGCTCGCTATACCTTCAAATAAGTGAATCTTTTGTTATCTATAGGCTCCAGTGTTATGATCGACCTCTGAGATATTTATACAAATTGTGCTGACATGTGACATAACATTTCTGCAGATTTTTCCGAAGTCCAGCAGTAGTTCATCCACTAAATAAGCAAACTGAATGGGCACGACTTCCCTGTTAAATCTAATCTCGAAATTGAATTTCACTTGAAACTTCATTAATTTATCTCAAAAAGAACAACGTACATCACATCAAAACAGAGAATTATGGAGTCCTAAAACTGCCTACTTTCAATTATCATCACTAATTCACTCTCACCTAGAAATGTCTCAACAAAACAGTGAGCTGCGGAAGACTTAGAAACCTCCAACCAACTCTCTAATTACACAACTTCCCTCTTTCTTAGTGCAAGCTCTTCCTTTAGACATTTATCCTTCAAGTCTTAATTGCGGCTAGCAGGGAGCTCTCATCGACCTTGTCACGCCTTAACTGCCTTGATTCGTATAGCGAGTCATTCTTTCAAGGAGATTGACTATCATGTCCCTTGCTCGTTCAGGTATCTTTGGAGCAACCCATATGAAAAAATTGCAGCAATTTGGACTATTGAACTTTCCACAACCATGAAACCCTTGAGAGAATTGGTGATTGAAGACTGCAATAACAGGTTAGCTTGGAATCAACCTCATTAGGAGTCATGCCACTTTGATTCAGATTTTGGTGCCCTCATTCTTCTTGTCACCTTATTTTGATTTGGCAATTAAAGGTTCAGATCCGAACAAAGCCAAATGCTTGAAGAAATATATTTCTGACCATACAAAACCAGCAATATTAAAAACACGTCTCTGGCCTGCAAACCAGCAAAACCAGAAAAATAGAGGCAAGTTATTTGATCCAAAATTGTCTTTACGCAAGATGGAGGCAACCCACGAGCACCATCTTAATATCCGACATTCTAGAGACTACAAGAATTATTGCAACACATCTAGCAATAGCAGCATTTAACATTTTATCGACTCTTATTCTCAAAAGTTTCTAACACCTACAACTAGATGGTAAGGAAAAACAATTTTGGAACTTCAAAAATGGACAATTTTTCAACAGACAAAGACTGAAACAATGAAGAGCAGCTGAAAGCCATAACTCAAAAAAAAAAAAAAAAACTGAAAGGATAGTATAGGTTATGACAGGAAAAACTACAAGCCTCGCACTTCTTCTTTGACCTTCCCAGTGGGATTTGGATCGCCTAACATTGAGATTTCTATGACATACGTGACGTTATTCAAATCAAGCCGTCCAAATGAAAATGAACAACTTGATTTGAGCCACATCATGTGTTGAAAGGGAGGGAAAAAAAGTGGGCAGGAATTTTTTTTTGGAGTTTGAAAAATTTTGAATCCCAAACGTGGTTCAAATATGGATGGCCTGATTTAAGTAATATCACGCATGTCACGGAAATCTCAATGTTAGGCGATCCGGATCCTTCACAACGACCTGCAGAGGGATCAAATACAAGGAATTCGGGCTCGGGTTTGGGCTAGGACGAAGAAGGGAAATTTGAACGACCTCTAAGGAACAAGCTTCGTTGATTGCACCTTGGTCAATTGTAATGCCATTGATTTTGCTAGTTTTTCCTTCGATATTCTTTCGATTCCACCTTAGACAAAGAAGAAAAATGTGGGGTAAACCATAGACGAAGAAGAGATCGCAGACGAAGCAGATGACTGGATGAAGAAGTGATCTCTTTGGTTTCTTCATTATTGTTCAATTTCGAGCTTGACAAGCGATTTGCTTCAATTTCGGGCTGGGAATAAATTACACCCTTTGGCTGCGTTTGGTCGTCCATATAAAATTCGGGATATGATATGTTTTATCCTATCCCCGTGTTTGGTAGGTATCTCGGATAGTATAATGTCGGATATAGATGAGATATAACCGGGATAAAAAAATCTGAGAGGAGAGGGTAGGATAAGGTCGGATAGGATTTCTCTTATCCGTCATATAAGAGCTAACTTTTAGAATAATGACAACTTTCTTGTCTCATTTGTTTCTATTTTAATTTTATTTAATTTTTTTTTTTTTGCAAAGAGGTTTGAAAATCTAATAAAATGTGTATATTTTCAAGTTTTCTTGTGTATGAGAACGTTATTTTTATAGTAATAAGATCGGAATATTTCATGAGCATCACGTAGGGGCATATATGTTCTTTACATTGATATACGGTTTCTACCAAATGCAGGATATGATAGGATATGAGAATATCCGACTTTAAATTTGCGATTCACCAAACAGTTGATAGGATATGGTCAAATCCCTAGATTTCTTATCATCTTCTATCCAATCCTATCCCGACCAGAAATCCCGACGATCAAACGCAGCCTATTCGGATTAGTAAATGCTCTAAACGGCACCGTTTTGCACGTGTGGAGCTCATCGGTTCAGTTACTTGCCATGGAGGCAAGAGAAATGAATAAAGAAAGTCACCTTAGCATTTTTTGTTAGCCAAATTGGACGAAATTAACGGAAAGATTTAATTGTACTAAATAAGTTTTAGGATTTGGTTGTATTATTTGCATGTTTTAGAACTCAATTGCACCTTCTAATGAACATATCCCTTTCTTGAACAGGTTGCTCATTAACATATTTTAATGGTCTGTGGACAATTTTTAAATTTTTTAAATTTCACTTTTTCTCTTTTTCTTTTTCTTCCTTTTCTCCTGGTAATTCTCTGTGGTGGTTCGTGTTTTGGTTTTTGTGTATCTGAATTTCACGCGCAGCTGTCCGATGATGATGACGAGGTATGTGGCAACGACCGTAATTATCTCTCTAAACATTTATTGTTTAAACTAAAGATGACCACCTAGTTTTCGAATTCCGTATAGATTTTAAGGTGAAAAAGTGATCGACCATCTCTTATTTATAATGTGGATGCATGTTTAAAAGTTAAAATATCCTAACTTATTTTCGATCATAACGGTTTTACATTCGAGATTCGAAATTCAAAATCACTCATAATTCGTCAATATGAAATTCAGCAATATAATATTCTTCTAAACATAGGTCCATGAAAAAGTAAATACGTTTAAACATAAATAGAATCTTGAAAAGACTATGATTAAGATTATGATTATCTTTTTTGCATGAACATATATGTGGATCGATAGTCACATGGACAAAAAGGGCGTGCAATACAACAAATTTTTGTACTTTTCTATTTCCAGTAGAGAAATAAAAATAAGAATTTTTCTTATTGCTCACTCCTCTCTCTCGCGTGCGATCTCCCTCTCTCTCACGTTCTTGCCGCTAGTCGCAATCCGCTATTCGCCGATCATCCTTCGCCAACCGCCGGTCTCCGGTCCCTAGCCGCTAATCGCCTCTCTTGTGTTTCTTCCGCTGGCCACCGTTTGCCATCTACCAATCGCTTGCCACCGATCTTAGGTGTTGACTTCCGTCTGCCCTTCACCGTTCCCCACCTATCGGCTACAAGTTGCCATCTGCTAGTTGTCATCTACCACCGGTCGCCTCTCTCGTGTCCCTACCGCTAGCCATTGTTCGCCGATCTCCGGTCCTTAGTTCCTGGTCACCGTCCTCGATCGCTTGCCAAGGCCCGGTGACCGGCAACGGTAGAAATTTTATTCTATTATTAAATAAAATTCTGTTACGGGAACATAGATTTTATGTCATTATTAAACGCGTGTTTCTGCTCAAAAATCTATCTAGGGAGTAGAAATAAAAAATCTATTTTCTCCTCCTTCCTTCCTACATTCTTTTTCACATTCGTTTTCTTTTTAACTATTTATTATTTTTCTTTTTTCTTTTCTTTTTTTTAATTTTGAATTTTTTTAATAATATTTAATTTTTTATTTCTTCCTCTACCAATTGCCGGTCACGACGACGACCAACCATAGCCAAGGTCGAGCTCACTAGATCCGGCGAGGCTCGGTCTCCCTTGACTCGGCTTCGCTCTAGGCCGTCGAGGCTCGAGCTCACCTGTGGCCGGCGAGGCTCCTCCCTCGCCTTTGACCGATCGCTGGCCGTCAATGTTGCCCACGATTGACCAAAGATAAAAGAAAAGAAAACAAATAAAAAATTACATATCCATTTTTTAAAAAACAAATTACAAAATTATCTACGTTAGCGCTAGACGTGTCACATAGGATGGTTAGGTCCACATCAGCAATTTGCGACCAGACGATGATGTAGAAAATCAAATAACATTTTCCTTACCAAATCACAAAAAATAGGTACCAATAACGGACATTAGGTGAAAATAACGTACCAAGTCTTCAAACTTAAGAATTTTGCAGAAGTAAAGTAGGTGCCCCGTCCTAGCTCCAAAATGGCCCATTTTATATTAGTGGGGACTCCTAAGTTGACTCCCAAATAGATAATTAAATCAAGTTGCGATCTATAGGATTTGAGAGAGCCCATACTAAGTGTAAGCGCACCATCTCGCAAGGGATATTGTTCGCACCGGCTTGGCTATCGGCCAAACTTCCTTTGGTGTCCCCTTTGTCAATTCGCGGAATATAGCTATGCCACTCTATGCGGTTCCACATCAAGAGCTTATCTCGTGAATTAACCAACAAAATCAACAACTCTATCAAGATCTCGTCGAACTCCGTATAGTTCTCTCTCACACAACAACACATCGGTTAAGACATGATGGATGATTTTAAGCTTCATCAAGATTTCATGAAAGGAATTACATATATTTGCTGCTTTACTCCCATTCTGTGTCCACCCTAGTGTGGTCCATAAGACTTTTGGCAATTTTTCGAGCATGAACCCACACAAGCTTCAGCCTTCTCCTTGTCTGCTTCGACTTTCTTTACATCTGCAATACATTTCAAACAAAAGAGGGGAAAAAATGGGGAAAGAGCTCGTGTTAGTTTCGTGGAAAATGTAACAAATGTTCAGCATAACCTTGCGAGTCCGGAAGACTTATCAAACACGTGTGGTGAGGTTATACCCTTACATTTGCAAATTCATCAACATTGATAGAGGTAGGTAGAATTTATACTCGCTTCGTGGTATGGGCGAGGGCCGCAACGCCCTCGCCAGCCACGAACAAGGGCCTCCACGCCCTCGCCCGGACCAGGCAAGGGTCGCTACCCTCGCCGATGGTTGGCGGTGGTTCGTCACCCGGAGATGCAAAAAGGAAAAGGAAAGAAAAGGAAAGGAAAACCGCAAGAAAAGTACATAAAAAAGTTCAAAAAATATGAAAATACTATTAAAAATTATCAACGTTAGTATCAATCGTGCCACGTAAAACGACCGACATCCACGTCGGTGTTTCCGATCAAAATTGGCCGAATGAACTCAATTGGCAAAACGTGAAAAGATTTAAAACTCGATTAACAAAATTAAAATGTTGAGGACTGAATTGATAAAAGTGCAATAAATTAAGGATTTTTTGGACAATTTTCCCAAAGCAACCACTTGATCCTCTCCTACCTATTGCGAAATTGGAGATATTTACATCGATTCAATGACCTCTTTGAAAAACGTCAACAATCTATCATAAGTAATCTAAAATCTTTTAGTGATGCCTATAGCAATGACATGAATCATTTTCATTTGAATTGGCCATCAATTTGCTATGCAAGTGATCGAGGAAACAACCTACAAAACCTTGAGACCCTCGTTCATGTGATATGCCATAGTTTCAGCAGAATCAATTGAGTCAATACCTATCCAAAATTGAACTCAAGTATCAACACTTCAACAAATAAGTACCTGAACGTTGGTCGATGCACGTTGATAACACGCAACCAAGCTTGCAATGGCGCAATACCGATGGAACGGCTGCATCACTGTGGACACAGCCAATGATGCAAATGAGGTAGCACAAACCTGGGGTAAGACTGCCTTTACAATAATCTGTGCACAATTTTCTGCAATCCTTAGAATTTATCTCAACAACAAGTGTCGAGAACATCAACCCCACCATGACTATCATAACCATTTTCTTTGATGCTTTGACTTCCATGACTATTCAACCTTTTCGTTTTGGCTCTGCGATCTTGTTTTCTAGGGTTTTGAAGAACAAGAACAAACAACCAACCCCATCTAGGTTATTAATGGCCATGGATTGGTTCAAGCCATTGAATGATGTTCGTCCTTTTTCCACAGCCAAAAGAGGAAGGCATATCTGATTCGAGGCTATACTAATTGAGTCACCATCAACTGTCATTAGTTGTCATTGTAGGCATCTGAAAAACAAACTAGTCTCGGGGTTTTCTTAAAAGATAATAGATCAGTAATGAAAATTTGGGTCATGTGACAGAAAGACCTACATTGAGCACATTCTTCATATGTGGACCAAAACTTCTTTAACACTTGATTTGTGGTTAGGATTTGCTTCTGTAAAACAAATCCAGCAAAATAATGTATAAATATAGACATCATCTATGCTTGTGTACTTTAAGTTTTATGTACAAACGAAATCACTTGCTAAATCTTAGTCGATCGAAATATATGCTATACTGTTATATTGAAGGAAGAGGACCACCTATTTTTGTAGAAATTTTAAACACCCAAGTTCCTCTTTTACACCTAAATATTATCTAAGATAATGTAAACGTGAGGGTAAGCTTGTAACTCCATAAAATTGAAAAATCTTAATATTTTAGAGATTTTTGACTTTCTTCTTTCATTCCCTATAAAAAAGAATTTAGTCCAAATGCATCAATTTAAAATAGCAATAGTATAAGACTGAAAAATCTCCTACAATCAACTAAGCAAAAAGCATAATGACCAAGGTTTTGAAGAACCAGTCACCGACCTCATCAACGAAGGATCGTACACCATTCGACGCAGTATTTAGAAAGAAGCCGAATCCATCACATGTTTGGGTGTTCGGGTGTGACACGTACGTCCATGTGCCCAAGAAAAAGAGGGGTAAACTTGGCAATAAGTCTGAAAAGAGCATATTCGTTGGATACAAGGAAGGGGTCAAGGGCTATAAGCTGTGGAATCCAGAATCAAAGACCATCATATATAGAAGGGATGTTATCTTTCATGAAAAAAAATCCCAAGCAAGCACACAGGAAAGTGATGAGCCTAAGAAAGTAGTAGTGCTTGAAGAAAGTCCGAGAGCTGAAAATGTGGAGATGGTTCCACAAGGTACACCAGTGGAGTCTGATTTCGATCCGGAACAAGGAGACTTGGTTAATGAAATTGAAGATGTAGATTTGGATGAAAACCTGGACACAGATTGTATGTCGGCTCTCGGGAGATCAACGCAGGAGAGGCGAGTACCACTTCAGCACTCGCTTAGTGCATTAAGTACATTTCATGCCTTGAGCATTACTGGAGATGATCCTAGTATTGTAAAAGAGGCGAGATCCATGGATGACACAAATCGGTGGGAGCTCGCAATGATAGATGAGATAAGTTGCTTGATTATAACGAGACATGGAGCCTGTGTAAATTGCCTAAGGATAGAAAGGTAATTGGGTGCAAGTGGGCGTTCAAGAGGAAATTGAAATCGGATGGAACCGTGAAGAAGTACAAGGCGAGGCTCGTAACCAAGGGGTATTCTCGGATCGAGGGAGTTGACTATAACAAGATTTTCTCCCCCGTAGCGAAATTGACCTCGATACGGTTTGTTACATCCATAGCAGTTGCATACGATCTTGAGGTGGAACATATGGATGTAAAAACAGCTTTCTTCATGGGGACTTGGAGAAGGAGATTTCTATAAGGCAACCGGAAGGTTTTGAAGCAAAAGGAAAGGAGAATCGGGTGTGCAAGCTGAAAAAGTTTTTATATGGGTTAAAACAGTCGCCGAGGATGTGGTACCGGAAGTTTGACACGTACATACTCTAGCTCGATTTTGTATGTTCAAATTCTGATCACCGTGTTTATATGAAGAGGGTGGGCGATCAGGTTTTCATTCTCACACTATATATGGACGATATGTTGTTAATCGAGAATAGCGTGAAGATGATGAAATCCGTGAAAAAATTGTTGGTTAGGAAGTTCGATATGAAAGATTTAGGGCATGCAAATTTTATTTTAGGCTTGCAAATTACAAGGGACCATGGGAAATAGAAGTTATGGCTAGGCGGGAGAAATATATCAAAGGAAGTTTGACACGTACATGCTCTAGCTCGATTTTGTACGTTCAAATTCTGATCACTGTGTTTATATGAAGAGGGTGGGCGATCGGTTTTTCATTCTCACGCTATACATGGACGATATGTTGTTAATCGGGAATAGCGTGAAGATAATGAAATCCGTGAAAAAATTGTTGGTTAGGAAGTTCGATATGAAAGATTTGGGGCATGCAAATTTTATTTTAGGCTTGCAAATTACGAGGGACCATGGGAAATAGAAGTTATGGCTAGGGCAGGAGAAATACATCAAAGGAATGTTGAAGAAATTCAACATAACGAATCGCAAGCCTGTTGGCACCCCTATACCTTTAGGGACCAAAACTATTTGGGAACAGTGTCCTAAAATGGATGAGGACGCTGAAGAGATGGCCCGAGTTTCATACGCAAGTACAATGGGTAGCTTGATGTACGATATGGTGTGCACGCATCCGGATATAGCCAAAACAGCGAGAGTCTTGAGCCGATATATGTCTAACCCGAGTAGAGAACATTGGAATGCGATAAAGAGGGTTTTCGGGTATTTTCATGAAACTTGAAATTTTTCTTTATGTTTTGAAGGCACGGGGAATTGAAACATCCTCGATGTGGTGAGCCACGTAGATGTAGATTGGGGTGTAGAAATTGATAGTATACAATCAACTAGCGGGTATGTTTTCACATTATTTGAGGTTGCGCTAAGTTGGATGAGTAGGAGGCAAAGCATGGTAGCGCTTTCTTCTGCGGAGGCTGAGTACATGGCTCTTACTCATGCCGAAAAAGATGCCATATGGTTACGGCGGTTGTGCTTGGAGCTCGATTTTGAGCAAGATGCCGTGGAGGTGAGATGCGACAATCAATGGGCTATTTATTTAGCTAAGAATCCAGTGTTTCACTCACATACAAAGCACATCGACATACAATATCACTTTATCCAAGAGAAGGTGGAGAAGAAAGTGGTTCAACTTGAAAAGATCGACACGATGAAAAATAGTTCGGACTTCCTTACTAAAGCGTCACGGGTGCAAAGTTTGAATGGTGCTCTGCTGTGATTGGATTGAAGATGAGTGATGTTGGGAAGGTTCTTATTTGTGCGAAGTATCTATTAAGTGGGAGAATGTTGGAGTTAGCGAATACTTCGGAGACCTTTGTTTCTCATCTTGGGCATGCCCACGTGAGTTTAAGGAAATCGAAGTATAAACCGACAACATATGACCCATGCGCATGAAATGTCGAGGGTCCCGCTGCTTGGATAACAAGCGGGAGTTCCGCTCCCCGGTGAGCGAACAAGCCCCTCCCGCAAGTGAGCAGGCCGAAGCTCGGGGACAGCACCCCCAAAACAACGTTGGATTTTAAGCTTGTGTTTTAAGTTAGCCCGTTTGTTGTGAGATCCAAGGGATTCGAATTGGCCTGGACTTTGGGCCCATTTAAGTCCTATATATTATACTCGTATGAGAGATCATTATAATGAGTGGTCGTGGCTGTGGCTGTGGTTGTAAACCTAATATCATAGTGGAATCTCTTTGCGTAACTTAGCCCTATTTTGGAGTGAACTTGGGTAAAACTTGTGTGTCATCATTTTTTGTATTTTCTGTGCGATTATTTTGATTCGATTTAAGATATAACCCATCACATCTTCGCTTCTTCATCCCACATAACAATCATGCCCCCCTGTTGTACCTACCGGGTCAAGTGTTACGGACTGATTGAAGTTGAGCCTTTTTTTCACCCTATCCACCACATCTATTTTATCCTTTGCTTCCATAAGAAAGATAACATTGGGTCTTTCGCGTGCCACTAAGGCTCTGAGGTGCTGGATTGTCGGGATAGAACCCAGCCCTCGACAATTCCTACTCGGGATTTTCACTTATCTCCCGCTAGCTTATTAGGATTAGCCATCAAACCCCATCCTTTTGACCCATCATCCTTCACAAGGATTGGAGTATCATGAAGCGACGCATCATCAAGAGTAGCACTGTTGCTCCCCCGCATAGATAGTGAAACTTCCCTCTTCGTCTTTTTGGCAACTCCGATCTTTCCCGACTTCATTGGAGCCCTCGACTAGGTGTTTGGGTGTTGTTTCTTTCCAAGGGGTGACTAAGATCGCCAGTTGGGTGCCAGTTCTCGTCTTCCCCACATCCAACTTTCCTCCCTCCTCTTGGCCCTTTCCCCTTTTCCTCGGTCTCTGTTCGACTATTCCTTCCATAGGTCCCTAGACAACCTTAGTTTCTAGTCCCGTTGGCAATACGTCCTCCGGCCCTTCAACTTGTATCGAGGTTTCCGGTATAATTTCATCCTCGTCGGGCTCTGGTGGCTCCTCCCCATAAAATAAATCCTAAAACGGGCTAGTCTCTCGGGCTTCTGCTTTCGGTTGGTACCCGAATATATTTTTTTTTATTTTTGGTGCTTTTATTATTTCAAATCATTAGTTACTTTCATAACATCAATTTTTAACTATCTAAACCTCAATATTATGCATATCAAGCTAGGGCCGGTGCATCCATGTTGTTATTATATATGATAAGGCATCGCATATGTCGTCGTATAGCACAACATGTCATTACACAACAAACCAAACAAAATCATCACGTCTCCTAGACATTGATCTCCTGGACATTAATCATCACACAACATGTCGTAGTCATGTCATAATTGATAGTTTGCGTTTTGTCACACGCGCATCATATATATATATGACAAGCAGTTTTGCTCGATTATATACCATTTTGTTCGGACAGGTCCTTCCGTTAAAATACAAACGATAATGGTGAAGTGGCCGTTAAATGCTTATGTGTCACCTTATGTTGAATCTTACGTGGGAATTATGCTGTAAAAAATTGTTTTCCAAATTTCTATGTTTCAATTTTCTTTCGAAGAGATTTAAAAAACATATTTTGGTATTGTAATTGGCTAATTCCCACGTAAAATTCCACATAAGGTGACACATCAGTATTTAACAATCACCTCCGCATTTCCCGTGTATAATTTTAATTGAAGGACCAACTTGAAAGGGATATATATAATTGGAGGACTCAATTGCACAAACAAAAGGCGAGGGACTTAATTGAACATTTATAAAAAGCCGGGGACTAATTTAAGCAAGATAGTTTTGCCTTACTCTAACATATCTTCTCTCTCTTCTGACCTCCGCCTCCCTCTCTCCTGTTTCTCAGTCTCCCTACTCTACTCTTGCTCGCACAGCGCCGTCGCACTCTCGCCGCCGTCGGACTCCCTTCGATCTCTGGCTTCCGCTCCCGCCTGCGCAACCCAGCTCCGCCTCTCTCGTTTCTTTTTCCAGCTCGCCGACTCCGAGCCGCCGCTGATCTTTGCAGTGTCCACGCCTAGCTCGCCGATTCGCCGTCGAAACCAAGGTGAACGTGCGATAGCTGTTAGCTATGGCGTTTGTTAATAATGCGCTCAAGTTCAGTAATCGATTTTGATTAGGTTGGAAGTGCACAAGTTCGAATTTTTCACAAATTTTGGTAGTTGCGAGAGCGCATAGAACCTATGTAAAACTGATCATTGCTCAGAAAAGCGCGTGGGCATGATCTTATTGGGAATTGCTTCTCTGTGGACTCTATTCATGTTTTTTGAGTTGATTGCGGCAATTTCGTCATCTTCATGGAAACTGATGGGCTTGTTTGAATGGATGAAACGATTTTGTCCGGCTTGGCAATGGTGACACTGCTGCAGCTCCTGATAGTGAGAGCCGTTGCATGCTGTGCCGATTTTTTATGCAATCTTTACCTAAGAACAAATGGGTAGGGTTAGAGAAATGGTTAGGGTTAGAGAATTTGAGAGCAGGCGAAACTTGTTTTCTTCAAGCTTCACATGTCTTACTTCTTCTGTTCCAGTATTAGGACAATAATCAGAGTTTTTTGTTGCATATGCAGGATGACCGGCTTATCTCTTGGAGAAAAGCAATTCATACAAGGCGGCATTGCTCAAGACCTCCGCTCTGATGGTCGTAAAAGACTAACTTACCGACCTATATATGTCGAAACGGGGGTCATTCCTCAGGTACTTCGTAATTCCTGATTCACAGTACATAGAAATGCCGCGCTTGATGTTTTATGTGGTGAGATTTATCCAGTGCAAATACTGTTTTGCCCGTATGACAGGCCAATGGCTCAGCCAGAGTTAGAATGGGTGGAACTGATGTCATTGCCAGTGTGAAGGTAGTTTAAAGCATGATTCTTTGTTTTTCCTCTTTGTAGGACTTCACAGTTTGGTGGTGAGGAGGTTTCTTTCTGTTTCTACTCAATCTGCGCATTCATCCTCGTGTTTGTGCTCCGTAGTGTGGTACTCATTATTCCCTCCTGATGTTTTCCAATGCAGGCCGAAATTGGAAGACCAAGTCCCCTACAACCCAACAAAGGGAAAGTTTCCATATACGTTGATTGCAGCCCAACTGCCGCTCCAATGTTTGAGGTCCTATACTTTTATTTCTGCTGCTTCTCGACATATCTATTCTGGTCATTTTAGTTTGCATAGATCTGGCAGTTCTAATTTCTCTTCCCTTCATGTTTCTTTTGAATGTCCCCTGATTATGAAGTTAGCAGAACAAGTGGATTGATATTGTTTAAAATTGAAAGGGTGGGTTTGAAGCCAAATACTGACATTTTGGAACTTTGTTCCTATAAACTGCACCATGTCTGGTACAGTATGCTTCATGCGTAGTGGAAATTAACTGATATGTGGCTGACTGCTGCCTTCAAACTGAATGTTGACTTGGTTCGTATGGGGTTTCTTGATGCTTCTAGACGGCATCTGGTCTCTGATTTAGCTTTCAATTTTCTCCCCTTGAGTAAGATCAACAGAAACCAAAAAAATACTGACATTTTGAAACTTTGTTCGTATGAGCTGCATTATGTTTGATACATTATGCTTCCGGTACACAATAAGAGAATAGGTATGGATATCAGTTTTAAATTAACTGATAGCTGGCCGATTTCCTTCCAAATGAACCTTGACTTGGTTATTGTGGAGTTGCTCTATACTTCTAGATAGAATGTGGTCTCTGACTTAGTTTCCGTATATGCTCAACCCCCCTCTGCCCACCCCCTCCCCCCACCCAACCAACAAAAAAAAAAAAAAACCGGGCAAAATCAACGGAAACCTGAATTTTCCTCTGTGGACACTCAGTTGCAAATTGGACGTTTCACTGTCCCTATTCCTCACCATATTATTCTTAACTTCTGCTAGTTACATCAATTTAACACTGCAGTGCAATTTTATGCAGGGTAGAGGGGGTGAGGAGTTGTCAACAGAACTCTCAGTCGCTCTTCAGCGATGTCTTTTGGGTGGGAAAAGTGGAGCAGGTTTGAAAATTTGCATGTAGAGTTGAGTTTGAAATGCCACAAGTTACTGCATAGATATCCACTATACAGTCTTTATCTGTATTTTCTTAGTGAAAAGATATTCTTCTTTTTCTGTTTTGGCCGCATGCTATCGAATGTGTATTAGTACCGGTCATTTAAATCACAAGCTGTGATTGTTTATATTTCACAGGTGCTGGAATTGAGTTGTCATCTCTGATAGTTGTGGAAGGAAAAGTCTGTTGGGATCTGTACATTGATGGTCTTGTCATCAGTTCAGATGGGAATCTCCTAGACGCTCTTGGTGCTTCCATCAAGGTATACCTTTCTCGAGCATTCTGTTTTGTCAAAACATACTCTTAGACGGGCTTGGGCTCTATAAGTTTGGTACCTTCAACATCGTAATTGATTGTGTCCTGATTTTACAAGGTCCTTAGTATATTATGCCCTTAAACTTTTTCTGACATCCCTTCCATTGCTCCTTCTGGAGTGGAGGCTGCTCTGAGCAACACAGGCATCCCCAGAGTGCACGTCGTAGCCGAAGCATCCGGTGAAGATCAACCCGAACTTGATATCAGTGACGAAGAATTTTTACAATTCGACACATCTGGGGTTCCTGTCATTGTTACATTAACGAGGGTATAAAAGCTTCAGTATTTCTCCACTTCCAGAGTTGTTTAGTGTCGCCGTTGAATTCTCATCTTCTTCCTTGTCCAGGTGGGCAGGCATTATATTGTAGATGCGACTCCGGAGGAAGAATCACAGATGAGCTCCGCTGTTTCTGTTTCCATTAACAGGAAAGGGTTAATATGTGGTCTTACCAAGCGGGGAGGAGCGGGTCTGGATCCAAGTGTCATCCTCGATATGATATCCGTGGCTAAGCATGTAAGCGAACAACTAATCGATCGGTTAGATTCTGAGATATCTGCCGCTGAAGCCATTGAAGAAGAATGATGCACTTGTCTAAGTCTTAACGTTCTTTTGGTAATTTAGGCTACAGCCAATCGGTCCGTTAGATTCCAAGATATCTGCCATATGCTGCACGTTCTTCTTTTACTAATTTAATCCACAGTTTCCTGTAGCATTAGTCAGTGTCTTATGTGGCTGGAAAATGTCCTCAATTTGTTGTCCTCACTGGCTACTCAGATTGAAAAAAGGCTTATGATTTGAACAATTTTGGGGAGAATGAGGCGGTCTACAAGGAATAGGATTCAAAGGGTCTGCTGGGGTGGGACTTCCTTCACCCATCTGTGTCAATCTAAGTTTTGTTTTTGCCATCCGGTTCAACAGCTCTTGGTGGACCCTCTTTCTTTGGTTTAAATTTTGAGGCTGCCAACCAAACAAAATGCCATTCGGCCCAAAACTATATAAAAAAATAATGCCAGATAAAAAATGCACAATTGCTTCTTAGATTGTGTTATGTTATTCTCCATTTGGATTGCTTAGCTCGAGAGCTATGGACGAAACCGATGAGCGGGGTAAGATTATCTAATAAAAATTGAAAAAAATTTAAATAAGGATTTGAAGTACTCTCATCTTATCAAATAAGGTCCGAAGTCGATATTTTAAATAAGGGTCTTAAGTAGCATAATAGTTTCAAATAAGCACTTGAAGTGACCATATAACCTCAAAAAAAGGTAGGGTCTCCAAGGCACTGTCATTGTTTATTTTTTAAGTTATTTTATTTTTTTCTTTATTTTTAATTTTTTTTAAATTAAAAACGATAACAGTTAAAAAATAATAATATAGGCAGCCCCACTCACCCATGCTTGAACCTGGCCAAGGGTCGAGGCCTGAACCAAGACGCTAGCATTCCGCCGGTCCCTCCCACCTGTATTTTTTATCACTTTTTATCTTTTTTTATTTAGGAAAAATAGAAAAAAAAAAAACAAAAACAAAAACAAAAGACAAAAAATGAAAAGACAAATGACAAAAATGCTCTTGAAATCAGCCCTTTTTTTAGATTACATGATCATTTCAAGTTCTTATTTAAGAAAATAAAAGCACTTCATACTCTTATTTAGAATTTTTTCATAAAAGATCATAAATGCAACACAGAACAGAGAATCATGCCTTTAAAACAATTATCATTTGTTGTTAAACTGTACGATTGATTTGTCTGCTGTCAACAAGAAAAAAGGAATCGAAAAGAAATTTTTATATTTTTGGTCTAAAAATCGAAAAGAATTTACATGTCAAGAACCAATCCAAAGACTCGTCACAAATGAACTGCTGCTGTCAAGTTTTCGGCACTCAGTTCTAAAGCCCTTTATCAAAACCCACCGGAATTAGAGTTCTAGCTTGCAACTCACTGCACAGTTTCATTGCCACCTGATCTTTCCCACAATGGTGAAGTTCATGGCAGACCTCGGACAACATATCCGAATCGGGAAGCATCGACCTATTGACCATTTCCGCGAGGACCTGGACTGCTCCATCGAGATCATCGCATTTCGCAAAAGCACACATCAACATAGTGAGGGTTTCGCTATTTGGATGGCGCCCGCTCCTGATCATGCTTTTATACAGCTGAAATGCGCCGTCGGGGTTGTTCCTGATGCACTGCCCTCTAATGAGAGCCGAAAAGGTCGAATTGTTCGGAACCAAACCCTTGCCATCAAGATCTTTAACCAGATAAGCAGCTTTCTTTGTCTTACCATTCTTGCAGAGTCCCAATATCAATGCATTATATGTCAATATATCCGCCCTCACTCCATACTTCGGCATTTCTTCGAAAAGCCTACCCCCCATTTCACTGTCGCCCGCTTCACTGTATCCGTGTATCAGAGTATTGTAAGTCACGGTATCGGGAGCCACATTCGAAGCTTTCATGTCGCTGAAAATCTTGTTCGCTCCCTGCAACTTCCCTTCCTTGCAAAAGCCACTGATAAGGGCATTGAAAGTAATCACACTAGGATGAATACCATTCTTCTGCATCCTCTCTTTAAGCTCCATGGCCGAGCTGAGAAGACCCTTACTGCAATGCCCTGTGATCAACGTGTTGTAAGATGCCACCGTCGGACAACAACCCTTACTCTCCATCTCACGAAACAAATCGACCGCCTTCTCGAGCTCTCCCGCCTTGCAAAAAGCAGACAAGACCATGTTAAGGGTGAAAACATTTGGAACAATCCTGCGACGCCGCATTTCCCGATGGAACGAGAAAACTACATCGACCCTGTTCATGCTAAGCAATGCACTCAGGTAGGCATTGCAGGACTCCACCGTGGGCAAGAACCCGTACTCCTTCATCATGCAAAAAGTCTCCGTGGCACTCCGAAACTTCTTTAGATGCGCAAAGGTCTTGAACAGCGAGTCGAAAACCCGAGGCGAAGAATCACACGCCCGGTAAGAGTAGAGCACCGCATCAAACAGCTGGCGGGCAAGATCAACCGGGCCACTCGCTGCCACGAGACCTCGAACGATCGACTCCGCGGACTTAAATTTCCGGTTTTTCGTGAGAATGTGAAGCGCGATGGAGTGGGTCTCGAGGGTGTGGGCGCTCGGGCTTCGGAGCTTGACCCAGTTGAAGAACTCGAGCGACAGGACGTGGTCCTTTTGGATCTTGAGCAAGATGTGGCTCGTCCGGAGAGGAGTCAACCCAGAGCTCAGCAGATCGAGCTTGCCCCAGTCGGAGTGCAAGAGGTGGCTGTGAGCGACATTGACGAAATCGAGGTCCCGTCCTCTGGGTTCGGGGATCGTCCTGTGGGGCACCGGAATGGGGTCCCGACGGGGGCTGGGGTTTATGGGGAGGGGCTTTTCAGGGGAGGAACTGAAGAGGGTCGAGAATCGACGAAATGGGGATTTCATCGTCGGAGTCGAAGGAGCGAGGACTCCACCAAGAATGGATGACGAATCAGGAACTGCGAGCACTCAATCGAAAGGAGCAAACTTGGTTTTCGGCGTCCACGCGAAATTGATCAAGCTGAGGCAGAGCCTTCGCAGATGTAGCAAACCAACGCCAATCTCTTGGCTGAGCAGGATTCGCCGGTGAAATGCGAGCGATACTCATCGTTGGCCGAGCTCAATCGGAAAACTCGCAAGGATTGGCCCGATGTTCGGAAGTAGGCATGGTCGGATGCAGACTCTCGTAAGTTTTAGGGAAAATTTCAAAAAAGGGCCCGAAGTGCTCTCGTTTTCTCAAATAAGGTCCCGAAGTGAATTTTGTATCAAATAAGGGCCCGAAGTGCTCAAATTATTTCAAAAGAGGGCCTAACCGAGGGCATTTTTGTCTTTTATATTTTTTTTTTATTTCTTTAATGTTTTTCTTTACCTTTTCTTTTTTCTCCTCCCCTCCCTCCTGTTCATCATCTTCCCCACGCAGCTGATCGATTCCGCCATTGAATTCATGCAGACTCCACATAAAGAGGGAGAGAAGCCATGACTGGAAGAAGCTAAAGTGGTAGTCGCCCTCTCTCTATTCAACACCCTCTCTCTCTACCTCTACTTCCGCCCTACCCAGAAGCGAACCCTTGAAGCTTCTTCCTCACAAATCCGCGACGACGATCCGACCGGTTTCATCCCTCAATCAACCATCCTCGGGCCAATGGTAAAAAAATATAAGTCACGAATTCAAAACCTTTAATTTCAAAAGAAAGAAACCTTCAAGCCTCTCTCTCTCTCTCTCTAGCAGCGGCGGACCTCGTCGGCAATGCCCTCCGGGCCCTTGACTGGCAATTCTGTGAAGCAGATGACGACCCCATGTCTTCGCAAGTCTCTCAGTCTTCTTCTTCTTCCTCTCAAGCATCCACCTCCGAAACTTACCTCCTCGACTTCATCATCGCCAACAAAGTCGGGCTCCGCCACTATTCCGGCACCATCGGCGGCCGCGAGATGGTGGGCCTTGTCCGCGAACCTTTGAATCCCTACGACGAGAACACAATCCGCCATCCGGGTCCTCAACACCAGGACCATCCAGGTCGGCCACATCGAGCGCGACATCGTCGCTGTCCTTGCCTCACACTCGCAACTGCAGTAGCAAGTTCGGGATACCCTGCCAAGTTCACATTTTTGCGAGGATCGAGGCCTTCGACCTCGTTAAGTCGGCTATTTCACGAGGCGGGTTAGTGCTCATTTTGGACGTGGGTGCTTCGTTTGCCTTGTCGGAGGCGGTCGTGGTGAAGGAGAAGAAGGGTCAAAATGGGGTGAGGTGTGTGGATGAGATTTTTAAGCTGGTGGACAAGAATGTCGAGAAGAATGCGACGATGGAAGCCCTGGAGCCACCGAGGGAGGTGATAAAGTTCGCGCTCTTCGATCACCAGAAGAAGGGGTTGGGTTGGTTGGTTCATAGGGAGAACTCCAGAGAATTGCGTGGGGAGGATGATGAACAGGAGGGAGGGGAGGAGAAAAAGAAAAGGTAAAGAAAAACATTAAAGAAATAACAAAAATGTAAAAGATAAAAATACCCTCGGTTAGGCCCTCTTTTGAAACAATTTGAGCACTTCGGGCCCTTATTTGAAACAAAGTTCACTTCAGGCCCTTATTTGAGAAAACGATGGCACTTTGAGCCCTTTTTTGAAATTTTCCCTAAGTTTTAGGATGCGTAGGAAAAGAGAGACAGAAGGCATGGCACTGTCCGCGGTGAGAAAATATAGGGTAGCCCAGCCTCTCCAGGTCAGCGTGGTTCCCTACCAATCAGGAAGAGACACGTGAACCACGTCTCCGCACGGGCCCGTCCCACACGCTCACGTGGCTCCACGTGTCTGCTTCCTGAGTGGTTAGGGATCACGCTGTCGTGGAGCAATCAGGCTTACCCAATATTTTCTTGTAGGATGAGTTACGAGGTTCGACCAAATAAAAGGAAACAAATCTGCATATCATTTTTCAGATCGATTGTTAAGTCAAATTTGGTCAATTGGTCTTTTCTCTCTGGGGTTGCTAGTAAACGACTAAGCTTGTGGCCATGATTAGGTGACGAGCTAATTGTGTTCAAGCACGTGATCAGGAGAGAGTTTTCGCTGGATCAGATTTGTGAGGCCTACCTAGAACTCACAAGGTTGGCAGAAATTGGGAGGGTCATGAACTGATGATCCGACGACAGTACCAAAGGACGTTCACCGACTTGCCCATGCACTGTGACTCCGGCCTCGATGATGCAGCGATCTTCAACTGGCCAGGCTCGAACTGTTTTTAGGGGGAAGGAGGAGGACTCCACCCTCGGAAACTTCGATTCGCCGGATCAATGTGAAGCGGCTACTTAACTTGGTGTTATTTGTTTGGAGCATGCAGCAAAAGTCCGATACTTTAAAAGATCACTAAGAGAGAATCCAAGCCCGAGCCTCGCAAGATATCCAATTGGACCCAACTTCATTCAAAAGCTTAAGCCAATGAATTATAGCTAATTATGATATATTAACTGTTTCACACTACATTAATTGTCCAATGTGAGATTTTTCTAATTCACACGTGTATCCTAACAGTAATATCAATCGAGATGACTAAATCGATGAGCAAAGAAGCATGGCGCGCGCTTGAGTTCGATGTTCCAATTTCCTGGTTTGTCGATCGCTAGTACGCGATGCTATCGGTACATCATCATTTCGGAAAATGTCGGCACTGAAGAGGAAGTAAACACGATAAAAAATATATAAAAAAAAAAAGTTCTATGCTTTTACCGCTTTTGCCCTCCTGCTTCAAACTAGATCGATTTGTGCTTTTCCACATTGATCTTTGTAAACGTAAGAGAATGAAACGATTTGGAACAGATCATGCGCAGGCGGTGCAGTTCTGAATTCTGTGGTAGCCGTCCCTGCTTAATAAGAACAGCCAAAAAGAAGAAGAAAGAAACAGCTAGAGATTAGTCACCTTCTAGGAAGTACTCACAATCCCTAAGTAGTCAAGAGTCATCATTAATTTTAGGAATAAATGCACTGAAAGCTCTAAAACTAGTTTCGATAGTGCAATAGAGTTTTAAAATTTTGAAAAAGCGCAATCAACCGAAAGACTTGATTTCGCCAATTTGACAAGTTTTAAGGAAAAAAAAAATTTAGGAAGTACTCACAATTTGACAAGAAACAGCTAGAGATTAGTCACCTTCTAGGAAGTACTCACAATCCCTAAGTAGTCAAGAGTCATCATTAATTTTAGGAATAAATGCACTAAAAGCTCTAAAACTAGTTTCGATAGTGCAATAGAGTTTTAAAATTTTGAAAAAGCGCAATCAACCGAAAGACTTGATTTCGCCAATTTGACAAGTTTTAAGGAAAAAAAAAATTGCACTTTTTAAAATATTTAGAACTCAATTGTACTTTCTGACTAGTTTTAGAACTTAATTGTATTTTTTTTCGAAAGTCATCTAGGACTCAATCGCACTTTCGTGACAAGTTTCGGGACTTTTTAACTTTTGAGATAAACAAACTGTTTTCTAAGCTCTTTTATTTTGACAAAAAAAAAAGTCCAATTTAATTCTTTACTGCACGACGAAATTTGTTTGTGAGGGAGACTTTCCGAGTTTCACATATTGCACGGTGTGCAGTTCTTTATTTTCGTTTATTCCATCCCTAGATTTTTAGATAGACTGCGATAACTGCTCATCTTATCCATACAGCGATTGGTCCTCTGATTTATTTACTCGTACTTCGCCGTCACGTACCAATTTCACGGTGCTCCCCACGCTTCCTTTTTGATTGCCGGCATGTTTAGATGGCTCGGGATCTTCAAGCCCATGATGGTCCTCGGGCTTTCCGGCTTCCTCGGGGCCCGGACCGATTTTAGGTGTCAACGCATCTTGATTTTATCTAGGAACCATCCAGGCTTAACCCTCTATAGTAAATGTATCCTGGAACGCCGTACATGATAAATTTTTCCCTAAAGGACGATAGTTCATCGAGAAAAACGAGATTTGTCGTTGACAATGGGCGAGAAGTGTTTGGATCGTATCCTTAAACATAGGCACGACGCAACGGCTGGTTGGTCTCCAATGCAATACGAAGCTCTCCCGCCCAACCCCAAGCCCGAGGTCAAAGTCAAACTTCACAGCACTGCTTGGTCCTCGTGGAGGAACACAGGGGAAATCCAATTCGCGAAGATTCTTCTGCTTTTTGTCAGCTCATGCTCCTCTCTTTTTCCCTCTCTTGATTCCGTGGAGATGGGATAGGATTATATATAAATAAATAAATAAAAATAAAAATTTATAGCATTTCGCGCCAATTCGATGCTAAATCTTTTTAATTGAAGAATAGAAAATAAAGAATTCTTCGACCGTTTCTTAGTCTTTTCTGTGACACGAGAAAGGAATGACAATTGAATCTTAAACATTTTCACGTTTTGTCAATTAAATTCATCCAGCCAATTTCAGAAATTACTAACGTGGATATTGGTCGTCCCGCATGTCTCGGCCTGCACTAAAGTGGAATTTTTTTTAATAATATTTAAATTTTTTTTAACTTAGTGGCCGACCCTCGATGGGCATAGAAGAGAGCCGGGACACCCTCACAACAATGGGTGAGTGCCGCGACGCCCCCGCCTAGGCCATTACGGTCTCCCTTGATCTATGCCAACCCATGACGCCCTCGCCCGAGGTTGACGAGGGCCGTGATGCCATTACCACCAGCCCTAATTTTAAAAATAAAAGTTAAGAAATGTAATCAAAATTTCAAAAAATACGTAAACAATTCAAAAAAATATTTAAATATTATTAAAAATATCCATGTCGGTGCCTACATTTTCATGTAGGACGGTCAATGTCCACGCCGATAATATCATGCCAAAATTATCCGGATTGACTCAATTGGTAACATTTAAAAATGTTTAAGACTCAATTAACATAATCAAAATGTTTAGAATTGAATTGACACAATTGCAATAAATTTAAAAAAAAATTCATAATTTTCCTGTGGAGACGATGAATCCACAGCCTGAGCTCTTTGAACCCGATTAAGGTCTCGATCAAGGACTTGGCTACGACGAGGGCCTTGGATAGTTCTTTCACTCCTCGACGCTCCAATTTCACCCTCGCCCAAGGCTCTCATCCATGAAGGTGAATAGGGCCTCGGACTCAGTCATGTCCGGAATCTCCAACAATAGCTCGAAAAACTTTCGCACGTACTTGTGGACATCTCCTTTCTGAGAGAAATGGCGAAGCTTACCGCGGCACTCATCCTTGGCACACTCCGGGAAGAATCGCTTGCGAAATGCAATAACAAAGTCGGGCCAATGAGTGACCGGCTTGGCACCTTATCTTTCGTCATTACACCATCCTTGCTACCAAAGCAAAGCAAAGCAACGGCAGTCAAATACATGGTTGAAGTTATTACCTTCGTCCAGTCATCCTTAATTCCCATGGCATCATGGTGATCACTCCTTGTGCCATGGTCGTCTTGCAAGCCTTGAGTTTATCTTTGACCTCTTCTTGCTTTTCCATAGGGATCGATCGACAGCTAGCCCACTCAAATCATAGAGAGATAAAGTTTAGAAAGAGAATGTTTTTATTGTAAATGAGTTGGTCCGTACAAATGAGGGAGAGATATTCTCTATTTATGTAAGAGATCTCTCGATCGAATGGTAGATATTGTACCTCCATAAATATCATTTACCGACATTTCAGACAAAAATGCTTTAGAACATGGTACATTACTGTATTATCCGTCCCTCGAAATATTTTAGGGGACTCAAGAAAATCCTAAGTCAAAACACTCCAAGTCATATTGATCGTTCGGACTATGTCGTCGATCAATTGGGTCACTAAATCTCCGATCCGCGACAATGGCACAATCGACGCTAATGATGCAGCTTACCGCAGTCCTCCATGGTCGCGAGCTTGAAGCTCGATTGGTCACGACAGCTAGCTCGAAAATCGAGGGATCATAGCTACAAAACTCAAACTCAAGCTGTCATTTCCGCGAGTGAGAAGTGATAAAGTAGCCATGGCTAGGGTACAAGCTCGTAGCTCGAGTGGCCACGGCGACAAGTTAGAAGAGATAGAAGGACCATGGCCACTAGCCGGAGATCTAGCAACAGTGGTCGCAAGCTTGAAGTTGAAGCAGCCATGGCCGTGAGCTCAAAGCTCGAGCTATCATCGTGGTCACAAGGAGAGACAGAGAGAGTGCGCGCGCTTGTGCATGTGTGTTCACGTCAAATAAAAGAATAGGTGAATATTATGAAAAACTCTAAACCGATACACTTATAATAAATTTACTTCAAATTATTTTTTTTATTACGAAAAATCCCAAACTGGTATACTTATGACAAATTTATTCCAAACTATTTTTTTGACCACCAAAAATCCTACACTGGTATATCTGTGATAAATTTGTCCTAAATTAATTCTTTTGATCACGAAATATCCCAAACCGATACACTTGTAACAAATTTTACCTCCGTTAAATTGATTTAATATCACAAAAAATCGTTAATTGATAAACTTGTGACAAATGGAGGATCAAAATCCTATACTAGTATATCCATCAATTGTCACATGTCACCAAATTAGTAATTTGATGATTAAATTTAACGAAAATTAATGGAGGGTAAATTTATCACGGTTATACTAGTTTAGGATTTTTTGTGGTCAAAAAAATAATTTGAGGTAAATTTATCATAAGTATATCAGTTTGAGATTTTTCGTGGTATTAATCCTAAAAGAAAATTACGCGAGGAGGAGAAGTTCCCGCCGGTGATTTATTCAAAGTTCGTGTAGATAATAATTAATATCCATCATCGCAACAGGAGGGCAGGGGGGGTTAAATGATGACATATTTTTTAAAACATGGCAACGGGATGATTTTGCGTCCCAAATTTAGAAGATCACGATTTTGATTCTCCTAATGAAATCATTTCTACAGCTATTTTTTACCTCGGTGACCAGGGGAGGGGACGCAGTTGAATTGACGGGACGGATGTTGGAGTCGCATCGCCTCAAAAGAAGAGCGGTGGGGGCCCACCCCAATTCTGAAAAGCCCCGCCTCTTTTTTGACCTTTCCTCGTGCATTCTGCAAACCTGTCGCGGTGGCCTCCACACTACAGACGGTTTTCTCTGCCCATCCCATTCCCACTCACGAAAAATATATCATTTTTTAAAAAAAAAAATCTCAAAGCATGATGATTTGTATCTACCGTAAAAAATAAATAAATAAAAAATATTACTATAGTCCACGATAATTATTCAAACATAATTAAAACATTTATCGCCTCCGAATTCTCGGTGCGTCTTCGAAGATTGTTCGTCGTGCCTCGCCGCCTTCCATCTATCCTACACATTCGATCAAGGTTGTCGCTGCGAAGCTACAGTTAAGGTGCCCGAGGCATTTTAAGAAACAGAAGAGATTATCCTTAGGAGTATTTATTTTCCCGCGAAATGAATGGATTTTGAATCTCTAGGGTCCGCCGTCTGTCTTGTGCTTACACCGAGATAATCACAGCCAACACGTACTGCATGACAATGTTCAAGTGAGTTTCTTGAAAAGCCCCTTGCCGAAGGGGTGAAGTTCCTCAGACATGTGCACGAGCGCGTTGGGCTGATGCAAATTGAATTCTCTTGTCGAATATAAATGAATGAATCCAATTACTTTGGGTGTGTTTGACAACGATTTTAATCCAAAAATCAATTTCGATCAGAATTGATTTTTCCTAATTCTATTCCCGGGATGAATTTTAGAGAATTATAATATGTTTGGTAACTACACAAAATTTATGTTCTCGGACTCGGAATGCATTTGGTAACCGCATAAAGTTTACATTCACGGGAACAATTTTTCTTCCTAATTTTTTTATTTAATTTTTGTCATTATAACGTCAATTTATATAGCATCATTAATAAAATGAATACATATTATGCATAATTCATAATTAATCTATTTATTTCGTGGAGTATGAAGACATATACAAGATCCTTAATAAAGAATATAAGCTCAACATGCTATTTGCACTTAAATTTTTATCTTGTTTCTCGGGAAAATTACCAAAAAACTCTTAAACCTTACGTAATTGTGTCTATTCAATCTTAAACTCTTTTCCTGTCAATTGAGTCATAAATCTTTTGTAATTGTGCCCATTTAATCTATTTGGCCATCCGACATTGATGTTACGAAATTTTAATAATAATTTAATATTTTTATAAAAAAAAATTAATAATTTTTTCCTCGGCCAATGGCCAACAGGGTTGCCGACCCAAACCAAAAAATAAAATAAAAAAAGATAGAAAAATTTGTTAAATAATAATAATAATAATAATAATAATAATAATAATAATAATAATGTTGAAATATTATTAAAAATTTGCTATATCAGAGGTGGGAGTGCCACATCGGCTTCGGCCGACCAAATGGACTGAATTGGCACAAGACAGAAAAATAATTAAAATAATAAAAAATAATTCAAAATTGAAAAATACTATTAAAAATTTACTACGTTAGCATCGGCGGTGCCACGTCATCATTGGCCGATCAAATGAACTGAAGTGACATAATTGCAAAAGGTTTAGAATTAAATTAGCACAATTACAATAGGTCTAAATTTTTTTTTTATAATTCTTCTCTTGTTTCTCAAAAGTATTATGGAACAAAGAATCAACTTTTTTTTTTTTTTGCTCCAAATCTATTTTCGGAAACAGAATAAGAGAATTTGAGAATTAGAATTATTTACATTACCAAACAGATTTTTCATCATTTTCAGTTTCGGAGAACAGAATCAAAGAATTAAAATCGTTGTCAAACATACTCTTTCTAACCCTAATTCCATGGTTTTTTAAGGTTGGACCCTTCCTTTGAAATTTATCTGTTGAGCTCAATAAACATTTGATTTATTTCGTGTGCTGGAATGGGCATCCACCAATAAATTCAGCTACACTTTTGGCATCCCGCCATCGTCACTTTGCTTATAGAATCCACGGAAGAGATCACAATTGCGGGTGTCGGTAATCGATGAATGCAAGTAAAATTAAATTGTATAATCATGCGATACGTTATAATTAGACTTGTCAAACGGATGGATCGAGTCGAAAATGATTTAATCCAAATTAACTCATTTTAACCCATTTTGATCAATGCGATGCAAAGCTAGTGACTTATATTTAACTTGACTCATATTACTAAAACACTTCAATATGTAACTAAATATAAACAAAAAAAATCATACCCAAATTAAAGTGAGAGTGCGGGTAAGTAAGCATGAGATCAAGTGAGGGCGAGGTGAGTAAAGAGAGAGTCACGGATGTGGTAAGTAAGTTATGAATTCATTTAACACTAATATCATGTTGAGTTTTACCATTCTAAACCCATTTATGACTTATTTACTAAATATAATTAACTCATTTAATGACAGTCCATTAAATACGGGTTAAGAAATGAATTTATAATACAATTTTGACAGGTATAATTATAATATCACGATGACCATACATTGTCTGTAGAACCCCCGACCAAATTCACAAAATTATGTTGTCAATCGATAGCGCATAAATTACTAGAATTTTCCTTGAAAGTCCTACGAAATCTGGTTTTTCAATTTCAATGCAACGTGGCCAATCATTCCTTTCATTAAATAAAGATGACCGGCTGTCTTGGATCCTCAATAGTTTGTGAGAAGATAAATTAAGTGCAAGTGCAAATGTGCTGGTCAATTTGGGAGAAAAGAAAAATAATTTATGGTCCAAGGGTTTGATTACAAATGTGGAAGTGCTAACATTCCCCGGACGTCCTTTCAATATCGCATGCTTCAACTAACTCTTGAATGCAATAAAAAACGAAGTTATAAAATATGAAAGCATAGGAAAAATTTCGCATCGCTCATGCTTTTGTTTCGAAAAAAAAAAATAATAATTTTAAAAACATTTTCTTAAAAATGATCATTCGTATCGCCTAAGAAAATGAATGAACGCGAACTATATTCATCGTCCATGAAATATTTAGACATACATTGTTGTTGATAATAAATATATTTTTCATTAGTTAATTATTTCAAGCGATATAAAATATTTTTATTATTCAAAAAATATTTTTCAAAACATTCATTTTTCACAAAATGAGTGAGACACTGTTGATCACTTCTTGTGCCACGCGTCTTTTCTGTGTTTTTCAAAACATGGATGCATGCATGCATAATGACACGACGTGTTTGCGTGATACTAAATGCCTGTTTGGTCCAAGATTTGGCCAAGGGACTTTGAGAAAATGTAAATACCTTTGGGCTAAAGACCTTTTCTAAAATGTAAGTAGTGTTTGGTAAAATGTATTTTAAAAATACATTAGAAAACAACTTTGACATAAATGCTGTTTGGTGAAAAATGAACTTTGTGAAGTATTTTTACTTTTTGAAGAAAAAAGAATCGGTTGTTGTGGTGGTGGGAGGCAGCGGTTAGTGGCGGCGATGATGGTGGTAGGCGATGGTCGGTGGCGATCGGTGGTGGGCGGCGACGGGCGGCGGCAATCGGTGGTGGCGGTGGCGATGGCGATTGGCCGGAGGTGGTGGGCGGTGGCCGACGGTTGTCGGCGGTCGGTGGCGGCTATTGATAGCGATGGGCAGCGAACGGCTGGTAGTAGCCGGTGGGCTCTGGCGAGTGGCTAGTGGCGGTGGCGACAGTGACGAGTGGCAGCAAGTTAACGTGACAAATTTAAAAGAAAAAAAATTAGTTGTATTTTGCAAAAGTCCTTTAATCTAAAGTACTTCTAGAGGTATTTTGAGTCAAAGGACTTTGGAGAACATTTAAGATGCAATTGCATCTCCTCAAAACGAGTCAAAAAATGAACCAAACACCATTTACATTTGGCTAAGGGACTTTATAGCCTCAATACTCATTTTCAATGCCGAACCAAACATGGCCTAAATGTGACTAAGATACTTGTGTGGGTTGATCTTGTGGTTTGGACACGTTGGAGTCATGTTACTATTTGGCTTATTTAGACTTAGGTATTACGTCCTTTTAACCATAAATTATATTTGTTTATAAAAGTCTAATGCAGCTTTTGTCCAAATGCTTATGATGTATTAAGGTACTTTTGACCGTATGAATTTTGAGGGGGCCTCGCTCTACAATCCGGCCGTCGGACGTTTGGTTTGCCAAGAGAAATAATGAAATATTGCATAACTGCAACTATAAAAATTCGATACCTTTACTTTGAGAAATTGCCGAAAAGGACTTCAAGTTCGAACTAGTCGATATATTCAATTTAACCCATCTTCACTAAAAAAAACTTAAGTAAATAAATTATGTGCCAATTATGACATATAAACTACTCCTTGCCATGCAAATTCCCTCCTAACACAATTTACATGCGTATTTTAATATAAATTTGAAGGAGTCGCAGTATTATATATAACAATGAAACATAAACTAGCTTCCAAGCACACTCCACGTGCATGCGTGACTGACTTTTACTTATGCAGCTAATGATCAAAGGGCCAACATTTCAGAGACTATCGCTAATAAGTAGTTATCTGAAAAAATCGAGTTTCCAACCAATCGACTTTTGTACAAAGGTGCCACGTCACCTAAACCTCCCCAATCTTAATTGCGATGAAATTGGGCTTGTTTGGTTCAGCATTTGGCCAAGAGATTTTGAAAAAATACAAATATCTTTAGACTAAAAACCTTTTCCAAAATACAAATAGTATTTGGTAAAGTGTATTTTAAAAACACATTGAAAAACAACTTTGACGTAAATGTTGTTTAGTGAAAAATGAACTTTATAAAGTATTTTTACTTTTTGAAAAAAAAAACAGAGGTCGGCGGTGGCGGCGGCGATGGTCGTGGGCGACGGTCGGTGGCGATCGATGGTGGGCAGCGGGCGACGATGGCGAGTGATGGTCGGCAAACCATGGCGGGCGATGGTCGCCGAGCAGTGGCGATCGGTGGTGGGCGACGGCAGTAGTCGACGGTGGCGAGCAACGGTCGGCAAGCGATGATGGTTGGCGGTGATGGACGGCGGTTTGCGGCGGTCGCAAACAATGGGCCGTGGCGGACGGTGGGCGGCGGATGGTGGGCAAGTTAAGGTGACAAATTTAAAAGAAAAAAAATTAGTTGCATTTCACGAGGTACTTTGGGCAAAGGACTTTAGAAAACATTTGAGATGCAATTGCATCTTCCCAAAGTGAGTCAAAAAATGAATCAAATACCATTTACATTTAGCCAAAGGATTTTAGAGCCCCAATGCTCATTCCCAATGCTGAACTACAGGACCAATGTTTGAGGCTACTAGAGGCTGTCAAATTGCAATTGCCAGGTAAATAAGTCATATTTTCAGTTTCAAAAGGACGATTCTAATACCTACGAGAAAAGATGGACAAGAGTCGTTTCACTTCTCTGAGGCCTCATTGAGCATAGTTGATTACTAATTTACCATCAAGTACATTTTTAGAAGATGACTTGAATATATAGAATGTTATTTTAAGGAGAAATTGAAAAAAAAAACAGACCTCGAGCCTGCGAAATAATTTTAAAGAGAGTAAATTTTAAGATAAGTTGGAAAATTATGCAAAAGAACCAAAGAATAAAAAGGGCAAAAGTACAGCAGGAGTGCCAATATTTGTGTATGACACTCACTTTAGTGCTAATATTTTTTTTCGAATAACTTAAGTGTCAATTTTTTTGAAAAACTGCTATTTCAAAGCCAACTCCAATGAATTTATTTGGAAATCCTACGTGGCTCGCCGAAGCTTCCAAGTCAGCAATAAAAAAAAATGCAAAAAGTTAAAAACATTAAAAAAAAGTCAAGAAAAAAAGAAGAAGAAGAAGTCTAGAGCGGCGGTGAGAGCTCACCCTTGTTGCCGTAGCCCCCACCATTGTCGGCAATAGCCGACGAGGGGTGGGGGATGGCCGAGGGGGGTCGTCGAGCTAGGGTGACCCCCGCAGAGACCTCACTAGGGTCGGGGAGGCCTAGCCATTGTCAGCCTCGCAAACCCATGGCTAGGCCGGCCTCGCCCAAATTTGGACGCGGTTGAGCCTCGTCGTGGCGGGGCGCCGCCGGCCTCGCCGGGTCATTGCTAGGTGAGGCCAGCAACGCTTAGCTCTAGCGAGGCTCGACCTCGCCCGGATCTAGGTGAGGTTGGCCTTGCCGTGGGTTTGCAAGGCCGACCACGGCCGAGCCTCGCCGACCCTAGCGAGGCCTTGGCGACCACCCTCGACCATACTCCACTCCTCGCTCGCTATTGCGGACGATGGTGGGGGCAGCAGCGGCGAGGGCTCATAACTCTCGCCGCCGCGAACTCACGGTTCCTTTTTTTTAGGCTATTTTTTTTGTTTAATTTTAATTTTTTTTAAATAATTTTTTTTAAGTTGAACTATCCACGTGGGCGCCATGTGGGTTGATTTTTTTTAAAAAAATTGACACATAACATTAAAAATTTAATAAAAAAGTGCCACATATACTGTTTGGCCGGAATTAGCATTTTAATAATCATTTTTGGTCGGATCTGGCACTTCGATGCTCGGCTTTTCTCCGATTTGATGCTTAAGTGCTCTAAAAAAAAAAATTAGCACTAAAGTGAGCACTATATATAAATATTGACACTCCTACTATACTTTTGCCAAAAAACCAATAAATGCTGCCAAAAGGGGGTCTGTGGGTGCTAGGACTGGCGGGAAATGAGCCACATTATGATGGCAAAGTGCTAATGTTGCCCCACGAAATAATTTTTAGGTCATATCGGATACGTACGAGCCTAGCTTATCTCAACTCCTGATATTAGTGGGTCCCGCATGAAATTCACCTGATTTAAGGGTTGAGAGTCTATGTACTTTCAAATTTTTTTGTTTTGGTCTATCCCATGTCTAATCTCATTTCTTTGACTTTTGCTCTATCTCTTTACAGAAAGCGGAAGTCAAATCCCGCACTCATAATACTAACGTCCCCATCTCCGTAATCCCTTTACTAGTAGGACCGCAACTTGCCCAAGAATATCTCATAGCCTATAAGCTACATTGCGCCAGGCTTGGCTTGGCTTATACCAGCGACTAGCTGAGATGTGGCCTTGCGGGAGTTGGCATCAATGTAGCACCTGTTTGGTGCCCTAACGAGGTGTGGCACGAGTTGAAATAGTCGGTTATTATTTTGATATATTTCTTTAGAAAATTATTTATTTAATAAAAGAACGTCAAATCTAGACCTCAATTATTGCGTAACGTCTAGTTGATCGGATTTTTGTGTCCATGGAAAGCTCGTGCCAGAGCTTCGTGTCCAATCATTTTAAAATGTGTTAGGACGAAGAATGAATGTAGTAAAATTGCGTCGAGGGGATAGTCGTGGCGAATGAAGTTGCAATTCTTGATTTATTTCAAATTCGATTGGCATGATTCTCCTGGCATTAGAAAGCTTACGATTTAATCTTTCCGATAAGAACACTTGATTGGGTGGAAATCATAAATTTTGCAACGCTCTCGAGATTATATTTGAACTCGGCAAATTGGGCGCCGTCTAAAAATTCTTGGTGATCACTTCCAAAGAAAGCTTCCTATGAATAGGGTTGATCTATGACGGTAAAATTGCTTTTTGCCCAATTTTAATCTATGGCCAAATTTAACCAGGTAACATAAAAGCGCCTTTCAATGTAAGATGATTTTTCTTTATAAGGAGCCAAGCGAAATTAAGGACAAATTGAGGGGCCGAAATGAAAGGCCCAAAAAAAAAAAGTTAAAAAGAGCTCCGCTCAGGTACACGGTACACCTCTCGACGAGGACAACCCAGCAGCAGCTACTACTACTCAGCCTGCGCCTCCCTCGTTCCCTGCACTGTGCTCGCTTCTCCAGACAGGACACCTTTGTCGTCTTCACAAGTGCTCCGAAGTCCGAACTCTTCCCCCCACGCCACACACACTCCCATTTCGACCCAACGCCGTTTCTTCTCGCTTTCCGTCACTGCCTCGCTCCCCTTCTCGGCCTCTGGTCGGGTGTTGTCTCCGCCATTCGCGGCGACTGCCAGCCCAGCCATTCCTCCCTCTCTCTCTGTTCCACATTTTCTTCACCTTCTCTGCCTCCCTCGTTTCGCTGCCGAGCAACCGCTCGAACCCCTTCTTCGCTCGGCCTCATAAGCTTCTACTGCGGAGAATCACATGGATCTTCAGCTACTTCCTCTCCGTCGTCGTTCGTGGTCCTCCCCTGCGTACGCTCTTACCCTGTTTCTCCTCATTGTCTCCAGAGGTAACACTAACAGCATTCTCTTCGGTTTCTCTCACATTCACCTCCTCCGCCACGGGACTTCCGGTGAAAAAGAGTTTCTTTTTCCTGCTTCAACTTATGTTTGGGTTTTTGGGATGGTGTTGTTTTCCAGGTGCGTCCGGTGCTACGTTCACTTTCGTGAACCGGTGCCAGTACACGGTGTGGCCCGGCATCCTGGCCAATGCCGGCAGCCCAAGCCTGGACAGCACCGGTTTCGAGCTCCCCTCCGACTCCTCCCGCACCTTCCAGGCCCCGACCGGCTGGTCCGGCCGCTTCTGGGGCCGCACCAGCTGCAGCTTCGACGGCTCCCTCTCCGGGTCGTGCCTCACCGGCGATTGCGGCTCCGGCCAGGTCGAGTGCAACGGCCTCGGCGCCGCCCCTCCAGCCACCCTCGCCGAGTTCACCCTCGGCTCCGGCGGCCAGGACTTCTACGACGTCAGCCTCGTCGACGGGTAACTCCCCTTCAAAAAATAAAACCTTGGAAATAATACTTCTTTTCCGTACTTCCATAGTAACCCTCGTGTTGTTTCTCCACATGGGTAGCATTAACGAGTCAAAGATGAGATCTTTTCCATTTCTTTTGTCTTCTTTCAGGTACAACTTGCCGATGTTGATAGAAGGGAGCGGCGGCTCGGGGGCGTGCGCGTCCACCGGCTGCTCAGCGGATCTGAACCGGCAGTGCCCGGCGGAACTGAGGGTCGGGGAGGGCGACGCGTGCAAGAGCGCGTGCGAGGCGTTCGGGTCCCCGGAGTACTGCTGCAGCGGCGCGTACAACTCCCCCGTCACGTGCCGCCCCACCGTCTACTCGGAGATGTTCAAGTCCGCCTGTCCCCGGTCGTACAGCTACGCCTACGACGACGCTACGAGCACCTTCACCTGTACCGGAGCGGACTACACGGTCACCTTTTGCCCCTCTACTACAAGGTCGGGCGACATTTTCTGTAGCCATCAT